>NW_025110973.1:0-563901 GCF_015476425.1 Leptopilina heterotoma
GGTCCACCCGTACGCCATCACAGCGAATCAAAATTTGGTAAAAAACGAAAAAAAGAATTTATTCTACCAAATTTAACAATTTCTTATCTAAAAATTACCAAGAGACAGAGTGCTAGGTAGGGACTGAGCCCTACACAATCTAAAGATAGAGAATTTTATTAAATTTTTTAGTAGTAGCACCCTCACCCGAACGCCATCAGACAATCAAAATTTGGTTAAAAACGAAATAAAAATTTATTTCTACCAAATTTAACAATTCTATTCATCTAAAAATTACCAGAGTTCTTGTAGGGACCTAAGCCCTACACAATCCTGAAGTAATAGAGAATTTTATTTCAATTTTTTAAGTAGTAGCAGGTCCACCCGTACGCCATAGACAATCAAATTTGGTAAATCGAAAATAAAATTTATTTCTTCAAATTTAACAATTCTATTGATCCTGAAAATTACCAGAGTTCTTGTAGGGACTAAGCCCTACACAATCCTGAAGTATAGAGAATTTTATTTCAATTTTTAAGTAGTAGCAGGTCCACCCGTACGCCATCAGACAATCAAAATTTGGTAAAATCGAAAATAAAAATTTATTTCTTCTAAATTTAACAATTATAATCATCTGAAAATTACCAGAGTTCTAGTAGGGACTGAGCCCTACACAATCCTACAGAATAGAGAATTTTATTAAAATTTTTTAGTAGTAGCACCCCCACCCGAACGCCATCAGACAATCAAAATTTGGTAAAAACGAAAATAAAAATTTATTTCTACCAAATTTAACAATTCTATTCATCTAAAAATTACCAGAGTTCTAGTAGGGACTGAGCCCTACACAATAGTGAAAAATAGAGAATTTTATTTCAATTTTTAAGTAGTAGCAGGTCCACCCGTACGCCATCAGACAATCAAAATTTGGTAAAAACGAAAATAAAAATTTATTTTTACCAAATTTAACAATTCAAATCATCTGAAAATTACCAGAGTTCTAGTAGGGACTGAGCCCTACACAATCCTAAAGAATAGAGAATTTTATTTAAATTTTTTAGTAGTAGCACCCTCACCCGAACGCCATCAGACAATCAAAATTTGGTAAAAACGAAAATAAAAATTGATTTCTTCTAAATTTAACAATTCTATTCATCTGAAAATTACTAGAGTTCTAGTAGGGACTGACCCCTACACAATCCTGAAAAATAGAGAATTTTATTTCAATTTTTAAGTAGCAGCAGGTCCACCCGTACGCCATCAGACAATCAAAATTTGGTAAAAACGAAAATAAAAATTTATTTCTACCAAATTTAACAATTCAAATCATCTGAAAATTACCAGAGTTCTAGTAGGGACTGAGCCCTACACAATCCTAAAAAATAGAGAATTTTATTTCAATTTTTAAGTAGTAGCACCTTCACCCGAACGCCATCAGACAATCAAAATTTGGTGAAAACGAAAATAAAAATTTATTTCTTCTAAATTTAACAATTCTATTTATCTGAAAATTACCAGAGTTCTAGTAGGGACTGAGCCCAACACAATCCTGAAAAATAGAGAATTTTATTCATTTTTTTAGTAGTAGCACCTTCACCCGAACGCCATCAGACAATCAAAATTTGGTAAAAACGAAAATAAAAATTTATTTTTTCTAAATTTAACAATTATAATCATCTAAAAATTACCAGAGTTCTAGTAGGGACTGAGCCCTACACAATCCTAAAAAATAGAGAATTTTATTTCAATTTTTAAGTAGTAGCAGGTCCACCCGTACGCCATCAGACAATCAAAATTTGGTAAAAACGAAAATAAAAATTTATTTCTACCAAATTTAATAATTCTAATCATCTGAAAATTACCAGAGTTCTAGTAGGGACTGAGCCCAACACAATCCTGAAAAATAGAGAATTTTATTCAATTTTTTAGTAGTAGCACCTTCACCCGAACGCCATCAGACAATCAAAATTTGGTAAAAACGAAAATAAAAATTTATTTCTACCAAATTTAACAATTATAATCATCTAAAAATTACCAGAGTTCTAGTAGGGACTGAGCCCTACGCAATCCTAAAAAATAGAGAATTTTATTTCAATTTTTAAGTAGTAGCAGGTCCACCCGTACGCCATCAGACAATCAAAATTTGGTAAAAACGAAAATAAAAATTTATTTTTACCAAATTTAACAATTCAAATCATCTGAAAATTACCAGAGTTCTAGTAGGGACTGAGCCCTACACAATCCTAAAGAATAGAGAATTTTATTTAATTTTTTTAGTAGTAGCACCCTCACCCGAACGCCATCAGACAATCAAAATTTGGTAAAAACGAAAATAAAAATTTATTTCTACCAAATTTAACAATTATAATCATCTGAAAATTGCCAGAGTTCTAGTAGGGACTGAGCCCTACACAATCCTAAAAAATAGAGAATTTTATTAAAATTTTTAAGTAGTAGCAGGTCCACCCGTACGCCATCAGACAATCAAAATTTGGTAAAAACGAAAATAAAAATTTATTTCTACCAAATTTAATAATTCTAATCATCTGAAAATTACCAGAGTTCTAGTAGGGACTGAGCCCAACACAATCCTGAAAAATAGAGAATTTTATTCATTTTTTTAGTAGTAGCACCTTCACCCGAACGCCATCAGACAATCAAAATTTGGTAAAAACGAAAATAAAAATTTATTTCTTTCAAACTTAATAATTCTAATCATCTAAAAATTACCAGAGTTCTAGTAGGGACTGAGCCCTACACAATCCTGAAAAATGGAGAATTTTATTTCAATTTTTAAGTAGTAGCAGGTCCACCCGTACGCCATCAGACAATCAAAATTTGGTAAAAACGAAAATAAAAATTTATTTCTACCAAATTTAACAATTATAATCATCTAAAAATTACCAGAGTTCTAGTAGGGACTGAGCCCTACACAATCCTAAAAATAGAGAATTTTATTAAAATTTTTAAGTAGTAGCAGGTCCACCCGTACGCCATCAGACAATCAAAATTTGGTAAAAACGAAAATAAAAATTTATTTTTACCAAATTTAACAATTCAAATCATCTGAAAATTACCAGAGTTCTAGTAGGGACTGAGCCCTACACAATCCTAAAGAATAGAGAATTTTATTTAAATTTTTTAGTAGTAGCACCCTCACCCGAACGCCATCAGACAATCAAAATTTGGTAAAAACGAAAATAAAAATTTATTTCTACCAAATTTAACAATTCTATTCATCTAAAAATTACCAGAGTTCTTGTAGGGACTAAGCCCTACACAATCCTGAAGTATAGAGAATTTTATTTCAATTTTTAAGTAGTAGCAGTTCCACCCGTACGCCATCAGACAATCAAAATTTGGTAAAATCGAAAATAAAAATTTATTTCTTCTAAATATAACAATTCTATTTATCTGAAAATTACCAGAGTTTTAGTAGGGACTGAGCCCTACTCAATCCTGAAGAATAGAGAATTTTATTAAAATTTTTAAGTAGTAGCAGGTCCACCCGTACGCCATCAGACAATCAAAATTTGGTAAAAACGAAAATAAAAATTTATTTCTACCAAATTAAATAATTCTAATCATCTAAAAATTACCAGAGTTCTAGTAGGGACTAAGCCCTACACAATCCTGAAGTATAGAGAATTTTATTAAAATTTTTTAGTAGTAGCACCCTCACCCGAACGCCATCAGACAATCAAAATTTGGTAAAATCGAAAATAAAAATTTATTTCTACCAAATTTAATAATTCTAATCATCTAAAAATTACCAGATTTCTAGTAGGGACTGAGCCCTACACAATCCTGAAAAATAGAGAATTTTATTAAAATTTTTTAGCAGTAGCAGGTCCACCCGTACGCCATCAGACAATCAAAATTTGGTAAAAACGAAAATAAAAATTTATTTCTACTAAATTTAACAATTCAAATCATCTGAAAATTACCAGAGTTCTAGTAGGGACTGACCCCTACACAATCCTGAAAAATTGAGAATTTTATTTCAATTTTTAAGTAGTAGCAGGTCCACCCGTACGCCATCAGACAATCAAAATTTGGTAAAAACGAAAATAAAAATTTATTTTTACCAAATTTAACAATTCAAATCATCTGAAAATTACCAGAGTTCTAGTAGGGACTGAGCCCTACACAATCCTAAAGAATAGAGAATTTTATTTAATTTTTTTAGTAGTAGCACCCTCACCCGAACGCCATCAGACAATCAAAATTTGGTAAAAACGAAAATAAAAATTTATTTCTACCAAATTTAACAATTATAATCATCTGAAAATTGCCAGAGTTCTAGTAGGGACTGAGCCCTACACAATCCTAAAAAATAGAGAATTTTATTAAAATTTTTAAGTAGTAGCAGGTCCACCCGTACGCCATCAGACAATCAAAATTTGGTAAAAACGAAAATAAAAATTTATTTCTACCAAATTTAATAATTCTAATCATCTGAAAATTACCAGAGTTCTAGTAGGGACTGAGCCCAACACAATCCTGAAAAATAGAGAATTTTATTCATTTTTTTAGTAGTAGCACCTTCACCCGAACGCCATCAGACAATCAAAATTTGGTAAAAACGAAAATAAAAATTTATTTCTTTCAAACTTAATAATTCTAATCATCTAAAAATTACCAGAGTTCTAGTAGGGACTGAGCCCTACACAATCCTGAAAAATGGAGAATTTTATTTCAATTTTTAAGTAGTAGCAGGTCCACCCGTACGCCATCAGACAATCAAAATTTGGTAAAAACGAAAATAAAAATTTATTTCTACCAAATTTAACAATTATAATCATCTAAAAATTACCAGAGTTCTAGTAGGGACTGAGCCCTACACAATCCTAAAAAATAGAGAATTTTATTAAAATTTTTAAGTAGTAGCAGGTCCACCCGTACGCCATCAGACAATCAAAATTTGGTAAAAACGAAAATAAAAATTTATTTTTACCAAATTTAACAATTCAAATCATCTGAAAATTACCAGAGTTCTAGTAGGGACTGAGCCCTACACAATCCTAAAGAATAGAGAATTTTATTTAAATTTTTTAGTAGTAGCACCCTCACCCGAACGCCATCAGACAATCAAAATTTGGTAAAAACGAAAATAAAAATTTATTTCTACCAAATTTAACAATTCTATTCATCTAAAAATTACCAGAGTTCTTGTAGGGACTAAGCCCTACACAATCCTGAAGTATAGAGAATTTTATTTCAATTTTTAAGTAGTAGCAGTTCCACCCGTACGCCATCAGACAATCAAAATTTGGTAAAATCGAAAATAAAAATTTATTTCTTCTAAATATAACAATTCTATTTATCTGAAAATTACCAGAGTTTTAGTAGGGACTGAGCCCTACTCAATCCTGAAGAATAGAGAATTTTATTAAAATTTTTAAGTAGTAGCAGGTCCACCCGTACGCCATCAGACAATCAAAATTTGGTAAAAACGAAAATAAAAATTTATTTCTACCAAATTAAATAATTCTAATCATCTAAAAATTACCAGAGTTCTAGTAGGGACTAAGCCCTACACAATCCTGAAGTATAGAGAATTTTATTAAAATTTTTTAGTAGTAGCACCCTCACCCGAACGCCATCAGACAATCAAAATTTGGTAAAATCGAAAATTAAAATTTATTTCTACCAAATTTAATAATTCTAATCATCTAAAAATTACCAGATTTCTAGTAGGGACTGAGCCCTACACAATCCTGAAAAATAGAGAATTTTATTAAAATTTTTTAGCAGTAGCAGGTCCACCCGTACGCCATCAGACAATCAAAATTTGGTAAAAACGAAAATAAAAATTTATTTCTACTAAATTTAACAATTCAAATCATCTGAAAATTACCAGAGTTCTAGTAGGGACTGACCCCTACACAATCCTGAAAAATTGAGAATTTTATTTCAATTTTTAAGTAGTAGCAGGTCCACCCGTACGCCATCAGACAATCAAAATTTGGTAAAAACGAAAATAAAAATTTATTTCTACCAAATTAAATAATTCTAATCATCTAAAAATTACCAGAGTTCTAGTAGGGACTGAGCCCTACACAATCCTAAAGAATAGAGAATTTTATTTCAATTTTTTAGTTGTAGCACCCTCACCCGTACGCCATCAGACAATCAAAATTTGGTAAAAACGAAAATAAAAATTTATTTCTACCAAATTAAATAATTCTAATCATCTAAAAATTACCAGAGTTCTAGTAGGGACTAAGCCCTACACAATCCTGAAGTATAGAGAATTTTATTAAAATTTTTTAGTAGTAGCACCCTCACCCGAACGCCATCAGACAATCAAAATTTGGTAAAATCGAAAATAAAAATTTATTTCTACCAAATTTAATAATTCTAATCATCTGAAAATTACCAGAGTTCTAGTAGGGACTGAGCCCAACACAATCCTGAAAAATAGAGAATTTTATTCAATTTTTTAGTAGTAGCAGGTCCACCCGTACGCCATCAGACAATCAAAATTTGGTAAAAACGAAAATAAAAATTTATTTCTACCAAATTTAATAATTCAAATCATCTGAAAATTACCAGAGTTCTAGTAGGGACTGAGCCCTACACAATCCTGAAAAATGGAGAATTTTATTTCAATTTTTAAGTAGTAGCAGGTCCACCCGTACGCCATCAGACAATCAAAATTTGGTAAAAACGAAAATAAAAATTTATTTCTACCAAATTAAATAATTCTAATCATCTAAAAATTACCAGAGTTCTAGTAGGGACTGAGCCCTACACAATCCTAAAGAATAGAGAATTTTATTTCAATTTTTTAGTTGTAGCACCCTCACCCGTACGCCATCAGACAATCAAAATTTGGTAAAAACGAAAATAAAAATTTATTTCTACCAAATATAATAATTCTAATCATCTGAAAATTACCAGAGTTCTAGTAGGGACTGAGCCCTACTCAATCCTGAAGAATAGAGAATTTTATTTCAATTTTTAAGTAGTAGCAGGTCCACCCGTACGCCATCAGACAATCAAAATTTGGTAAAAACGAAAATAAAAATTTATTTCTACCAAATTTAACAATTATAATCATCTAAAAATTACCAGAGTTCTAGTAGGGACTGAGCCCTACACAATCCTAAAGAATAGAGAATTTTATTTCAATTTTTAAGTAGTAGCAGGTCCACCCGTACGCCATCAGACAATCAAAATTTGGTAAAAACGAAAATAAAAATTTATTTCTACCAAATTTAATAATTCTAATCATCTAAAAATTACCAGAGTTCTAGTAGGGACTGAGCCCTACACAATCCTAAAAAATAGAGAATTTTATTTCAATTTTTTAGTAGTAGCACCCTCACCCGTACGCCATCAGACAATCAAAATTTGGTAAAAACGAAAATAAAAATTTATTTCTACTAAATTTAATAATTCTAATCATCTAAAAATTACCAGATTTCTAGTAGGGACTGAGCCCTACACAATCCTGAAAAATA
This sequence comes from Leptopilina heterotoma, assembly GCF_015476425.1. NCBI lineage: Eukaryota > Metazoa > Arthropoda > Insecta > Hymenoptera > Figitidae > Leptopilina > Leptopilina heterotoma. Next base: position 7,449 of record NW_025110973.1, read on the forward strand.
GAGAATTTTATTAAAATTTTTTAGCAGTAGCAGGTCCACCCGTACGCCATCAGACAATCAAAATTTGGTAAAAACGAAAATAAAAATTTATTTCTACTAAATTTAACAATTCAAATCATCTGAAAATTACCAGAGTTCTAGTAGGGACTGACCCCTACACAATCCTGAAAAATTGAGAATTTTATTTCAATTTTTAAGTAGTAGCAGGTCCACCCGTACGCCATCAGACAATCAAAATTTGGTAAAAACGAAAATGAAAATTTATTTCTACCAAATTAAATAATTCTAATCATCTAAAAATTACCAGAGTTCTAGTAGGGACTGAGCCCTACACAATCCTAAAGAATAGAGAATTTTATTTCAATTTTTTAGTTGTAGCACCCTCACCCGTACGCCATCAGACAATCAAAATTTGGTAAAAACGAAAATAAAAATTTATTTCTACCAAATTTAACAATTCAAATCATCTGAAAATTACCAGAGTTCTAGTAGGGACTGAGCCCTACTCAATCCTGAAGAATAGAGAATTTTATTAAAATTTTTTAGTAGTAGCACCCTCACCCGAACGCCATCAGACAATCAAAATTTGGTAAAATCGAAAATAAAAATTTATTTCTTCTAAATTTAACAATTCTATTTATCTGAAAATTACCAGAGTTCTAGTAGGGACTGTGCCCTACACAATCCTGAAAAATAGAGAATTTTATTTCAATTTTTAAGTAGTAGCAGGTCCACCCGTACGCCATCAGACAATCAAAATTTGGTAAAAACGAAAATAAAAATTTATTTCTACCAAATTTAACAATTATAATCATCTGAAAATTACCAGAGTTCTAGTAGGGACTGAGCCCTACTCAATCCTGAAGAATAGAGAATTTTATTTAAATTTTTTAGTAGTAGCACCCTCACCCGAACGCCATCAGACAATCAAAATTTGGTAAAATCGAAAATAAAAATTTATTTCTTCTAAATTTAACAATTCTATTTATCTGAAAATTACCAGAGTTCTAGTAGGGACTGAGCCCTACTCAATCCTGAAGAATAGAGAATTTTATTTCAATTTTTAAGTAGTAGCAGGTCCACCCGTACGCCATCAGACAATCAAAATTTGGTAAAAACGAAAATAAAAATTTATTTCTACCAAATTTAATAATTCTAATCATCTGAAAATTACCAGAGTTTTAGTAGGGACTGAGCCCTTCTCAATCCTGAAGAATAGAGAATTTTATTAAAATTTTTAAGTAGTAGCAGGTCCACCCGTACGCCATCAGACAATCAAAATTTGGTAAAAACGAAAATAAAAATTTATTTCTACCAAATTTAACAATTCTATTCATCTAAAAATTACCAGAGTTCTAGTAGGGACTGAGCCCTACTCAATCCTGAAGAATAGAGAATTTTATTAAAATTTTTAAGTAGTAGCAGGTCCACCCGTACGCCATCAGACAATCAAAATTTGTTAAAAACGAAAATAAAAATTTATTTCTACCAAATTAAATAATTCTAATCATCTAAAAATTACCAGAGTTGTAGTAGGGACTGAGCCCTACACAATCCTGAAAAATAGAGAATTTTATTTTAATTTTTAAGTAGTAGCAGGTCCACCCGTACGCCATCAGACAATCAAAATTTGGTAAAATCGAAAATAAAAATTTATTTCTTCTAAATTTAACAATTCTATTTATCTGAAAATTACCAGAGTTCTAGTAGGGACTGAGCCCTACACAATCCTGAAAAATAGAGAATTTTATTTCAATTTTTAAGTAGTAGCAGGTCCACCCGTACGCCATCAGACAATCAAAATTTGGTAAAAACGAAAATAAAAATTTATTTCTACCAAATTTAATAATTCTAATCATCTGAAAATTACCAGAGTTTTAGTAGGGACTGAGCCCTTCTCAATCCTGAAGAATAGAGAATTTTATTAAAATTTTTAAGTAGTAGCAGGTCCACCCGTACGCCATCAGACAATCAAAATTTGGTAAAAACGAAAATAAAAATTTATTTCTTTCAAATTAATAATTCTAATCATCTGAAAATTGCCAGATTTCAAGTAGGGACTGAGCCTTACTCAATCTTGAAGAATAGAAAAATTTTTTTCTTTTTTGAAGTAGTAGCACCTTTACCCGTATAGTTATAATTTAGAATTTTAATTTGATTCGATTTTGGATTATAAAATGTATAATCCATTGTAAATACCAGAAATAATTCTAAAAGATTAAAATGTTGTAAATAGCTTATAAAGGTATAATGTATTTTTGTATAATGTATAATCTATTTTTCTCCGTGCAACCAGAATCATTAAACTTTTTGACAATGGGTCAGGAATAAACGGTCATCTATACTTTAAATTCAATAATTTAACTAAATTAAAAAAAAAAAAATTTCATTTAGCGCCAGGATAATTTACTCGAAAATATTCGAAAGATTACTTTATTTAATTTTAAATATTTGCCAGACTTTTTTTTTTTTTTTTTTATGACTATTTTTTTTATTAGGAAAATTCCTAATAAACCACGGAGAGTGGGTAAGGAGATAAACACATCAATTATTTATTCATAGAAACACTATTTATCACAATTAATTTTATTCAATTTAACAATTTATTTATTCGGCAGGTTTTATTTATTCAATTTAATTTTAATAAATTAATTATTCCAATTTACGAAGTAAAATTTCTATTTTTATAAAATTAAAAACATTGAAATGTATAAAGCAGGTATTTCTTAGACACAATGTTTCTTTGTTGAGTATAATTGCGTTGACGCGCCTAGAATTGAGAATTTAGAAATAAGGGTGTGTTAACTTAATACACTTAGTAAAACAAAGTGGTGTCTGGTAGTACAACATTCAATCGATAGAAGTAAGTATCTACACTAACAACCACTAATCAGTGCGCATATAATTTTTTAAATTTTCGCCCCATCGTTATGAACCCAAGTCACGCAAAAATTCATTTATCTTCTGCAATTTTTGACGGTTTCGTCAATTTTTATTAGTACAATATTCTTAACGTATCTTTAACCCGCACTATCAAAATTAGCATAAAGTCTGTTTTATATGATTTTAAAAAAGAAAAAGAAAATTTGTTATTAAAAATAATTATAAAAAAATGATACTTGCCGAAAATACGCATATCACGCTAAAAGCTAAAAAAGAAAAACTCAAATCTTCAAGATTTATCAATCTTTTCAAAAATTTAAAAATATTTTATAAAAATTATGTAGCGTAGAATGTAAAAAGGGAACTTTTTTACCCGACTCTACTAAAACTCTAAAAAAAAATCAATTTTGAAGAAGTTACAAATAATTTCAAAAATTAAATTATTTTCAAAAAATTTGAATATATACAATTCTTAGCAAAATTTCAATTATTTTCAAAAATTTTCCTGAATACAATGATTTTCAATATCTACTGGATTTTAATAAAATTGTACGCAAACATTTCATTATTTTCATAAATAATAAAAATTTTACAGAAATTCAAATATTTACAATTTTTTTAAATTTCTTCTAAATAGTTCAATATTATTTTCAGAAACAATAAAACTCATCATAGAATTTTAATTTAAAAAATTTTAACATTTTTCTAAAAAATAAGTCAAAAGAATTCAATTATTTAATAAATAATTTAATTTTCGTAGAATTTTTAAAATGAATTTTAGTTTAAATTTTTAGATAATAATAGAATATGAAAATAATTTTTAAGAAGTTATAGTAACAATATTCTTATAATATAAAATGAAGTTTTTATAATTATTATAAAACATGAAGACATGAAATCTTTTTATATTTTTAACAATATTTTTAGAGTTAATTAATTTCAAAAAGGTTTTAAAATTTGAATGTGTTTTGTAAAATTTTAATTCCTATGGAAAAATAATAATAATTAAAAATTTTAAATATTTAAAAAATAAATAAGTGTTATCGAATAATTTTACAATTTTAAAGATATTCGTAAATAAATTTAACAGAACATTTTTTTTAAATAAAATTTTTTTCCTTTATTTTTTAAAAATTCAAAAATTTTCAGTTTCATTTTCAAGTAAATTTTTCTAATTTGACAAATATAATTTATAAACATTTTTTTTTTGCTTTATTTTTAAAAAACTTTGAATTTTATTAAAACAATTGAAATTAAGAAATAGAATATTGATGAAAATTATTTTCTTATGAAAATTGAGAATTTTTTTAGAAAAATATTAAGAAACGGAAATATCTAATGTTCTTCTTCCCAAAAAGAAAAAAATGAGTTTGTAAACAATATTTTTATTGAGAAATAAAAATTACGCATAAAATGGGTATATTTCATAATTCTTAATGAAAATTTTTTAACAATTAACAATTTTCTATAGTATTTTTTAGAAATAAAAATAAGGAGAATATAATTTGCATAATAATTTAGATCAGTCAAACGAAATTTGTTATAGAAAAAAGGATATAACAAATAAAATGGGTATATTTTTTATTTGTTACATAATTTTTTTTAAATTTTCTAATTTGTAATATTATTTTATTATAAATCATGCAAAAAAGCCATTTTTGCGAAAAGTCATTTTTACGAATTGCCATTTTTGCGAATTGTCATTTTTACGAAAAGACATTTTTGTGAAATGTCATTTTTGCGAATCGCCATTTTTACGAATTGTCAATTTTTCGAAAAGTCATTTTTGCGAATTGTCATTTTTGCGAAAATTCCTATAGTAAACTTGTATGCATATATAGATTCACTATAGGAAAATTCTCAAAAATGACAATTCGCAAAAATGACTTTTCGGAAATTTGACAATTCGCAAAAATGTCGATTCGCAAAAATGATTTTTCGGAAAATTGACAATTCGTTAAAATGGCGATTCGCAAAAATGACTATTTGCAAAAATGACAATTCGTAAAAATGGCAATTCGTAAAAATAACTTTTCGCAAAAATGACTATTTGCAAAAATGACAATTCGTAAAAATGGCAATTCGTAAAAATAACTTTTCGCTAAAATGACTATTCGCAAAAATGACAATTCGTAAAAATGGCAATTCGTAAAAATGGCGATTCGCAAAAGTGACAATTCGCAAAAATGACATTTCTCAAAAATGACAATTCGCAAAAATGACTTTTCGGAAATTTGACAATTCGCAAAAATGTCGATTCGCAAAAATGATTTTTCGGAAAATTGACAATTCGTAAAAATGGCGATTCGCAAAAATGACTTTTCGGAAAGTTGACAATTCGTAAAAATGGCGATTCGCAAAAGTGACATTTCGCAAAATTGGCTTTTCGCAAAAATGAGTATTCGCAAAAGTGCAATTCGGTAAAATGACATTTCGGAAAAATGACATTTGGGGAATAATCATGCGCCCCAATTGTTATAATATTAATTAATACTTTGAAAATTAATAATTATTTTATAAATTTTAAACTTTAATGCTTAGAGAATTCCATTATTTAAGCGAGTAATAATTATGATTTAAGTATAAAATAAGGGTTTTTATAAATTGTTAAACATCAAAAAATCAATTTTTTTTTTAACAAATAATTTTTTATAAACAAAAATTATAATTTAAGTAAAACATTAAATAAAAAAATAAGATGAAAAGAAGTATTGATAAAAAAATTTTTTTTTTTGCTTTATTTCACAAAAAGTGTCGTGTGTATGTGTCATTCACTTCTTTCCAAGACTTTAATTCTTCTTAAGGGCTGCCAAACTCAATAAAAAAAAGTAATTACGAATAATTTATATGTGTGTATATACGTCTTTCTCGAGCAATAAAAAATGAATGCGTGCGAAGAGCTAAGAGCCTGGTGGATATTAAGAAAAAGACAGAGGGGGATCAAAATTATACAAGAGCATGCGCTAGTGGGAGTGGCGTCTCATCGTTGAACAAGTCACGCTGAAGCATTTTGTTAACTTACATCAGCTAGTGGATTAAGTACCCGTTTACTATATAACTTTTCTTATAAAAAAATTTCTCCTATAACGTCTTTTTTAAACAAAATTTAAAAAAAAATAACCTATCAAATTTATAAAATAATTGAAAAAAAAAATTTTTTCCATATACGAACTAATTCGAATTTAAATAATGTAGACAAACAAAAACACGTGGTTCTGCAATTTTTTAAATCAAGTTTCCCGGATACGAAGTAAAGTGTACGAAAATTATTTTATAAATAAAAAAATATATAAGGAAATATAAAAAAATTTTCTAAATGTTATAGCTAAGAATCAGTAAATTATGTGTTTGAATCTGTTTTTCAAATCTTTGAAAAGTGATATCAGTGTTGTTGAGTGAAAGTGTTTTTTTCTCTATAAATGAAATGATAAAATGTAGAACTTTTATTTTTTGAATATATAAATTAAAAAATCGAAAAAAAAGTTTTCGATTATAAAAGAATTTTTTATTGTCAAGAAAAAAGGAACTTTAAAATTGAAATCAATGAGAGATGTACATATATATTTTTAAGTACAATAATTTTATCTTTCAAATGAATAAATTCTGCGTCTGACTAAAATGCGTTTTTTACTACTAGCTGCAGTGCTTCAGATTTCATTAATAAAAGGTAGGATATAAAATGAAAGGAATAATTTACAAATGACAATAACTTTTTTTTTATTTTTTTTATTTTTTTTATTTTTTATTTCTTATTTCAACAATCAGAAAAATAATTTTTGTGAAACAATAAAATATAATTTTTAAAAGTTTAATGAAATTCTTCGCAGAAATTCAATTACGTTCAGAAACTTTAAAAAATTCTCGTCAAAACTTCAATTATTATTAAAAAGAATAAAATTGTTCTTCGAAATTCAATTATTTTCAAAAAATTTGAATACAATTTTTAGCAAAATTTTAATTATTTTCAAAAATTTTCCTGAATTCAATGATTTTCAATATCTACTTGATTTTAATAAAAAGATTCCAAAAGAATTTAATTATTTAACAAAAAATTTTAATAAAATTCTATGCAAACATTTAACTATTTTTTATAAATAATAGAAATTTCACAGGAATTTAATTAAAAAATAATAATAAAATATTTAACAAATTAAAAAAAAAATTATTTCTGTATTTAAATAATTGAATTCTCGTAGAAATATCTAATAAAATTGATTTAAAAAATTGATTTAAAAATGAATTTTAGTTAAAATTTTAGATAATAATTGAATATTAAAAGCATTGTAGCATGAATTTTAAGAAATAATTAAATTTTGAAAATTCAATATTATTTTCAAAAGTAATAAAATTCTTCACAGAAATTTAAAAAAAAACTCTCGTAAAAATTTGAATTATTTTCAAAAGTATAATGGAATTCTTCTCCGAGATTTAATTATTTTTAAACAAAATTTGAATACAATTTTTGGTAAAATTTTAATTATTTTCAAACATTTTCCTGAATTCCATGATTTTCAATAAATTATACTATTTTAACAGAAATTTTCCAAAATAATTTAACAGAAATTTTATTATTATTTACAAAATTTCTTAGCAATAATTTTTGTAGATTTAAATAATTGAATTCTCCCAGAATTTTCTAATAAAAATTGGTTAAAAAATCAGAATTTTTTTTAAAATTTTAGACAATAATTGAATATTAAAAGCATTATATAGAGTTAATTTTTTTGAAATAATTAAATTAAAATGATTGTTTTGAAAAAGTTATGAATTTTTTATTTTTTAAATTATTTCAAGTTTTTATTTTCTTATATGTATTTAATTGAAGAATTTCCGAATAATCGAACTTTCGTAAAATTAAATTGTAAACAAATGGATTTAAAAAAATCGAAAAGAACTTTTACAAAAATTATTATATATCAATAATTTTGATTTAAAGAAGAATGGTAGTTAAAAATTATAGAAAGTAATAATTGAATAGAAATAATGAAAATAATTTTCAAGAAGTTACATGATTAATAAAATTAGTTGAAATTAATGATGAAGTAAAATTAAAGTAAAATCTTAAATTCAAGTTGAATCACTTGAAATTTCAATAGAATTTTACAATCAATTAAAAATTAATGCAATTAAGAAAAATTTAGAATTCTAATAATAACTTGTGATTTTAATCATAAAATTAATAAATAGGTGCTTTTGAATTTTCAATTTAATTTAATAATTATTAGGTGATTATAATGAACTTAATATAATAAACTTAAAGTCTGCTTTATAGAATGATTCTCAATTAATGAAGACGACCCCTGACCGCATTAGTTACATGCAAATAAAAACAATAAATATTTTTCTCTTTCAACTTTAAAAATATAAAGTTGAAAGCGAAAACTGGTAATAAAAGCATCAACAAAATTTTCTACTATAAAAAAATTTTTTAAAAATTCTTTTAAATTAATATGATGCTATTAAATTTCAATGCAAACAATTTAAGAGATAGCGTGTTAAAATTATGAAAAAAAACTAGTGTCAAAACCTTATAATGCTTATAATTGTTATCGAAGGATAAAGAAGCAAAAAAAAAAAAAAAAAAAAAAAAGTATCGTAAATGTTGATAATTGTTGGCTTTATTTTCTTGTGAAACAAGACTTTAATATTAGTCTTTTACTAAACGAAATTGCCAGCTTCTTATTAATAATAATTGAGTCTAATGAATCGGGTCGCAACGACCATGTATCCGGCGTTCTTTTCAGTACAACTTATTAACTAGTCTTAACGGTTAGGGTCTGCCTGATTGTGAGATAGTTTTAAGGAGAATTTAAAGAAGACGAGTTTTAAATACTATCGCCTTGAACAATATATATATATATATATGTCAACCAGGCCTCGAAAAAAAGTCGCTTCAGTCGATTAAAAATTCAAAAAAAAGTCGAAAAAGTCGTTTATTTTTAATTCATATTATTTATAATGTCACATAAGAATTTTATTTTTTATTCTCCTGATTTTCCTCTTTCACTGATTTCTAAATTCAATTTTTCAAAATTTAAATAATTTTCTTTAATAAATATTTAAATAAAATTATTATTTGTTTTTCCATTGGAAATAAAATAATTAGAAAAATTTCAAATTTCAAATATGTTTAATAATTTCTTAAAATTACAATTATAACCATTCCAAAATTAAATTATTAGGTATTTTCTACAATTTTTAACTAAACTTCATTTTCAAATCAATTTTTTTTCATTTTTCCTCCAATTACAAAAATTCAATTTTCTATAATTATTGTATAACTGTAACTGTTTATGGTTCTCGTAGAATTTTCTAATAAAAATTTATTAAAAAATGAATTTTTTTTAAATTTTAGATAATGAAATTGAATTTGAAAAGCATTATAGCATGAAATTTGAAATAATTGAATTTTGAAAAGGTTTTAAATTCGAATCTTTGAAAATTTCAATTTTTCATATTTATAACTAAAAGTTCTGTATAAAAAATTAATTTTTTTGAGAAAGTTTAAGACAATTTTTTTGAAATTATTAAAAAAAAAAAAAAAAAAAAAAAATTATTTGAAGTTTTTAATTTCTAATAAATATATTTAATTGAAGAATTTACGAATAATTGAAATTTTGTAAAATTGAATTGAAAACAAGTGAAATTTGAAAATTCTCAAAGAATTTTTTTAGAAATTAATAATTATTATCAATAATAATTGATTTAAAGAAGAATGTTAGTTAAAAAATTCTAGAAAAATAATAATGGAATAGAAATGCGATGAAAATAATTATAAATTTAAAGTTGAATTTAACTAAACTTCATTTTATAATAAATTATTTTTAATTTATCTTCCAATTATCTATTTAAATACAAAAAATTCAATTCTTCATAATTATTGTAATTATATAACTGTTTATGGTTCTTTTTTAAAAATTTTATTCTGATTAATTACTTAAAATATTTAGCCAAAAATGTTGAAAGTCTCTGATTTAAAAAAAAATATACTAAAGAAATTCTTAAAATTAAATTTTTAAATTTAATTTTAAATAATTTTTGAAAGTTTATAGGTTTTTTTTATTTTCTTATTTTTGTATATATACAATGTATTTATACAATTAAAAAAAAATTTCCAAATAATTGAAATTTGGTAAAATCTTTTAAGAATAATTGAATTTTTTTGAAAAATAAAAAAAAAAATAGTCAAATTTTTATGAAGAATTTTAATTTTAAAAATGAACATGATTTCTTCAAAAATTTAAAAAGTGTAAAGTAAGAAAGTAAATTTTAAAAAATTTTAATTTATTTTGTTCGAAGAAAATTGGAACAAAAATAAATCTAATAAAAATGAATTTTAAAAAATTATAATGAAAAAATTATAAGACTATTATAATATTATAAGATTTTTTTTTTTAAATATTGCAATGTAATTTTACGAAAATAATTATGTTATGTTTCTCTAAATAAAAAAAAATAAAAATAAAATAATTGAATTTCTTTTAAAAAAATTTTGTACAATTTAAAAGAAACTAATTTTTTTGTTGAATTTTAATAAAAAAATTTGAACATGATTGTTTTTTTTCAAAGTGTTAAAAATAATTCTAAAAAATTTTAATGTTATTTTTTGTACGTATATTTGATTTTTCGGAAATATGTAATTGAAATTAATGAAAATAATTAAAACTTAAAAAAATTACAAGGAAAAAATTATGAATATTACTTTTTTCAAAAATATTTTAGTATAATTTTTAGAAGTTATATTTCATTAATTTTCATATTTATAAATTTATACGTTTGAAGATTTTTCATTGAAATTTTTGAGAATTCAATTATTTTCAAAATTTGCAATTAAAACTCCTCAATTTTTGAAAATCAACTGATTATCAAAAATTGTAATAAAAATAATTGAAAAAATCAATTATTTTCAGTTAAATTTTAGAAAATTTAAATTATTAAAAAATTTTTTAATTTTATATTTCAAAAATTTAATTAGAAAAATTATTTATGTAAAAATAATTTTTGAAAGCTTTGTCTATAGTTAAACTTTTTACACTATAAGAGTGGACATAAATTGCATTTTTTTACTAAAAATTGTTGTTTCTGTGGCAAAACTTTTGAAAAAAAGTAAAAAAAAGTCGCAATTTTTGAAAAAAAAGAGAGAGATGATTAGGACTGAAAATTAATCCTTAAAAATTTTTAAACATGAAAGAACTTTTATTCTTTTTTAAAAAATAAGTTGGAAAAATTAAAGAAGTATTCAAAATAATAATAAAACGGTGGCTAATAAAAAAATTTTATTGAGCTTCCTATAAGAGTGGACATTTTAGATATTTGCAGTAATCTATCTGTCTACATAAATACAATGTAGATAGGAATTTCTAAATGTTATTAAAAAAATAAATCACCTTGAAATTGATAAAAAAAAATGATATAAAAATATTTATTTTGCTAAATGAGATTTTTTTCTATTTTCGCAGCTTAGAAACCCAAAATATATCAAACTTTATGAAATGCCTCTAATCTATCTAGAGTGGATATAAAAAGTTATTGAGCGTCACATTATATTTTCATATATAAATACTTTGAATCCTATAAGAGCTGTAGGGATTAATTTTTCTTTTAGATTATAGTTCCCACAGGGAGAGATCTTCATCTCATATATGTCTTTGAATCCATCTATCAAACTTAAACATTTTTATATCTTTTCATATTTTTATTTTGTAAGACCCATCACGTGTGTGTTTGTTTCGTATATTTTTTATATTATTATTTATTATACCAAAACTGATATATTTGATAAATAATAATATTAGTAAATGATAAACTTTAAAAAAATTCTTAATAAATTTACACTATTAAAAAAAAAAAAAAAAAAATTCTTAACTTATGAAAAAAAAGTTATTTTTAATTTTAAACCTGAATTTTGTTTGAATTGAAATTTTTTTAAACCATAAAATTATAATGCGACACATAACAATAGACCCCTAGGTCCATTGTAAAAGTATAGAGGGGTCGCAATATAAAGTCGAAAGTTGACGGACACTAAAATATCGTAATAATAATCGTACCTTTATCATTTTGGCTATAATCTAAAGAAAAAACTACGACCCGAAATTTTTAAATTTTTAAATTTTTAAATAAACAAAATACTTATTTTATTTATTATATTGACAATTATGTTAAGAATCAATTTGAAAATCGTAATTTTTCATTATTAAAGTCAATTGAATAAATTTTAAATTTTTTGCCCGCCATATTGAATCCGCCATTTTGAATATTTGAAAACTAACATCGAATTCGGAATCAGCGACCCAAAAAAAAAATAAAAAATTCGTATAAAATATGAATTAATAATTTCTATATTTTTCAGTGGGCAGAGCATTACATATTGTAAGTTTTGATGTCCCGAGTATAATTGATCCAAGAGCAGAAGTTATCAACTTACTATGTGATTACGATTTGGATGGATCGGAATTATATTCCGTTCAATGGTACAAAGACGGCAATGAATTCTTTAAATTCACACCGTTCTCAAATCCTCCAGGATACTTTTACGATGGCAGCAATATTTTTGTTGACATTAAGCAGAGCGATGAGAAAAGAGTTACAATTGTCAATAAAAATCGCCGAGGTAATATTCATACTTATTTTTTTAACTTTGTTTTTTCACAATTATTATATTATTTTAACTCATAAATAATATAAAATTCTTTTCAGGAATTCAATTATTTTTGAAAATTTTAATAAAATTCTTTGCATAGCTATTCAATTATTATTTTCATAAATAATAAAATTCATCGCAGAATTTCAATTATTTTTAATACAATTTTACAGGAATCGCTTGAGAATTGTAATTATTCTTTAAAAATTTATATTTCAATTCCTCGAAAAAATCAATTATTTCAAAAAAATGTTTTTTTAAAACTCTTCGGAAAGAATTCAATTATTAAAGATAAAAATAACAAAATTATTTCCGAAAATTCAATTATTTCGAGAAATTTTAATAAAATTCTTTGCAAAATTCAATTATTTTCATAAATAACAATATTCATCCCACAAGAATTTAATTATTTTTAAAAGTAATAAATTTCTTCTTGGAAGTTCAATTATTTAAAAAAATTCTATAATATAATCGTTCGCAAGAATTCAATTATTTTCATGAATAATAAAATGCTTTTTAGGAATTCAATTATTTTCATGAATACCCGTGTGGAAAATGAAAATTGGTCCTAGCCAGGTCCTACCTATTTTGCCCTGTTAATAGCTTGGTCCTAGGTTGGCAGTGTAGGTTGGACCAACAATGGCTGGTGATGCGATTCTAGCCTGGTCCTAACTTGGGAGCCTAGTTAGGACCAGTTTATGGGTCCATTTTAGGACCTAGAAAGGACCATCTCAGACAGTATTTTCTATTTCATTATAATTTTAATTAGTTAATAATATTTGTTAAAGAAATAACCTAAATTATTAATAATAAGTATTAGTTTTAATTAATTATTATTTTTTTCAATGAAATGATGACCAAAAGCGAATTCATAAATAATGTTAGTATATGTAGAGATTAATATATATTCCTCTAATATATACATTAAAAATTATAAAAAAATTAGAAATTTGTTAATTAAATTATTTTACAGTATATATAATCATTAAATTGCATACTTATACGAATACAATGCAGAAAAATCGGAATAAACGCAAACCTAAGAAGTAAATAAAATCTAACGCACGCGGGAATCGAACCTACGACCTACGGACTACGAGACTAACGCCCTAACCACTATGCTAATGAAACTAGTTGAGATCAAAATTTTTATTGTCAGTGACTTGTGGACTTGCTTTTGATGATTCAATATAGTAGTTATTGACACTAATACACGATAATAAATAAAAAAAATAGTTTAACAACAACAATAATAATAAAATAATATCCAAATATAAAAATTCAAAAATTAATATTTTTATATTATATCAAGAAAAAAAATATCTATACATTTTCGTTAAAAACAGGTTTTTCATTGTTCTCAATCATTTTTAACATTAATTTCTTGGTCAAAAAAAAATATTCGTCTTTTGGACTTGGAAATTTTTCCTAATCAATTAAGCGGGTGATCCACTTTTTAAAAAAATGTCAAAAAAATTTATGTTAAAAACACGTTTTTCATTATTCTAAATTATTTTAAGCATTAATTTTTTGTTGCAAAAAAATTTTTAGACTTGGACTTAGAAATTTTTGCTAATGAAACTAGGAAGCCCAGGTAGGTCCTGGGTTGGACCTGGGTGGGTCAGCCCACATTCAAATTGCAATATCTCTTAGTGTTTAGCACCAACTTAAACGAAACTTAAAATCAGCGAACGAAATTAGAAATATATTTTACTAATGATAATTATATTGCAGTCTGTATCTGTTTAAATAAATAAATAAATTTTGCTGTTTTATTAACTTTTGTAACAAATTACTTAAAAATTTGCAGTTTTTTATCTAACTTCGCGATTATTACACTTGAGTAATGAAATATGAAGATAGTTTATAATTTTAACAATTCAGCATTTGTTTAAACAAAAAATTGTTGTTATTTATTAATTCCTAAGACAATAAAGCGTCTAGACACTTATAGTCTTTTAAAATTTTGCAATTAACTAATCTGAGTATTTATTTATTGCAAAATTAGAAAAAACTGCTAGTTTCTAGGTTGATTGTGTAAAAAGTTAGTAAATAACAATTATTTGTTTAAACAATTGCTGAATTAATAAATTAATAAATTAACTTTATTTTATAGTATTTGTATAATTTTCTGATTTATGTCAATCAATAAATTGTTTAAACAAATATGATTATCAATTAATTTTATAAATATTAATTGAGAATATTTATGAATTTTTACATGTTTTTCATGTATCAATTTTGACACTTTATTTTCCTAAAAATTTTTCTAAGTCATAACTGGATCTCCTAGTTAGTACCAAGTTAGGACCAGCCTAGGATATATAAAAAGGGGTTGCCAAGTTAGGTCCAAGCTAGGGCCAATAATCATTTTAGGCATAGCATGGTGATTTCTACACGGGTAATAAAATGCTTTTTAGGAATTCAATTATTTTCATGAATAATAAAATGCTTTTTAGGAATTCAATTATTTTAAAAAAATGCAATAAAATTCCACATATAGACATTTAATTCTTCTCAAAAAATTTAATAGAATTCTTTATAAAATTTAATTATTTTTTAAAACTTTTCGTAATTCAATTATTTTCAATATCTATACTATTTTCATAAAATTTCCAAACAGAATTCAATTATTTTCATAAATAATAAAATTCTCTTCAGTAATTCAATTATTTATGAAAATTTTAATAAAATTCTTTGCAATTATTCAATTATTTTCATAAATAATAAAATTCATCGCAGGATTTCAATTGCTTTCAATACAATTTTTACATCAATTTTGATCAAAAAAATGTAATTGTTCTTAAAAATTTAATTTCAATTCCTCGGAAAAATCAATTATTTAAAAAAATTTTTTTTTAATTCTTTGGAAGAATTTAATTATTTAAAAAAATATAAGAATTTTTCAAAGAAATTCAATTATTTTCAAATATTTTAATAAAATTGTTATAGAAAAAAATCAATTATTTCAAATACCATTTTAATTAAATTTTTTTGAAATAATTGAATTTTTTTTTAGATTTTAATAAAATTCTTCCTGAGAATTCAATTATTTACATAAATAATTCTTCGAAAAGAAGTCAATTATGACGATAAATAACAAAATTATTCCGCGAAAATTCAATTATTTTGAGGCAAAAATTCTTTGCAAAATTCAATTATTTTCATAAATAATAAAATTCATCGCAGGATTTCAATTATTTTTAATACTATTTTACATCAATTTTGTTTAAAAATTGTAATTATTCTTGAAAAATTAATTTCAATTCCTCGAAAAAATCAATTATTTAAAATTTTTTTTCTTTTTGCTTTCGATGAAATTCAATTATTTACAAAAAATATTATAATTTTTCAAAGAAATTCAATTATTTACAAAAATATTAGAATTTTTCAAAAAAATTCAATTCTTCTCAAAAATTTGAATAGGTTTCTTTGTAAAACTTAATTATTTTTAAAAACTTTTCGTAATTCAATGATTTTTAATATCTACTATTTTCATAAAATTTCCAAACAGAATTCAATTATATTTATGAAAATTTTAATAAAATTAAAATTTAAAAATATATTTTAATTAAAATAAAATTATTTTCAATATAATTTTACATCAATTTTGCTCAAAAAATGTAATTATTCTTAAAAATTTAATTTCAATTCCTCAAAAAAATCAATTATTTAAAAAAAAATTTTTTTTTTATTCTTTGAAAGAATTCAATTATTTACAAAAAATATAAGAATTTTTCAAGGAAATTCAATTATTTTCAAATATTTTAATAAAATTGTTGGAAAAAAATTAAATTATTTTAAATACCATTTTAATTAAATTTTTTTGGAATAATTCAATTATTTTTTTTAGATTTTAATAAAATTCTTCTTGAGAATTCAATTATTTACAAAAATATTAGAATTTTGCAAAGAAATTCAATTATTTTCAAATATTTTAATAAAATTGTTCGAAAGAAATCAATTTATTATTTCTACAAAAATATTATAATTTTTCAAAGAAATTCAATTATTTTCAAATATTTTAATAAAATTGTTCGAAAGAAATCAATTGTTTTAATTAAATTTTATTGAAATAAATTAAAATATTCTTTTAGATTTTAATTAAAATTCTTCCCAAGATTTCAATTATTTAGGTACATAAATAATTCTTTGAAAAAATTCAATTATATTGTTAAATAGCAAAATTATTCACAAAAATTCAAATCGAAAAATTTCAATTATTTTTATTATAATTTTACAGGAATTGCTCAAAAAATCTAATTATTCTTAAAAATGTAATTTCAATTTCTCGAAAGAAATGAATTATTTAAAATTTTTTTTATAAAATTGTTCGCAAGAATTAAATTATTTTTCTAAATATTGAAATACTTTTATGAATAATAAAATTTGTAGCAGATATTCAATTTATTATCAGGATAAGAAAGAAGTAATTATATTTTTGATGAAAATTAGGAAAATAAAAAATATGGAATGTAAATTTTGTCTTTTTTTTTGTGTCTGAAACGAGTTTTTTTGGTCGTGAAGTTTAATTTTTCTTAAACATAATTTAGTAATTACAAATAAATCATTTAATCTTGAAATATCCGTTACAACCACAGAATTAATATGAGAAAATTTAATTATTTTTTCAATTTATTCAAATTCAAAATAATTTAATTCTAATAATAAGGATCATGAAAAATTAAAAAAAAATGTTTTGTAGCACATCTAGGGTATGGTTTAAGGCCTTTAAATTTTTAAATATCATGTGAGTTAATATTTTTTTTAGGTGGAACAAATTTAGCGGGAACTTATGCTTGCGAAGTATCAACAGAAGCTCCACTATTTTTGACAACTTATGTTGAGGCAAATATGAGTGTTGCTGTACCACCTAAAAGCGCACCTGTTGTCGATGGCCTAAGACCTTACTATGAAGTAGGCGACATTATGAGAGCAGAATGCACTTCCGCTCCCAGTCATCCACCGGCAGTTCTGACCTTTCTTCTCAACGAAAAAGAAGTAACAATTAACTTTTAATTCAAATAAGAAGGTTCTTTTTTGCAAAAACTGTTATTGAAACAAACCATACTTACATTTTAATTACATTTAATTTTATTGTACTTATACAGTAAGGATTAAAACATACAGTTAGGATTTAAAAAAAATCTCTACTTTTAAATTTGCTTTAAATTCTTTTAATGTTTTCAAAAAAAAAATATTGTATTTTATTTATTTACTTAAGTAAATAAAATAATATTTATTATTTTGAAAATATTTAATTATTTTGAAAATATTTTTTTTTATCATAATTATTGGAATATGAATTTTTTTAAAAATAAGTTTTAATTCTTTTTTTCTAGGTGAGCCAAAGTTCAACGGAATATACTCAAAATGATGTTCATGTGGTTGGCAATTACGCAACAACAACTCATCAAGAATTTTCATTGCTCTTGGAACAAGAACATTTTCAAAATGGTCGTTTGACAGTAACTTGTGAGGCTTCTTTTGTAGAAATGCCACTGCTAAAAACTTTGAGAACTAAAAAAATAGTGACATTAATATCTAATAATAAAAATAACGCTCAAGCGAATGTACTTTTTGATACTGTTAAGTCGACTGCATCATCGATGCATTACAATATGTATGTGGTCTCTTTTTTAATATTTTTGATAAATAAAATTTTCGAAGTTATTTAAAACTAAATAATATTTTTATTGTAATTTGCTTTTACTTTCCCCCAAAAAAAAAAAAATTTTCTTATACTTTTAACTCATATAAAAATAAAAGGAAACAAATTTTTCATGTTCTATTCATCACAAGCAAAGAGTCTAGTAAAGTATGGGCAAAGAATAAAATCTTTTCAGAATTTTTGTACTTTCCTATTATATTTTCATAGTGCGGTCAGATTAGTTTTTTTGATTAAAGTTTTTTTTGGTTAAGTTTAAAAAACGAGTAAAGTACTTTTGAAGAGCTCAAAAATAATGAAGCAATTGCCTTAAAATAATAAAAAAATGTAGAATTTTAAGAATGTTTGATATTTTGAGCTAGTGGTAAAAGTAGTTTTTATGACCAATTGACCAAAGGGTGAAGTTTAAAAAACGAGTACAGTATTTTTGAAAGGCCCAAAAATATTCAAAAAAAAAAAAAAAAAAAAAATGTTGAATTTTAAGAATTTTTGATTTTTCTTTTTAGTGGTCAAAGTAGTTTTTCGACCAAAGGGTAAAGTTTAAAAAACGATTAAAGTATTTTTGATGAGCCTTAAAATAGTAAATCAATTTGCCTTAAAATAAAATTAAAATTTAAAATTTTTTTTTATTTGAACCAAAAAATTTTAAGAATTTACGATTTTTGGTGCGAGTGGTCAAAGTAGTTTTTTTCACTAAAGGGTCAAGTTTAAAAACTGGATAAAGTATTTTTGAGGAGCCCAAAAATATTCAAGCAATTTGCCTTCAAATAAAAGAAAAATTTAGAATTTTAAGAATTTTTTTATATTTAGTGGTCAAAGTAGTTTTTTTGACCAAAGGGTCAAGTTTAAAAACTGGGTAAATTATTTTTGAGGAGCCCAAAAATATTCAAGCAATTTGCCTTAAAATAAAAAAAAAAATGTTCGCAGTATTAAGAATTTTCGATTTTTGGTTTTAGTGGTCACAGTAGTTTTTTGACCAAAGGTTGAAGTTGAAAGAATGAGTAAAGTATTTTTGAAGAGCCCAAAAATATTCAAGCAATTTTCCTTATTTATAATAAAATCAAAATGTTGAATTTTAATAATTTTCGATTTTTGTTTTTTGTGGTCAAAGTAGTTTTTTTTACCAAAGGGTGAAGTTTAAAAAACAAGTAAACTATTTTTAAAGAGCCTAAAAATATTCAAGCAAATTGCCTTAAAGTTAAAATAAATAAAATATGTTCAATATTAAGAATTTTCGATTTTTGTTTTTTGTGGTCAAAGTAGTTTTTTTGACCAAAGGGTGAAGTAAAAAAACAAGTAAAGTATTATTGAAGAGCGCAAAAATATTAAATCAATTTGCCTTAAAATAAAAGAAAAATATTGAATTTTAAGAATTTTCGATTTTTGTTTTTTGTGGTCAAAGTAGTTTCTTTGATTAAAGGGTGAAGTTTAAAAAACAAGTAAAGTATTATTGAAGAGCGCAAAAATATTAAATCAATTTGCCTTAAAATAAAAGAAAATATTGAATTTTAAGAATTTTCGATTTTTGTTTTTTGTGGTCAAAGTAGTTTTTTTGACCAAAGGGTGAAGTAAAAAAACAAGTAAAGTATTATTGAAGAGCGCAATAATATTAAATCAATTTGCCTTAAAATAAAAGAATAATATTGAATTTTAAGAATTTTCGATTTTTATTTTTTGTGGTCAAAGTAGTTTTTTGACCAAAGGGTGAAGTTTAAAAAACAAGTAATGTATTTTTGAAGAGCCCAAAAATATTGAAGCCATTTTCCTTAAAATAAAATAAAAATATTGAATTTTAAGAATTTTCGATTTTTGTTTTTTGTGGTCAAAGTAGTTTTTTTGACCAAAGGGTGAAGTTTTAAGAACGAGTAAAGTATTTTTGAAGAGCGCAAAAATATTAAATCAATTTGCCTTAAAATAAAAGAAAAATATTGAATTTTAAGAATTTTCGATTTTTGTTTTTTGTGGTCAAAGTAGTTTTTTTGACCAAAGGGTGAAGTAAAAAAACAAGTAAAGTATTATTGAAGAGCGCAAAAATATTTAATCAATTTGCCTTAAAGTTAAAATAAATAAAATATGTTCAATATTAAGAATTTTCGATTTTTGTTTTTTGTGGTCAAAGTAGTTTCTTTGATTAAAGGGTGAAGTTTAAAAAACAAGTAAAGTATTATTGAAGAGCGCAAAAATATTAAATCAATTTGCCTTAAAATAAAAGAAAATATTGAATTTTAAGAATTTTCGATTTTTGTTTTTTGTGGTCAAAGTAGTTTTTTTGACCAAAGGGTGAAGTAGAAAAACAAGTAAAGTATTATTGAAGAGCGCAAAAATATTAAATCAATTTGCCTGAAAGTTAAAATAAATAAAATATGTTCAATATTAAGAATTTTCGATTTTTGTTTTTTGTGGTCAAAGTAGTTTTTTTGACCAAAGAGTGAAGTTTAAAAAACAAGTAAAGTATTATTGAAGAGCGCAAAAATATTAAATCAATTTGCCTTAAAATAAAAGAAAAATATTGAATTTTAAGAATTTTCGATTTTTGTGGTCAAAGTAGTTTTTTTGACCAAAGGGTGAAGTTTAAAAAACAAGTAATGTATTTTTGAAGAGCCCAAAAATATTGAAGCAATTTTTTTTCAAAAGTTCTTAAATTCGCTTAAACCTTATGTTAATCGTGGGTTATTTCTGGGCCATTTTTTCTCTCCGCCATTTTGAATTTTGAAAATCTGACTTTATATTTGTAATTAGCTTGAAAACCCCCAAACAATAAGTTTTAAGAGAATTAATTCAATTTTTAAAAAAAATATCCGGCATTTTGGATTTTTAGAATCTGATTTTCAAATTTGTAATCAATGGCCCCAAAAGCTCCTAAATAACAAGTTTCAAGCAAATTTGTGAAATTTTTTAAAATTAAATTTGTCTTCTTTTATAAATATTATATACCTATCGTTGATAATAATTATAATCGTACTATATAATTTTAGAATATTTTTACCTGTTATTAAGGTTGAAATTATTTTTTTACAATTTTCGTCCATAAAGAATAAAATAAAGAAAAATAATAATAGATTTAACAAAAATATACAAATTTCGATATATAAACGACCTTCATGGTCGAATAAACACTACATAGACAGATGATAATTATAACTATTACGATAAGAATAACTTTTTTTACCTCTCCAACAAGCCGTAAAAATTTCTATCAATAAAAAAAGGGAAAGTAAAAGAGTTCACACAAATTTTTATATTCTTCTCGAATATCATATCTGTAAATAATGAAAATATTTTCCTAGAACTAAAAAATAAATGTTATCCTTTATTTTTTCCTGTTATCATTCCAAAAGAAGATAGAATCGTATTTTTTTTCTTTTTTTTTTTTGCTAAAAATTGAAATTGACAATTACACAATTTTCAGGAATAGAAAAAAGTGACATTAAAAGATTTTAAGCAGGTTAAGGAGAAACTGTCGCGCAACAATCTGTGAGCAAATCAAGGTGATAGGTCGACTTCTTCATTAAATATTTTATTTCCCTTTATTCAACTTTTCATATAAATATAATTAGATTTGGAATTAAATTTGTCACACCAATTTCAGTAGTGAACACGATTACATCAATATAGTCTTTCTAAATCTTTCTTTCTAAATCGTTAATTTTCTGAAATCAAAATGAATTTAATTTTCAATATTGGATTATTGTGTACTTTACAATTAGTGAAGTCATATGGGATTTTGAATTATTTCGATGATTCAAAATTTGCAGCAACTGAACGTAAATGGGAGAAGGGCGACGGTGGTGAACGTGATTCTAATTATAATTCCGAAAATGGAGGAAAAGTGAATAATGGTTATGAAATTATTCATCACTATGATAGAGGTGATAAGGGAAATAATGAGAATAGTCAACATAATGAGAATTACAATAATGAAAATAATGCTCAAGCAAAATATCATCATGATGATGGTTATTATGTTGTGCATCATAAGGGTGAAGAGGGTGAGAAGGGTAGTAATTTTCATGAGGAGGGTAATTATGAGAAAGGACACAGTATAAAGGGTCATCATGTCGTTCATAAATTGGATGAATATAAAAAGCAAACGGATTTCTATGATGAGAATTACGATCATGGTCATCAAGAGGATGATGAGGTTGATTATAACGAGAAGCAACATGATAATGGAAGTCATTATGCGAATCATCATCTTGATGAAGAATATCAGGAACAACATAATAAAAATAAGGGTGATTTTGAAAATGGACAACATTATCGTGAGCATAAGGGACATGAGGATGTAGCTGGTCATGATGCTTATGATCAAAATCAAAAATTATATAATCAGAAGAATGGTGATAAAGTCGTTAAAAAATGGTACTTTGAAATAGTACACTAGTTTTATGTTTATAGAATTATATCCTAGGGGGTCTATACAGTCATCATTTTCAAAAAATTTATATTTTTTTTCAAATTTCTATGATTTTTACAACTTAACAACGTCTCAGAAACAACAACGACTTGCAACAACAATTTTCATTATGAAGGACTTATATTATGGCTCTGGAATCCAAAATTCTGAGTAAGTTTAAAAATTTTTTAAAAAGCTTTTCTCTTTTGGTGAAAAACGATTACAAATTCACTATAATTAACTATTTTATGAATCATTTATTTTTGTATTTAAGTATAATTGAATTTTCGTCGTTAAATTCTGATATAAGAATTTATTTAAAAAAGAATTTTAGTCAACACTTTTGAAAATAATTAGAAGTGCGTTAAAAAGTAGGATTTTTTATTGAAATAATTAGAAATAATTAAATTTCAAAAAGCTTTTAATTGTATAAAAAATTAATTATTTGTCAGCTTCTTTAAAAATTAAAAGTTTTGAATAAATATATTATTCGAAAATTCTAAAAAAAATAATTGAATTTTGAAAGACTTGCAGTTCAAATTTTCATAAAAAATTTTTCCATTGGTTTATATACATTGAAATTATTTTGAAATTTTAAGCAAATAGAGAACAATAAGTATTTAAATATTTATTTTACAAAAATGATTGAAATTTAAAAGATTTAATATTTGGAAATTCTGAAAAAATTAAATTTTTGAAAAATAGTAGGTAATTGAAATTTTTTGAAGATATTTTTTAAATTCACAAAAATAATTTTAAAAAATCGAAACAATTGGAAATTTTGTAAAATTTTATATTTTAAAGAATTTTATATTTTCATCTTTAAAAATTATCTATAAATATAATATTGTATTATTTTGAAAATATACATTATTTTATGAATTTACAAAAATTATTCTATTTAAATAATTCAATTCTCGAATGAATTATTTATGAATTCTGATATAGGAATTGATTTAAAACAAATTCAGTTAAATTTTTAGAAAATAATTGAATATTTATTATAAAGCAAAAGATAAAAATATTTAGATTTTTATTTTAAAAAATTATGAATTACATTATTTTTTTGAAAAGAATTCTTAAAGTTTGGAATAATTTTTTATTTCAGATGATCCTGCATCTCGTTTATAATCATGTTCACATCGTTCACGCACTATTAAACGTTCTCATATGGCCTCAAGGAATAAATGTTTACAACATAAAGACACAATTTTTTTTATAAAAAAAAATCACGTTAAGAACAACTGAAATAATATAAAAGTGACTTTGACTGATTTTATAGTCGTTGTATTTATTTTATTTTTTTTAAAGAAATTTAAAAAAAATTTGCCCTCATGACTGTATGTACCCCTTTAATTTGTATATTTTATCAATTATAATAAAATGTTTAAGAAAATATATTTTTTATTTAAATCATTATTATTTTTGTCTTTTCCTTTTTCTCAATATTCTATATACAAAACATACTTTAAAAATTTTTATATAAAAGGCCAAAGGTGCCATTGTGAATCGTCACGTCATCTGTCGGAATTGTTTCCGAACCGTGATCGAGAATTAGTAGGATAAGTCAGAGAAGCCATAGTTGCCATAGAAAACAGTGAAGAAAGAGAAAAAAAAGAGAACTGATGCATCTAGTTTTATTTATTTAAAAGAATGGTTGGTACATGTAAAACTATTTATATTAATGATATTTTTCCTATATTTATTTCCAAGTATGAAGAATAGACAAATGACACAATTACGCGTGTGTTCAGAAATCTTATTTTGTTTCAAACATCACTTTTATAATCGCAGATTAATATCGTGTTTTATAAGGTTATAAATATTTTTCGTTTGTGTAGCACATATGCAATGACAATCCACAAACACACGCACCATAATGTTTCGGCTAATAGCAATTCATGTGTTTTCATCTTTCCAATTTTCCAATGGAATGGGAAAATTTGATAACAAACCATATGTCCGATGTACATGACTAGAGCGTTCATGCCTAGATATAATAGAATAGTTTAATTTCAAATTGAATTATAAATGTTAGGTTAGGTTGTTAGGTTAGATTGTTCTTCTCTTCTTCTTCTTCTTCAAGGTTATAGATTGTTACTTTGTTAGGTTAGGTTGTTAGGTTAACTATAATAAATGTTAGGTTACTATATACATACCAGGAATGCGGAAGGGTCCTCCTTTCCAAATTTTAACAACGTCGACCAGAAGATAGCATATGCAGAGTAAAAATAGTGAGAAGGACGTCGTGACAAATACGAAAGAAAGTGACCTGGTAGAAAATAAAATACTTGAGGGTATAAAAATACTTAAAAGGCATGTCTTGATTTTTAAGACCTAAACACCTTACCACAAACTTTTATTTATTGGAATGATATTCTGCGAATGGAGAATGTATCCCAGGACACTAAGAAATAATGCCCATGTAATCCATCTTGGGATTCTTTGCTTCCAATCGTGGTAATAAAGTATAGTCGATCCGGATTGAATTCCTAGGAATACTTGAAAGATAGATGTCAGGCAACCTATAAAACAGAAATTATAATTATATTATATATAATTTTTAAAAAAAATCTGCAAATTCTTACCTAGTGTCCCTTCAGGATCAAAAGCCTCGGATCCGTATACAGAACGTATCGCTGGCCATTGGAAAATATGATTCACGCCCAGTAGTATTCTGTCAATATATCCCGCTGAACCACCAGTGCAATTCATGTACTTACCATCAGCATGCCGTCCACCAGGACCTAAATAACCCCTAAAAGTTAGTTTAGGACATTTTAGACATTCCTTTCATTAAAGACAATAAATCACTATTTCCCCTTACATACTAAAATACATACCTGGGACATTCGGGAATATCAAGTCTAAAAGTAATCAAGCAGTGAAGAACTACAATACCCAGGACAATAATCCATTGCAGCCATAATGATACAATATCAGCAAAGTTTTTAAAAATAATCCTCTGCAATAATTAGTATTTTGTAAAGTAAGAGCAAATATATGCTACAAGGAAACAAGTATCACACAAACCTCATCCTTTGTTCTTGAAGATAGAAGGGCGTATAAGCAACCGCTAACTAAATAGGCAACGCCGAATCTTTGGAGTACTCCAAAAATTCTAATGTCTTCTAGTTGTGATCCAGTGACAAGAGTATTTAAAGATATTCCAATCAGGAACAACCAGATGCTACGCTACAAAAAGGGTATTTTAAATTTAAAATTATTTTGAATTAAATTAAAGTGTAATTTAAATTTTTCCCAACAGAATTTATAGATTACCTTTACGATCGATAGACAAATTGTGAATCTCGAGACATTGCGAGAAAGTTGAGAGAATAGAGAGAGAGGTATACAGACACCCATAATCCAGAGGAAGCAGGGAAATACAAGATCGCCTATTCGTAGACCATTCCATGTTGCATGTTCCAAAAGAGGATAACCCGCAGCTCCATTGTTTACAAATATCATAAAAAGTATGCTGATCCTAAAGAAAATTAACGGCTCCAAAATGTTACAATTCGATCCTTAATTTTATTTATCGAAACTCAAATAGTATAAAACATTTCAACATTACTCACCCTCTAACTGTATCAATAGCTCTAACACGGCTTTTTCTTTTCACTTTTTCTTGTGTATTTGCTGCCTCCGACTTATGAATGAATCTTAGCAAAGTTTTTATTAAGTAGTTCAGTATCGATAAACCGAAAAGAAGGCTTATAACAATTCCAATTGCTATAGCAAGTGCTGGAGAATAAATTTTATTTTTCGTCAAATTTCATATAAAACTAAGAAAAAAAAAAAAAAAAAAAAAAAAGAGAAAAAACAAGATCCTTAGCACATTTTCTGCTTACCTGTTTTTGAAGTAGTCACTGATTGTAAATCTGAATTCAAATTTAAAAAATACAAAACTATTTCCGAAATTAAAATTTGGTTGAATCAGAAAGATCAGTATTGTGAAAATCTACAATTCTATTAAGAGGTAAAGCCACTCTAAAATTTTGGAAAATTCTATTTTTTGTCTTACAGGGTACATTAGGGTCTTAGAAATGATGTCCAATTGGTTTTATAGAAGTGAAAAAGAATTTCAAATAGCCTTTCCACTGCTGTTACATACAGAGGAGAGGGTCTGTGAGGTTCCTTAGATGTCAATGATTTAATTGACATCATTTCTATTTCATTAAAAAGAAATTCCTTTTCTATTTCTACAGGGACCGATACTGAAACGAAACTAAATAGAAAATTACTTTCGTTTTAGTTCTTGAATAATCCAAAAATAAAAGTATTTGAAACTATTTAGTTTCGTGTCGGCTCGAAACTAAATTAACGTCTATAATATTAGTTTATTGTCAATTTGAAACTAAATTAAATGATTGAATTAAAATTCGTGTCGACTCGAAACAAAAGATTGAAAAACATAATTATTTATAGTGTCAATCACAAAAAAATATTACTTGACTTACGTAACTCGAGCAACTTACGTAATTAGAGTAAATTTCGTATGTAGAGTAACTTACGTAAGTTACGTAAAGAGAGTAAATAACGTAACTTAAGTAACTTACGTAAAAAATAGAACTTACGTAAGTTGCGTAACTAGAATATCTTACGTAATGAAAGTAAATTACATATCTAGAGTAAATTACGTAACTCACCGAACTTACGTACGTTACGTAAACACAGTAAATAACGTCACTAAAGCTAGAATGTCTGACGTAATCAATGGATCTTACATAACTAGAGGAAGTTACCAAAACAAATCGAATTTACGTAACTTGAGTAACTTACGCAACTAATCGAACTTACGTAAGTTACCTAACTAATCGAAGTTGCGTAAGTAATCATCGAATTCACGTAAGTTACGTAACTAATCGAAGTTACATAAGTAATCGTCGACTTTAAGTAAATTACGTAACTAATCGACCTTAAGTGAGTTATGTAATTAATAGAACTTACGTAAGTTACGTAACTAGAAAAATTAATGTTAGTCAATCTAGTTTCGTAACTTACGTAAGTTTCATGAATTACGTAAGTTTGGTTAATTCTATAAGTTACTCTGCTTTTGTAACATACGTAAGTTCCATTAATTACGTAAACATAGTAAATAACGTAACTTACGTAAGTTCTATTTTTTAAGTAATTTACTTCAGTTACGTTATTTACTATGTTTACGTAACATACGTAAGTTCTATTATTACGTAAGTTACTCTAGTTACGTAATTTACTCTTATTACGTAACTTACATTAATTACTTAAGTTGCTCGAATTGCGTAAGTGAAGTTAAACAATTTTTCTGTGTTTGACACTAAATAATTGTTTTTCAATCTCAATTGTTAATTTAGTTTCGTGTCTACACAGAAAATAAACCAAACCAAACTTTCGAGACAGTCCCTGTTTTTCCATATTCCCACAATAAATTCTTAAAAAATGAATCTACTTTTCAACCTCTAGAGTGGTTTTACCCCTTTAAGATTCTTCCGCCATATTGGATCCGCCATTTTGAATTTTATAAATTTGGCTATACATTTGCCATCAGTGACCGCACAAAAACCGACTAATGTGTTTATAATACTATCCGCTGATTGTTATATATGTTTAAATTTAATTTGCCTCATACTCACATATATATGGATTTATGGGGTCTTTTATGGATTGAAAAACACAATTCGTGTCATTAATTATTAAATCATAATGTCCAAATTGCCCCACATTGGGTTCAAATTTACATAACAGATCTCTGAAAAAATATCGGTTAATATTTTTGAAATTTGAACTGCATAATACAAATGAAAGGCGTCGGTAATAATTGTTGACCACCTGAATTTTAATTCGAAATATTCTTTTGAGAAAAAAAGTCTCGCACCTTGAAATTGCTGCTGATTCAAACTCCTCAGATCCATTATTTTTTAAAATTCTCCATTTATAGCGTTCAGCTGTATTTATTTTAATGCTAGAGTTCGAATTCGCTGAAATTCTTTTCAAACGTGTATATGGACACTGAAATAAAACACAAAAATTAATTACAATAAAAAGTCCTTAAATATTCCAAGTGTTTTTAAAAACGCTGATATAACGAATTTAATATCGGGTTTTGAAAATTCAAAATGGCGGATCCAATATGGAGGACGAATTTTTTGAAAATTCGTAGGATTTACATAAAACTTGTTACTCGAAGGTTTTTTGGATCGCTGATTTCAAGTTTATATTTGTTTTTCAAAATTCAAAATGGCAGAAGAATTTTTAAAAGTTTATCGGATTGGCTAGAAATTCATAACTCGGAGGTTTTTGGGGTCGCAGATTACGAATCTAATTATGTTATTTTTTTTAAAAATTCAATATGGTGTATATTCATTATGGCTGATTAATTTTAAAAAATTATGTCAATATTGCCATTGGCAATTAAACCATTCTAATAACACATGTAATGTGGTTAGAAAAACTCAACTTAAAAAATTTATCTTAAATAAATTTTTTAAAATATTTTTTTCTAAAATACTTTTTCATTATTAAAATATTTTCCATGACATCTGCATTGATAAACATAAAACATTCGTAAACAAAACTGTCAATTGAATATTAGAAAGGTAGCATCACAAATAATGAGATCCATTATATAATGTATATTTTTAAATAGAAACACCGAATTGAATTTATACACTACTGTAATTTATTTTTCATTTATATTAATTAATAATTAATAATTAATAATTAATAATTAATAATTAATAATTAATTTTATATTTTCTTTCCTCCGTCGCAAAGTTATAGTTAAAATTAGAATGTAATAGGAAAAATTTACTCTTACAATATAGTTAAAATAAGTAATTTTAAATTAATTTTCGTATAAAGATATAAATAGAGTAAAATATGTTTATTATATAAATTTTTTAAATTCTTACCTCATTGCAATCGTATGATAAGGAATATAGCCATGTGTCAAATTTTAATAAACTTTTTAATGTTATACAAGCTTGATCAAAAAATAATTCAGTATTATCACAAGAATCCATCCTTATTCATTTACAATCAAATACGTACTTTATATGAAATACTTTTTCTTTGACACACTTGTCTCT
This sequence comes from Leptopilina heterotoma, assembly GCF_015476425.1. Lineage (NCBI taxonomy): Eukaryota > Metazoa > Arthropoda > Insecta > Hymenoptera > Figitidae > Leptopilina > Leptopilina heterotoma. The sequence continues at coordinate 37,112 of NW_025110973.1, forward strand.
CGCTATAACCTACTCAGTAGCGGGGGACCGGTTTTATAAATTTCCAATCGCCATAATTTTCACCAATTTATTGAGTGAACGCGTCAAAAGATTGTTAATTAATTGAAATGACAATTATAAATGTAGATGGTTTGTTTTATTAACACTTTTCTATTTCTATATTTGCATTCACATTTTTTGCAAAACATATGATATTTAATTTTACAAACTAATCTTTTATGGATAAAAAAAATGTCATTCTGAGGGTTATACATTTTTTTCAGTAGAAATTTTGTTATATTTTTTCAAATTTAGTTCAATTTTTAGTATTTGTCTTAAAAATTATCTCAACTAGGTATTTTTGTAGCTTTTTTTTCATACAAAAATAATTTTAAAATCTTAAATCTATAACTATTTGGGGTTTTTGCAATAATTTGAAAATAATTATAAATCTAAAATCAATTTTTACAAATTTAAAATGGCTGCTCCAATATGGCGTATAAATTTCTTATTTTTTTTAAAACTAATCGTTCCGAAAATTGTTTTTAAATCAATAAAATAAATAGGTAGGCGGTATCGTTATCTAAAAGTTAAAATTACATATTAATTTAAAATACTGACAAAAATATACAAATTTTTTAATGTGAATAAAATACTAAAAAAAAATACAAATTCGATTAAAAATACGCTTAAATGCTAGTACAAACGCACTAACAATAAACATATCACTTTGATAATCGAAGTATGTGAAATCAATTTTCCTAAGGTCTTTTATTTGATAATTTTTATTGTTCCCTATAAAAAAAATAAATAAAAACACTTTATCAAACAACGGTTTGAGAAAAAAAATAAATTACCCAACACTCACTAATACTTATTTTGAATCTAGAATTTATATCTATCTGACCTTATTTTAATTGTTTGAAAAAAGATTGCAGGAAAATGATAATAAGTGATTTTTTAATAATTGAGATATATCAATTGTTTATCTAAATAGTCACTGATAGAGGGTTAGCTTCAAATGGAACGCTTTTGCAGGTGTTGTTTTCCTTATTGTCAGTTATAGAAAATAGATATTTAAAAAATATGTTCAGTTCAAAATTATTATTATTTAAATTATCATTAGTGTTTTCAGTGTTTCAATTAGCAACAAGTTTTTCAATTGGTGGATCTTTAAGAAATTCGAATTTATTTGAACTTTCTGTAATACATTTCAATGATTTTCATGCCAGGTATTTATGAAATTTACTTTTTTGTTCCCCCAGGAATTATATTATAGTTTTTTGTCCTAGGCGATTTTTTTTCATGATTAAAGAATGTCGACAACAAACATTGATTTTTTATTAAATTAACTGAAATAAACACAAAACCTTTCAATTTTTTTTAAGAGCCCTGTAATAGTCTTTTTCACCAGCCAAATGACACAATTTCAGCAATATTTCGTTTGAAGATAAATTTGAACTTTTACACTGGGGCGTGAAAATATTAGACTGTCGCGTAGAGAACCACTTGTTAAAGATGAAAATTTTAGACTGACTTGTACTAAGTCATGCATTTTCGAAAATCCATTATTATTTGTTACAATTTGTTATTACATAATTACTAATTTTTTTTGAGTAAGGTTTCTTCAAACTGGACCCGCGTCCGATATCTGTAATGAAGAAATGCACGAGAGTACATGTATCGGAGGAGTTGCACGAGTCTACACGGCAAGTAAAAAGCTGCTAAATGAGAGACCAAATGGAATATTTTTAAACGCCGGTGACATGTATCAGGGTACCATTTGGTATAATCTCTTCAAATGGAACGTCACAGTTGAATTCATGAATATGCTTCCTCACGATGCTATGGTAACTAATTAATTATACTAACTATTAACATATTATAAATTTCCCAAAAAAAAATTATTTTCAGACAATTGGAAATCATGATTTTGATAACGGAATAGCTGGACTTGTGCCATTCCTAAAACATATAAACTCCCCTGTAGTGGTGGCGAATTTAGATATAACTGAGGAACCAACATTAAAAGTATGAACTGTCTAATGTCGTCTAATTTCCAAGAAAATTAATCTGTAGAATACTAATTCTTTTGTTCTAGGGTCTTTTTACCAATAGTACTATAATAGAAAAAAGTGGAAGAAAAATTGGAGTGATAGGTGCTCTACTATCAACTAGCTATGTTAGTAAAATATTTGATATAGTTCGAAATCTCTTATGCACTCTAGATCTAGTTAGGACCTAGTAATCTAATTCTATTAATCTAATTTTCTTACCAATATAATTTTGCAAATTCCAAGATGATTAGTAGGACAGAAAATGTAATATTTATCGATGAAGTGCTAGCAATAAATGCGGAGGCTAAAAATCTAAAAGCAAAAGGAGTAGAAATTATAATTGTTCTCAGCCATTGTGGTTTGGATATTGATCGAATAATTGCTGCCAATTGCTCTGATATTGATATTATTGTTGGAGGACATTCTCATACATTTTTATATACTGGTGAGTTAATGTTATATTAATTAATAAACTTTGACCAAATAACTTTAGGAAGAATTTACATGATCATCGTATTAACGAAACAGGAATTTAACAGAACCAAAGTAATTTCTTAATGTTTGGAAATCTTCTAGGTCCTGAACCTTATCTCGATATTCCAGAAGATGAATATCCAGTTCATGTGAAGCAAGAAGAAAGTGGGAGATCAGTATTAATCGTTCAAGCTTCAGCTTTTACAAGGTTGGATTGTGATATAATATTTCTAATTTCTACAATCTTTTCCAGAAGATACTCGAAATATATTTTTTGTTTCTTCCCTAGGTATATAGGTAACCTGACAGTGTGGTTTGACTCACGTGATGAGGTTGTAAATTGGGAAGGGAATCCAATTCTCTTAGATCATTCTATTCCCGAGGGTAATATTAAAATTGGATTTCTATTTGTTTGAAAAGAGTATTATATTCTTTTCTTTTTTTATTATTTAATTTTTGTTACCTGTATCATATAGATCCAGAAGTACTAAAAGCTTTAAAACCCTGGAAGAAGTTAGCGGATATCAAAGGAAAGCAAATTGTGGGTTCGACAAAGGTTTATTTGGATGGAAAGTATGTATGCCGTAGAGGAGAGTGCAATATGGGTAATTTGATTACTGACTCCATGGTAGATTACGTAAGTCCAACATTCAAGTATCATATCATAAATTACTATTTAGCTTTAATTGTAACAACCACTGTTTCTCCATTTTATCGGGAACTAGTCTTCTTGCATTCCGAACGTAGTCTATCTCGCATAAGGAATTGAGCTAATAGTTAATTTTCCCCGACGTCCCACCTCACAATATGAAGATATTTATGTTTTTAGAATATCGGAAAAGATGACAATAAATATTTCTGGACTCGTGCAGCAATTGGTGTAATTAACGTCGGAGGTATTCGAAGTAGTATCAGCAATGATCCCGAAACAATTAGATTTGAAGATATTGTTGGAGTTCAACCATTCGAAAATACGCTGGACACAGCCGAATTTTTAGGAAGAAGTATCCTGAAGGTTAAAAATCTAGTAAAGAATTTACAAGCTAGATAGCGTAGATACAAAAAATTGTGATACTTGTTTATTGAACTAAAATTATTGTATCTACATGTCTTGAATCTTCTAGAATTTTGAATTCTAGTAAAAAAAATGTATTTTAGTTTTTAGAAAAAGCCGTCCTTGCAAGTCGTTCTAAAAATGAATTTGTAGGCAAATTATTTTATCAGTGGTCTGGAATTCAAGTCACCTATAATTTATCAAGTGTACCATACCATAGAGTTGTAGACGTAAAAGTAAGGTAATGTGTAATTTTCTAAACTGCGGTTAATTTATAAAAGTAAAGTTCCTGACCCTGTATTGTATATATATTTCTGATATAGATGTCAAGCCTGCAAAATTCCAATCTACGAAAAACTGAATCTTGACAAATGGTATAGACTTACGACTTTAAATTTTTTACTCGATGAAAGTAAGTACGCACCACCGTATTTAAACGGATATCGGAATCGCATCAGAGGACCTCAATTTATTGACGTCTTGGCAGATTTTATTAGAAAGAAGAGTCCTATAACCTACGGGACTGAAGGAAGAATAACACTACTTGGAACTTGGAATGGAAAGTAAGATAAGATTAACGATCAAAGTAGAAAAAATGTATATAAATGTATTGTATTATAAACTTCAATTACTGATTAGAATTTAAACTGTATAAAGTCTTTGAAAAGGTCAAATAAAATATACCTAGAAATTATAGTGCCTATAAAATTGTGTCCATTTATTTAAATGTTCAGACAATTATATTCCGAATCATCCATTACAATGTCAGTGCCCTTCTTCGTGTCAGTCCAGCAATCGCCATCAAGTTAACTAGTTGTGTGCTGTCATCAAGTTTCTTCTTCGACTCCAGTCCAGAAAATCTCTTCAAGTACCAAGTGCCTTCTTCGAGTCTCGTCCTGGTAAAATTCATTCAAGGAGATGATACTGCGAGGCTTTCTATTTTTCTAAGGACTGCATTAACTTGACATCAACGTCAAATCAATAATTCGGTGTTTTATCTAATTTACATCGACATCTGGACTCCAGACCTTTCACTTAGGCTAATCCGAAAATAATTTGAGGAAAATCTACTGCATTCTCTGTTTTCGCTAGACAACGTCATTTCTTCGACCTCACACTGAAGGAGGTATTGCTTGTTGGGTCTAAGACTCTAAGAAGAATTTTAAATGATAAAATTTTAAAACAAGTTAATCCCCAGAGGTTTTTTAATACTTTTTATTTGAAAATTTCTATAAACAAAAATGACTTAACAATAAATGATGATGAGAATAATTAAATATATCGATACCGCATGTTCATTGTTTACCTTATTCGAAATCAATTTAGTTTACGATTGATTGCAAACAAGGAAACTAAGAAAGATTATTATTGTAATATGATTTCTATCTAGAGATTATTTAACAAAATCAATCACATTATCTCTTTTTTTTAAAAAGATAAGAAGAAATATAAGATAATGTAAAGATTATATTGAGAGCATTAAATCGATATAATGGCACGCGTAGATGAAGATTTTGCAAAAAAAAATAAAAAAAATTGTACCATTTTGATTGTAACAAAACTACATTCATTGAATGACGTCTTTTTGTCCATTTGATCTTCAATGTAATAAATATTGTCCATAACTATAGAAAGTATTTCTCGAGTAATAACTTTTTAAAATTTATTTTATAAAATACAAGTCTAATTAGTTTTCGTATCTTCACAGAGCAGATCAAACATTGTAATTAGCTCATTAGTAGAATTTCTCTATTCGATCAATCATTGATATAGAAGATAAGTATTTTTCTATTTAAATTATATAAATTCAAACGAAAATTGTACGCATTTAACAGTAATTAAAATGTTGTTGCAGATTATTATTACTCTTCTAGTTATTGAATCATACGGTAAAAGATTGATTTCAATTTTGCTTACAATTTAAATTTAAAAAAAATGTCAAATGTTTTTCAAAGAGGGTAAATTTTATTCTTAATGTACACTATATAATTATTTTATTTCAGGAAATGCGTATAGGATTCAACCGTTGTTTCCCGATCATCGAATTGTAGGTGGGCAAAGGGTTGATATTCACTCACATCCTCATCAATTGTCTTTGCAAACATTACGTCACATCTGCGGTGCTTCTATTATAAGTGAAAATTGGGCCATAACGGCAGGACATTGTGTTGGGTATGATTTGTTTACTTAAATAAATAACTAAGAGGCAGATGGACAGTTTTATAGTTTATATTGCCACGAAATCTAAAATTTTTAATTGTTAGAAATATTCTCGAACATTTAGATGCATCCCTAGTGGGTAAAACATTATTCGCGTCCGAGGAACGTTCCTAAAACTTTTCATGTTCAAAACTGAGAATAAATATATTTACCTTTTAAAATCTTTTATCAAATAAGGTCTGATTTGATTAAATTTATTAATTTTGTTTACAGCGGCAGTCCACTTCTCTATAAATTACGAGCTGGTAATAGTAACAATCGCAATGGAATTATTTACAACGTGTCAAACATCATTCGACATCCACTTTTCAATAGATTTCAAATTGATTACGACGTTGCTGTTATAGAGGTAAACATTTTTACAAATTAATCTTAAAATTTAAAGCAAAGCTTTAAAACCTCATTTTAAATCATTCTAGTTATTGACTAGAATTAGACAATTAATTTCTACTCTAAAAAATAATAATACCACCCTAACGACAAATTCTTCAGCTTGCAGGAAACTTTGAATTTGGCCCCACCGTGCAACCTATCAAACTAGCAGACAAACAACTTTTATCTGGACAAATTGTAAACATAACCGGTTGGGGAAATACCGTAAGTACCTTCCCATTTTAGCCAAAAATACTTTAGTCAAAATAAATACAAAACTATAGTCAATATAATAAACCTTATGTTTGCTTCTACTTCAGGAAATTGGACCTAACGACGGATATCTTCGCCAAGTTTCAGTGCCAATAGTAGAACACAAATTATGCGAAAAAGCATATAAAGATATTAATCCAATAACACCAAGAATGATTTGTGCTGGTTTATTAGCAGAGGGAGGAAAAGATTCATGTCAGGGTGATTCTGGTGGTCCACTTACAGCTGACGGATCTCTTTATGGACTCGTATCGTGGGGTCTAGGTTGTGCCCAACCACGATTTCCAGGTGTCTATACAAATGTTGCTGAACTACGTTCTTGGATTAAGAATATTACTGGAATTTAAGTACTCAAATGAATTTATTTTATAATAAAAAAAGAAATAAATATGTACAGACAAAGGGTTATTTATTGTATCCTATTTATAATGTGCGTCGTAAAAAAGTAATTATCAAACACTGGGGATTTACTTTTTATTAGGAAAATATTTACATTAGAAAAATAAAATTTTCCTTAATAGATTAAGTGGTGACTATAGGAAAAACATTGTTATCGATATAACTAAATGATTTTAATTATAGTTGACTATAGCTTTTCCTTTATCTACACATTAAAAAAAATATTTATATTATTTGTTGTTAATGAGGTAAAAAAAGAAATAAATACGAGGAGCTAATTGTTTTAACAGCTTTGTTTTCAACCATACAGGTGTTGAGTCAGAAAAAAGAAACTTGATAATATTTAAAAAGTAAGTAAAGGAATACGTCCTTTCTCTTTTAGTAAAGAGACGTGTACATATTGAATTAAATATTAATTAATATCATAATTTGTTTAAAAATACACTAGGAAAACAAATCGTTATGAAAAAACTTACAATGATTCCGGTTGTTATTTCAATGTTCATTTTCGTGTTAAATGCAGAATCTATAATAGAAATTTCTCAAGGGAAATTGGTAGGTACTACCATGTTATCTAGAAATGGAAGGATATTTTCAGCTTATCTTGGACTACCGTATGCGCAAACTCCAGTGGGAAATTTAAGGTAATTTTTCTTTAAGTCTAAACTTTTTGGCCATTCTTTTAGTACAATATACAATATTCTAATTTAGATATTGTAATTTTAATTCAAACTTTGCATTTCTGGTATATCGAATGATTACTTTGTTCACGATGATTTTACGACACAACACGGGACGCATGATTATTCCCCAAATGTCATTTTTCCGAAATGTCATTTTACCGAACTGCACTTTTGCGAATAGTCATTTTTGCGAAATCCATTTTTGCGAAAAACCATTTTTACGAATGGTAATTTTTGCGAAAAGTCATTTTTACGAATTTTCATTTTTGCGAATTGTCATTTTTGCGAATCGAAATTTTTACGAATTGTCCTTTTTGCGAATCGACATTTTTACGAATCGCCATTTTTACGAATCGTTATTTTTACGAATTGTCACTTTTGCGAATCGACATTTTTACGAATTGTCATTTTTGCGAAAAGTCATTTTTACGAATTGTCATTTTTGCGAATCGAAATTTTTACGAATTGTCTTTTTTGCGAATCGACATTTTTACGAATTGTCACTTTTGCGAATCGTTATTTTTACGAATTGTCACTTTTGCGAATCGACATTTTTACGAATTGTCATTTTTGCGAAAAGTCATTTTTACGAATTGTCGTTTTTGCGAAAAGCTATTTTTGCGAATTGTCAGTTTTGCGAATTGTCACTTTTGCGAATCGCCATTTTTATGAATTGTCACTTTTCCGAAAAGTCATTTTTGCGAATTGTCATTTTTGCGAAATAAATACAATAGTAAACTTGTAGGTATATATAGATTTACATTGTATTTTTCGCAAAAAATGACAATTCGCAAAAATGACTTTTCGGAAAAGTGACAATTCGTAAAAATGGCGATTCGCAAAAGTGACAATTCGCATAAATGACATTTCTCAAAAATTAAATTTCGCAAAAATGACAATTCGCAAAAACGACAATTCGTAAAAATTACTTTTTCGCAAAAATGGCTATTCGCAAAAATGACATTTCGTAAAAATGTCGATTCGCAAAAGTGACAATTCGTAAAAATGGCGATTCGTAAAAATGTCGAGTCGCAAAAGTGATAATTCGCAAAAATGACAATTCGCAAAAATGAAAATTCGTAAAAATGACTTTTCGCAAAAATGACATTTCACAAAAATGTCTTTGCATAAAAATGACAATTCGCAAAAATGACAAATCGTAAAAATGTCGATTCGCAAAAATGACTTTTCGGAAAATTGACAATTCGTAAAAATGTCCATTCGCAAAAATGAAAATTCGTAAAAATGACTTTTCGCAAAAATGACTATTCGTAAAAGTGCAGTTCGGTAAAATGACATTTCGGAAAAATGACATTTGGGGAATAATCATGCGTCCCACACAACACAGTAATAAATAGCTTGAAATTCAATTATTAAACAATTATTGCACATTGGTTCGTTCTGCAGCATGATCAGAGGTCCAACGTATATGCCAGATGATTGTCTCCGAATGACAATTGTGATGCTAATCTCTTACCAAGTAATATCAATTGTTAAACATTTTCGGTTGGCTGATAATTAAGTACCATTAATTAAATAAATTTTCGATTTACATATTGTGAATTACTATTACCCAAGACTTGTGACCTGCAGAGTTAGAAAGAATTAGAAAATTCCTCCCCTACATCAAGGGACCACTTGAAGTTTCAAAAAGTCTCCTTTTCAAAATCAGGAGATGAGTCGTGATAAGAAGTGTTTCATATTTTTAAAATACTATTTTCAATAGAATACTTGTATATATACTCTAACAATAATCACAAAGTTAAAAAAAATAATAAGCTTTTAATTCTTTCAGATTCAAAAGACCTTTACCAGCTGCTAACTGGCAAGGTGTTAAAAAAGCAACAACCCATCAAAACTTCTGTCCTCAGCTATTCCTAAATATAATCATAGGCAGTGAAGACTGTTTATATTTAAACGTTTATAGTCCATTGAGAACAAAAAATAATACACTACTACCAGTGATGGTTTGGATTCACGGTGGAGGTTTTTTTAGCGGAACTGGAAGCCTATTTGGTGCAAATAACTTCTTGGACAAGGACATAATTTTAGTAACATTCAATTATAGATTAGGAATTTTGGGTTTTTTTACGACAGGCGATTTGTCAGCACCAGGTAACTTTGGTCTAAAAGATCAAGTTCTAGCATTAAAATGGGTTAAAAGGAACATCAAAGCTTTCGGTGGAGATCCAAATAGAGTAACAATATTTGGAGAAAGTGCAGGTGGCGCAAGTGTCAGTCTTCATGCTCTCTCAGAAGCAAGCAATGGTAATTCTCACAAAATTATTTCTTTCTATCTATTTCGTGTCAACACTCAAATTAACATTTCCATGGATTTTATTTATCTTCAGGACTTTTCCAACAATACATTATTCAAAGTGGCAGCTCTCTAAGTCCTTGGTGCCTTCAAAGTAGTAGTAAATTTAGAGAACCTGTTATGAAAATTGCAAAAATGGTCCAATGTTCTTTCAATAATTCAAAAACATTCGTTAATTGCTTAAGAAGTAAAAGTGTGGAAACTTTATTACATACAAATGGGGCATTTGATTCAAAACTAGATTTTCATCCTGTAAAATGGTTACCAGTCGAAGAGCCTAAAAATAAAGACGCCTTTTTAATAGATTCTCCAAAAAACTTAATAGCTAACAATAAAATGAAAGATCTTCCATTCATTAGTGGTATAGTTGCTGATGAAGGATTATTATTTACTGATGGTAAAAATTAAATTACTCTTGTTTATTATTTTCCAATAGTGAAAGTATTTAATAACAAGGGTCAAAATTGAAATTTTCAGCTTCATATAAAGATGAGAATGTATATAATTTTGTTAAAGCAGACATAAGGAATATTCTCTCATACACTGCTGATCATTTTCTCGATTTAAAAAACACCAATAAATTCGTGGACGATGTGAAGAAATTTTATTTTAATAATTCTTTTACAATACCAGAAAAGTCAGAGGTATTTTAAATTAAACAGATACATTATCAGATTTATAACAGATACATACATCAAATACATTTAAATCCTTTATATTATTTTTAACTCAACTTTTCTAAAAATTCTTCTAGTTTCTAAAAAGTCTCACCGACACTTTTAGTGACGCTGCATTTCTATATCCAGAATTAAGATTGGTGCAAAAAACAACACCCAGAATGCGAAATTCTAATTATTTGTATTCCTTTGGTTTAGCAAATTCTTCACCAAATACTGGAGTTGGTCATGGTGGAGAATTACCATTTTTATTTCCATTATTAGTCAATGTTAATTTAAATGTAAGTCAAATTTTGGTGGATTTGTGGACTTCATTTGCTATTAATGGGTAAAATTTAATTTCATATTTTTAATAATTTTCAATAATTCATATATTTAATAATTATTGGGGAAAATTTTAGAAAGCCAACATCTTCTAAGTTAACTCCACCTGATCTGTGGAAACCATATGACGTACAGAAGAATACTCATCTTCAAATTGGAAATATTGATAACAACACAGATCCGAAAATTACACTTTCGAATTCATTCTATACAAAGAGGATGAATTTCTGGAAAACTATGTATCCTATTTGATATTTTTATTCTTTCTAAATAAGATAAGAATTTATTTATTTAATTGAATCTCCACAGACATTTAGGTAATAAATAATAGTTTCAAAAAAAAATTTCATTAATTTCTGTCGTCAAATCGCAATTTACCTTCTTTACTGTTTTGATTTCTCGTTTGAAGTAAGATTTCCTAAGAAGAATACGAAACTGATTCTAGATTTTAAAAATACAAAATGGCGGATCCAATATGGCGGACTTTTATTCAAAAAGGGTACCTAAGTGCTCTGTACATTTGTCTACTTGAATTACCTGAATGTTTACCAAAAAGTGAACCATTTAAGAAAATACATTGTTTATTACACGTCATATTTTTGGAGATAATCCCTTAACCCCTTGGCTGTCAACGAGATTTCCACTGTTTGGGCCAAAAGTGTGTTGAAAAAATTGTTAATTGATTTTTATGAAACTTGGTACCTTAAGGTTTCTGGGGTCGCTGATTACGAATCTGAGATCAGTTTTTCGAAATTCAAAATGGCGGATCCAAGATGGCGGAAAATTCTTTTAAATTCATCGAATTTGCTTGAAACTGGTTACTCGGGGGTTTTAAGGGTCGCTGATTACAAATTTAACATTAGTTTTCCAAAATTCAAAATGGCGGACGACAAAATAAAAAATTAATTATAATGGCTTGAAACTGAATACTCGGGGGTTTTTAGGGTCGCTGATTACAAATCTGACATTAGTTTTTCAAAATTCAAAATGGCGGATCCAATATGTCGGAAATTTTTTTTAATTGGTCAAATTCGATTGAAAATGGTTACTTGGGGTTTTCAGGATCGCTAATACCGAATCTGATATTAGTTTTCCAAAATTCAAAATGGCGGACAAGGAAATAAAAAATTGATCAGATTGACTTGAAACTGAATACTTGGGGATTTTCAGGGTCGCTGATTACGAATCTGAAATTAGTTTTTCAAAAAATTTTTTTTTGTTTCAAAAAATCTAAACTTGAAGTCAGCCTCCGTGAATTAGAATAATTGGAGAACCGTGACACCTTTTAAGCTGTGAATGACCGGCACAGTTCTCACTTAAACGGATGTTACTTTAATAAACTGGGTGATATACGACGATTTCAGTACTATAGTCTAGAGCCTACGAATTTTATCGAATTTTAATTTTCTTGGTGAAAACATCAAAAATAAAAAAAAGGTAAAAATTCAAAAAATCAGGGATCTCTCAATTTGTTAACTTTTCGTAAGAGAAAAATATAAAGAATTAAAATTCTAAAATCGGCCCCGAGGGATTCATGGCTTTATGGCAGAAATTAACATCCAGACTTTCACATTACTTGGACAAGAGTGTTGAAACAATTATTTATTCGCAGCTTAGCAATTCATCTCCTGTTTAACGATCGGAAGTTATGGAATTTTATGATAAGCAATAAAAAGAGCTCTGTAAAACTAAATATTTTATAGAGGGCAACCTTTATTTATGAATCGACAGTTGTTCAGACAATTTCGTTATGTACTTTCATTCTCTTTTAACAATAGTTCTACTAAAATGCACTTTTGCACAAAGTCCCTTATTTTTTGGTTAGTATTTTTTTTAAAATGAAAAATAATTAAATAAACTATAGTTTATAAAAGTTTTTAGTTTTTCCAAATAATAATTTTTCATAAACCTGTCTGTATATAAAACAATAAAATTGTTCGTAGAATAAGAAAACATGTCATACTATCATCTACTGTGTTTAAAAATAATTTAATAGTGAACAGTGTTAATAATTAAATAGTGGGTTCTCGATTTTTTTCGAAATTGTGTTTATTTTAATTTTTCGACATAAAAAAAGTAATCTTAAATATTTTTCGTCTAAAGGGGGATTCTACTTTTAAAGGCCCAAAAAAAGCGGTATTTTAATAATTGTCTTGAGAAGGAAAAAAATAACTAATTCGGATGAGTCCTCGCATGAAACGAGTAAATATTGTATAAATATTGAGTGTGTTGAAAACAAATTAGTGAGTGTAAGTTTTAATATTTTAATTAATTTAAATTTGGAACCATAATTTATTGTTCAGAACGATGCCTCAAGGTTCGTTTTCAATGTCGCAATATTCGCCAAAAAAAGTAAAGTAGCATCCCCCAGTTAAGAAATATCTGTAAATTCTTAAAATAATAACGTTAGTAAGAAAATTAATATTTCTGATTATTTCAATAAATAGGCGACGAAGATTTTTTTCTAAATGATGATGATGATGATGTTATTTTAAGTGACGATAGTAGAACAGAGGGTGATGAATATGATTACACGAGGGCAGTGGATGATGATAGAATTGTTGGAGGTCACATTACGTTCATACAAGAGCATCCACATCAAGTAAATTTTTCAATTTCTAATTTTTTAAACATTTACCTTTAACCTTTTTTCATAAAAAAAACTAACATACTTACTAACATACTTCCCCCTTCTGTTAAGGGTTTTTTTGATCTTCGAAAAACAAATATTTTTCAGGTATCTCTGAGATATAAAGGACGACATATATGTGGAGGATCAATAATTAGTGAAGAATGGATAGTAACCGCAGCCCACTGTGTCTCAAGGTATATTACTAAATTATTAAATTAAATACTGAAAAAAATAAAATTGAACTAATTTTTCATTCTAGAGCTTTTGCGGCGGACGTTTCGGTGAAAGTTGGCTCCTCAACAATAAAAGGAATAGGTGATGTCGTACAAGTTAGTGAAATAATTGTTCACGAAAATTATGGGTCAAGTGATTATGATGTTGCTGTAATGAAGGTATGAAAAAATTGCACACTATTACAAAATATAGAAAAAATGTTCATTATTGCTTGAATCGATAAAAATAATTAAAGTTCCTGTTTCGTTGGAATGTTTTCCTTTAAATTTCCTTTCTCATGGAATGTAGACAAAATAATTACGACATATCTGATATACCTTCGAAATCTTAACTTTATAATTTTATCTTATTGTGGTATTTTAATAGTTTTTAAATTTCCGATTTCAGTTGGAAGAACCGCTGCATTTTAGAGAAGGAGTTGGATCTATTGCGTTACCATCGAATTCAGAGAATTATTACAGTGGTACCAAGGCCACGGTTACTGGTTGGGGTACCCTAAGTAGTTCGGGATCCTTAAGTAATCATTTAAGAGAAGTTGTCGTACCTTTAGTGCCGAGTTCAAAATGCGCTCAACTTTACGGTAGAGAAACAATTACACGTCGAATGATATGCGCTGGTTATATTTCCAGTGGGGGGAAAGATGCTTGTCAGGTAATTTCCTCATTTATTTATTTATTTAATTCAAAGCACGTCATATTAAATCGTTCCATTTGGAACAAAATCATTTCTTTGAGTGTACAACAAATGTTATAATTAAATTGAAATTAGTGCATGTGGCTTTTCTTTTTAATTAATTGAATTTGGGAACTATGGTTTATTGTTCAGAACGATGCCGCAAGGTTCGTTTTCCATGTCGCAATATTCGCAATTAAAAATAATCGTATTCAGAGACCCTATCGAAGTAAAAATTTCTAACATATTGGGTGCCCTATGGTGAATATTAAAAATTCAAGGACAAATTCGCACTTATCGATCCTGAAAGTCCCCGAGTGACAAACTTCAACTAAACCCCATGAATGTTAAAAAAAAATGACCGCCATATTGGATCCACCATTTTGAATTCTAAAAAAACGCCACTATAAAATGTAACTGCTTTTAGAAAATTTTAAAGATTATTACAATTTTTTTTATTTAATACAATAAACGGATGATAAAAAAAAATTCACTTACAGGGTGACAGCGGAGGTCCATTGGTACAAGATGAAAAACTTATCGGAATTGTCTCATGGGGTTATGGTTGTGCGAGGCCAAAGTATCCTGGAGTTTACACACGTGTCACTGCCGTTAGATCGTGGATCAGTGATAAGACTGATCTATAATGTTTTTTCTGTTAATTCCTAATAATGTTAACCAAAAAAAAAAAAAAGTTTCAAAAATAAAAAAATACTTTTTGAACAATTTAAAGTTACCTGCTTTTTTGTTCCAATTTTTTTTTCGTCAAAGCCAAAAACGTTAGGGGATGAAAAAAAGCAGAAAACAATTTTTCTCTTTGTTATATTTTCCTAAAGAAATTACATTACAAAATATCTTCATATATTTTTAAAGTTCACAAAAATCACAATTGTAGTTAAGTTTGTCGATCACAACAAATTTTCTTTTTCTAATTACACTGGGATAAATTTTTTAACGTTGATTTTTTGTTTATCCGCACCAATAAGGACGAATTAGAAATTTTATTTTTTTTTTATTACTTAAAAATATTTTTCCAAGAAGAGTCAAATTTATGAAAAAAAAAAATAATTGTCTAAACATTTATTTTGCATACGACAATTTAAAAACAAACATTTACTTACACTGCATGTTTAAAGTAAAAAGTACAAAAATTATCTTCCCAAAAAAACACAACATCAAGTTTTGTAAAAGAATTTTTTAAATTGTTGTACGCCAATAAATGTACTTCAGGAAATATAAATTGACAAATTGAATAAGTAGTGATAATATTGCAAAAAAAAATTCTATTAAGAAGTGTCCACTTTCCAAAACCAGATTTACTTTGAAGAGGTATTTAAAAGTAATCTATTTGAAAATAATTTACGAATGAATAATTAGAATAAGTAATTAAGTAATCAATATATAATTTTTAAATCGACTAATATCAACATAATCGAGAATGGCCACCATAATATAATATTCACTTTCAGAATTATCTGAAGATGAATTTTACAATATTTTTATTAAAAATTTTGTTGTCAATATAATTAAAAGTATATTTGTAGTAACATTTTTTTTTTCAAATATAATTAAAATATATCATTTTAAATGAAATTATAAATAAAAAATAACAAATATGAATGTTTAACAGTATTTTCGATTAAAAAATAAATTATAACACTTTAACGCTGTTCGATTACTGTTTTTTGTGACAGTTTTATATACCATGGCATGTAATCCATAATTATTAAAAGTATTTTTAGTCTCCAAGGTTTCACACACATCTCAATAATTAAATCTAATTATATTATAGATTGTATTGAACCTAAAGATGTTTTTACCTGTCCTACATATCTAATTTGATTGAGTTTAAAAAACTACATTTTATTTTTTCCTCTTTGTCTATATTTTTAAAAAAGAAGTAGAAAAAAATATTTTTCAACATGGAATGCATTTATGCCTTTAAGATATATATAATATACATATATAAATACGATTGTAATATATTTTGTTATATGTTTCAACACATTTTACGATATTCTTATTATCGTATATTAATTAAAACAAAAAAAAAAGTCGTTAATGTTATAAAAAAAAAAAATTAAATTAAATAATTGAGGAGGAAATAAATGCAGAATTTCAAAAGCAAGATATAAACATTGGGAAATATTAAATTAAAATTTAAAAAAAAATGTTTAGAAGACAAAAACTTTTTAGATAGTGTCGCTAAGGATCATCATCGTCGGATGTCATCGTCATCATCAGAAAAAGCATTTAACAATAATGAAATAATTTTTTTTGTTAAAACGAACCAAAATATGAAACATGTCATCCGAAGTGTAAAGTAATTGAAAGAATTGAGTTTTTTTCAAATTGATCCACTACTGTCGCCGGGAAAAACCATCATGTTTTCAGCGCCATAAGATGGAGTTGGTGAACTTCTTGCATCAAGGGAGGCTCTACTTGCTGAACTGAAACTGCTTGAGCTCAGGTCCTCAAAACTAGCGACAGATTGATTTGCACCTGGAAATATTAATTATTCGTGAAGAAATTAATACTTTTTTGATATTTATTTAAAAAAAAAAAAAAAAAAAAAAAAAAAAATTTTAATTAAATTAAATTTTTAAAACTATTTAATCTTTAAAATAAAGTTCGAGTGGTAGTAAAAAAAGTAGTTATCGAAAATTTAAAATTGACAAAAAAAACTCGTTTTAAAAACTTCAAAAAAATCTATTCTATATTTTATTTTTCTGACTTTTTCCTAATTTCCATCAAAAATATTTACTTCTCTCTTATCCTACTGCTAACAAAATTAAATTCCCACAACGAATTTTATTAATCATGAAAGAATTTAAAAATATATTTATAAAAATAATTTAATTCTTGCGTAGAATTTTATTAAAAAAAAAAATTTTTTAATAATTGATTTCTTTCGACTAATTTTATGGAAATTCTAGTTTAAATAATTGAACTCAACGAAAATTTTTATTAATTCATGAAAATAATTTAATTCTTCGAAAGATTTTTAGCAAAACTTTTTTAAATATTTTAATTCTGGTTGAAAATTTTATGAAATTAGTAGATATTGAAAATCATTGAATTGCGAAAAGCTTTTAAAAATAATAAAATTTGACAAAGATTTCTATTAAAATTTTAGAGAAAAATTGAATGTCTATGTGGCATTTTATTAAATTTTTATTTGAAAATAATTGAATTCCAAAAAAGCATTTTATTATTTATGAAAATAATTGAATTCTCACGAACGATTTTATTAGAATATTTTAAAATAATTGAATTTCAAAAAAGAAATTTATTACTTTTAAAAATAATTGAATTCTTGTGATGAATATTGTTATTTATGAAAATAATTAAATTTTATAAAGAATTGTATTGAAATTCCTTAAAATAATTGAATTTTTGAGAATAATTTTGTTACTTATCTCTTTAATAATTATTGAATTATTTAAAAAAAAAATTTCATTAAAATTGTATTTAAAATAATTAATTTCTTTCCATCAATTTTATTAAAACATTTGAAAATAATTGAATTTATGTAAAAAAATTTCTAAATATTTTTGTAAATATAATTGAATTCTTCGCCAGAGAATTTTAAAAAAATATTTTTTTAAATAATTGATTTTTTCGAGAAACTAAAATAAATTTGTTTTTAATAATTACATGTTTTGAGCAATTCCTGAAAAATATGTATTAAAAATAATTGAAATTCTGCGATGAATTTTATTATTTTTGAGAATTGAAAATAATTGAATAGTTGCAAATAATTTTATTAAAATTTTCAAAAATAATTGAATTCATGAGAAGAATTTTATTATTTATGAAAATAATTGAATTATTGCGACCGATTTTATTAGAATTTTTTTAAATAATTGAAAAATTTATCTTAAATAATTGAATTCTTGTGGAAAATTTTTTTTTTGGTGAAAATAATTGAATTTTTTGATTAAAAATGCTTTTCTAAATTAATTGAATACCTGTTGAAATTTTATTATTTATGAAAATAATTGAATTTAGGATGAATTTTATCAATTTTTTTTTTTAAATAATTAAATTATTTTGCGAAATTTTATGAAAATAATTGATGTTAAAAATAATTGAATCCTCTTATAACCCAGCGGTTAAGAAAGTGAATATTATTTACCTAGGGCACTAAAGTGTACTTTATCGACTACTCGCAGGTCAATAAAGTACCCATTATTACCCTAGGGTAATAAAGTGCCCTTTATTGACCTTTCGTAGGTCAACATTTATTTTATCAATTATTAAAGAATTTGTAAAAATGACGAAATTGATGTAAGAGGATAAATGAAGAATGAACCTGAAGAAGAAGGAAAATTTCAGTCTACTAAAAAATATCATCAACATCATGAAACAAATACAAAAAATTAGTTTTTAAAATTTTTATTTCTTTCATATAACTTTTTTTCAAACCTTTTTTTTAAACTTGTGTTCATTTTTTTGTTTTCTCTTCTGAAAATTAATATTGTAATTGAATCAATAAAACATTTTGGAAATACATATTATTTTTGTTTTGTACAATTTTTTTCTTGCCAACACTGTGCATAATATACGATAAGTTTTTTTGTTTTACTCTTAATTCTATAATCTACCAATCATTCCACGTAGTAGATTCTAAAAAATAAAACTAAAAGAGCAATAATTCGCATAAATTTTTTTCTAGATAATTTTTCATATTTTTTAGTTATATATTCAAATATAGACTTGTGCTTAAAGTTTGCAGAAATTACATTTAAATTGTTGAATTAGCTAAAAATATGAGAGCTGAATTCTTTATCATTAGTACAAATCCAATATAGTAGATATCAGCTCTAGACGTTGAATTTCAGTCTTTTTTTTTTTTTTTTTTTTTTTTTTTTTTTTGAATTTCAATTAAACTGAAACTTGAGATCCGTAATTTTGACCAGAATTCAATTTATTAAATGGTAAAGTGCCTTGAGGGCAATAATCGTCTCGATACGATTTATAATTTTTTTCCACACACGTTAATAATAATCTTTAGTTTGCAATTTTACTCAAAATTATTGCAAATACAGAAATTAATATAAAAATTAATTTAACAAATTCAATGATTAAATTAATTAATTTACACGCATTTAAATATTAGATAATGAATATTTTCTCGAAAACAGAAATATAAAAATAGAAGCATTAAACATTTCAACTTGAAATCTTATTTTACGTCTTGATTTAAGAAACAAGAAATTAATCATATTGCATACACCACATTTGATTTAAGCTGCTCTTCAAATTAACTATTTTTTCCATTTATGTCATTTTTTTTATAATTTGCAAATTTCAATGAATTTTTTTTTTTTTTTTTTTTTTTTTTTTTTTTTTATTGTTAGTATTGCAAAACAAATTTCTAATTAACAAAAACGAACTGCAATTTCCGTTCGTTATTTTACGTTAAACATTCATTCAGCACAAAATCTCAATACAATTTAAATGGACCTTCATTGTAAGTAATAATTAAGATTTTTAATAAATAAAAATCGTCGACATTTTTTTTTAAATACTGATCTTACAGTTGCAACAAAAATTTTTTTCTTTTTGAAACTTAATCTTTTAAAAATATTTACCCAGAAGAAAGTTGAAAAAAATTCTTTCTAGAAATTTAAAAACAGCAAAGAAATTTTTTTTTTCCTTCTAACATAATTTTGAAAAATATTTTTTAAATTTACGACAAAATTATTAGCACAAAAAATTTTTTTTATTCATTACAAAGAGAATGTTTAATTATAATTTTTTCTTCACTATTATTGCAAATAAAAAATTTATTTTTAAAAGAAGATTTTCAAAAAAAATATCTTAATCTCCTTGCATTGAATTGATATACTTTGATAACAATTTTTTAACTATTTGAATCATAGTCAAAATTCATTTTTTTAGGCTTAAGGCTTCAATAATATTGATTTCATTCACACACATTCTTTTTCTTACGCTACAATTTTTTTTTTATTTTTATTTATACATGTACGAATTACGAAACACTTAATAGGGCTTAAAAATTATAGTTTTTTTTTTTAATTTCATTTTCATTCCTAATACATTATATATATTTTTTTTATGAACACTTCTTTTTTTTAAACATTCAGAAATATATGAAGATTAAATTTTTGAATTTTTTCCTACAATAGATATAATTTTTAATGGGAGATAAATTCTCATACTATGCTGGGTGATTTTAAGGATTAATTCATATTACAATAACTATTATTATTATTAATATTATAATTATTATTATTATTATTTCTATAATTAATATTATTATTTTAATTATTATTAATATTATAATTTTTATAATTTTTTTTTTATTATTAGTACATTAATGTGAGTATTTTAAAATTATATTTTTCGTACGAGCTTTAAAACAAGCTTATCTGCGTCAGTTATTTCATTTTTAGCGAGACATTTTTTTTTCTATAAACTAAAAAAATAAATTACCTAGTCTCCGATAAAATGAAAAAAAAAGTTTTTAATTTTTCAAAATTTATCCTCTTGGTAAATTAAATTTTTTTTTAAATTTACTCTAAATAATTAAATTATAAAATATTTTCAAGTTTTTTCAAAAATTTATTTTTAAATTAAAAATATACAATGAACTGATATTAAAAAAAAACGAGGGAATTAAAAATATCGAAAATTTTGAGATAATTTTTCGAAAATATGTACAAAAATAATGCCAATTTGTCAGCACAAAATTGCAATTTGATTTAATTATTTACATTTTATATATGTAATTTCTCAAAATTTCCCAAATCTTTTTCCAAAATTTAATAAATATTATACAATAAAATTTTTTTAAATTTCTAATTTTTTATTTCCAAATATTTTTCAACTTTTTGATCAAATTTTTTCAAATTCTAAATTTAGAAAAAATTATTTGCTTCTAAACGGCATTTTATAATTTCTACAATAAAATTAAAAACATTTTTTTATATTGAATAATTTTTTTTCTTATATAATAAAAATAATTTTTACTTTTCGAAAAAAAATATCGGCGACTATGCAATTTTATTAGGAAAAGAACCCAAAGTGACGGGATGAAAAAACGACATTTGTGACATTTTTTTTTTTTCATAGAAACTCAAAAAGATAAAATAATTTTTAAAATTACAATAAAATTGAGAGCAAAGTTTTCTACATAAATCTAAATAATAATTTTCATTTAACTGAAATTAAAAAAAATTTTTTGAAAAAAGTGTACCTACATTTTTTAAAAATTTTAATTATTTAGTTTAAAATTTTTTTTCGAATTAAATTTCAGTTAAACATGCGATAAAAATAATGAAAAAAATAAAAGGAACTTAAAATTTAATTTAAGTGACTAATTATTTTTTTTCCATTGTAAACGAATAGAAGAAAAATGAAAAAATGTTAAAAATAACATAGATAATTTATGCATTTTGTGGCGCTATGTTCGGTAAAATTTATTTGAATAAATAAAAAATTCTATATGAGAAAAAAAACTATAAAGATAATGAAATTTCACTAAACTTACATATAGATTTTTTTTTATTATCGTAAAAGCTATTATATGAGGATAAAAATATTAAATATTTAAATAAATATACACGAGACAATTTACTACTTAAAATATAGAGAGAAGACAGAAAATAAACTACATAGATTATATTTAAATTTACTTTAAATTTTTTCAATTTTTAAAAAGTTTTCGAAAATTTTTTTTTTCTTTTTTTTTGCAAATGTTTGCAGAAAATAGAAATATTGTTGGAAAAATTTAAAACTTATAAAAAATCATCATTGATACTTTTACTTTAATTGAAGCAAAAAAAAATTTTTTAATGTCAACTTGTTCCTGAAATAATAATCCAAATGTAAAAATTTCCCATTTTTGTAATTTTAGAAAAAACAAAAAAAAAATTAAAATTATTTATATTT
This sequence comes from Leptopilina heterotoma, assembly GCF_015476425.1. Taxonomy (NCBI): domain Eukaryota; kingdom Metazoa; phylum Arthropoda; class Insecta; order Hymenoptera; family Figitidae; genus Leptopilina; species Leptopilina heterotoma. Next base: position 59,399 of record NW_025110973.1, read on the forward strand.
AGAGAAAAATTATTTTTTTAAAATCTATTTTAAAATTAAAAAATGAATAATGCAAAAAAAATTAGAAAAAACTGATTGAATTATAAATTTTAATTTAAACTCTCAAATAACTGTCGATTTTTTTTTATTGAAATTTAATATTTATGAAAATGAATTTTTTTCGAAATTAAAATAAATGAGAATAAATTTAAAATACTTCCAACCTTTATAAAATAAAAAAAAACATTTTGCAAAAAAGAAAAAATTATAGAAATTTTTTTTCCATTTACTATGAAATTGAATAGAATTTCGTTAATAAAATTCTATTCACATCAAAAATTTAATAATCTAAACATTCTAAAGAAACATTTTAAAAATTTTTTTTTAAATTTTTCTTTATATACTTGAATTTTAAAATTAAATTCATACTTTGAATCTTCATTTAAATATAATAAGAAAAAGCTAACAAAACAATGTTTCTTAACTTTTAGAAATAAATAAAAATTCAACTAGAGCAAAAAAAAAAAAAAATATTGTTAAAATTAAAAAAATATACAATTTTCAGTTTAACTAACTTTTAAAATAATTAATAATTTACCAGCTACATAAATTAACTAGCCTCTATTTAAAACTGTCACGTTTCTATAAAAAAAAAATTCCCGTACACTAAATGAAATTCGGAAATATTTTTTTCACTCATTTTCTAAATAATTAAAAATTACATTTTTGTTTATTTTTTTTTTTCAAATGGAAAAATATTTTACTAGAAACCAAATTATAGAAAATAATGCATTAAACACCACATCTTTTAGACACGTATACATTTTAATTATTGTTAGTAAAGAATTTGTCTTGTTTTTTGTTATATAGTTTGTGATATGTTAAAAACATTTTTATGTGCAAGAAACAAAAAAACTCATTCACACATAGTGAGAAAAAATATAAATAAAGAAAAAAAATAGTATTATTAAAACTAAAAAATTCCACGTGGGATCTTGAATTATTTTTAAAAAAAAATTATATTCAGTAAGAAATTTGCAACTGATTTGAAATTTATTATTTAATAAAAATTATCCAAAAATTGACTGAAAAAAACAATAACAAGACGTTGGTGTTTATAGGATTTTTTTTCGCAACGCAAAAAACACTGGAGAAAATATATAACTTTTACAGAACAATAATAATTAGTTGCAAAATAATGAAAATTATTTTGAAATAATTTTGAATTTTATGAATTAAAGACTAACGAAAAATTATAATTGTTATTAAAATAAATTTTTTTAAACTAATTTTTTTATTAGTTTCTATTTAAAATTATGAACACAATGTTTTAAGGAGGTTTATAATTTAAACATAATAATAATAATAATAATAATAATAATAATAAAAATAATAATAATAAAAATAATTATTATTACAATAATAAAAAAAAATAGTTACAATAATAAAATAGTAATAATAACTATAATTATAATTATCAGTTAGTTAATAAATAACAATTAAAAAGTAATAAATTATTAAAAAAAAATAATTCAAAGAATAAAATTATAAATCTAAAAATCGTAGAAATAAATAAAATATATTTTAAAACAAAGATTAATATAATCATTAAAAATAACGAAATTTTTTTTAAAAGTAAATTTCGTTCAGAAAAAAAATTAAATGTTAATTATAAATATAAATAATAAATTATTGCAGTGTTGTCATTTTATGAAAAAAATATTATTGTATTTCATACTTTTTTCGTGCTGTAATATTATTATAAATCAAATTTCAAAAAATTTCACTTTCATTATGCATCATTATTGTATATAAAATAAACAAAAAGAAAGAAAAAGAAACTAAATATAATTTTATTCAACTATAAATAATTTTCTAAATTTCCTAAATTTTTTTATTTAATTTTACATTTTTCAAAATTTTTTTTTTTTTGCTTCACTCTTTTTCATTATATTGAGAAATTTATTAAAATTAATTATTTCTTGTAAATTTAAAAATAAAGGAAATTTATATTCATTTTTTTTATTATTTATTTCATTTATAAATAAAAATTTTATTTTTTAGAAATTTAACTTAAATTTATAAATTTTCATCCGCCATTTTGAATTCTTAAATCCTCCATGTAAAAAATATTTTTCTGTCAAATTCATTTCTTCAAGTTCAAAAGAAAAATAAAAATTAAAAAAAAAATTCAAGTTAATAATGTAATTTTTATAAAAAAAACAATTTATTAAAAAATAAAAATTTTTTGAGAATTAAGTTGCGATTGGTGGTAATTTCCAATAAATTGATTGATAAAACCATAAAATTATTCCTATTAGAGATATTAAAAAAAAATATTTAAGGTTATGTCAAGTTGTAAGTAAATTTTTCTCTCCTATATATAAAAAAATTCGACACACTACGACTTTGACATAACCTAAAAAAAAAAAAATTACTAAATCTGATTCGAATTTTTTTCATTCATTTTTTTCGTTTATAGTTTTTTTTCTGCGTGATTGAAAAGTATATTCAATTTTCTCCAGTGTAGAAGCAGTGCTCAGTATTATTTTTACGTATTTTTTTTTTACAAATACAGAGACAAACACATAAAAATATGATTCTTAAAGTCTAACCACCACTGTAGAATTTTCAATGTAACCATTTTTTTTCCATTGGAAATAATTTTTCGGATTTTTACCAATCGTCGAAGATTAAAAATCTAATGATTTTTAATCTTCGGCGATTGGTAAAAATTCGAAAAATTATTTTCAATTAATATTTTTAATAAATAATTAATTATTATTGACGTTATCGACTTTCTATTTTAAGGTTATGTTTGAATTTTTCAAAATTGATTCGACTTTTGAAAATATGGCTCGCGCAACGAAGAAAGGGATCTAAAAATCAAAATTTTATAGGTTATGTTTGTTGACTTTCGATTTTGTATTCTTTCTTTGATTTTGTAAAATAATAAATTTTATTGAATATTTTTATACGTAAAAAAGAATTAAACAATTAGGTTATGTTTGTCAACTTTTTATCTTAGATTCTTTTTTTGATTTTGTAAAATAATAAATTTTACAGAATACTTTATATGTTTAAAATTTAAATATATTGGATTAAATGAAAAAATTTGTTTTTCTTAATAATTGCAGGAAAGGAGAGAAAATTTTTCTCAATATTCTACAGTGGCGTTAGATTTAGATTTTTACATATTTGCGTTTCGAAGGTCGCGTTCTGTTGAGCAGTGAGTGCAACAAGGATAGAAGTACTCGTCTATTCTCTCTCTCACTGTTCAACGCATGCGCAAAGGTCACCATTCAAACGCAAACATGTGAACAGAGCCTTAAATTCCTGGAAACAAAGTATGAGTTAGAAAAGGATAGTCAAGAAGGAGATAAGCCGTCCTTGTTTAACACACACTTTCGATCTGTAAAAATCAATAGCGTTAAACTTACGAAGAGCAAAAATTTACTAAAAGGGAAGGTAACCTTTTTTCTTTCTCGTTCTAATTTCTATAAATTTTTTTTTCTCTCTAAAAACCTCTTTTTTTTTTCTTTTTTTACTAGTCGACCCCTGCCAATTGCATTAAAATTATATATAAGGCAAGGCTCGCTCTTCGGACGTCCACACAACTTTCTACTCATCTACGTCTTTTTTTCTTCGATCTACCAAACTTCTTTGTTACTGTCGCCACTTCTGGATCTGTTCCACCTCCACCACCTCGATTTGCCATTTCTTTAACAGCAATATCCTCCTCAGTGTCCATTGGTATAACATTTGCATTTGGATCATCCGATGAACTTGAATTCTCCTTTAAATTCTCCGGCTCTGAATCACTTCTTTTCTCTGGATCCGAATCATTTCTTTTCTCAGGCTCCATAATATCATTCTTCTCTTTTATTAATTTCTCCTCAAATTCAATATCATTACTTTTTTCCATTTGACAATTAATTTTTTTCTCTATCACAGCTTTCATATCACCATTACTACGATCGATTGTACTTGATTTTTCTAAATTATCATCATTTTCTAAATTAATATTCTCCTTTTCTAATAATTTAATTTCTTGTGTTTCTAATTTTATATCTTTCTCTAATACATCATCTTCTAGTTTATTATTTTTAAGTGTTGTTATTTCCTTGAGGGTTTGACAAACTTCGTGTTTTGGTGAGTTGGAGACATTTTCGGTTAGTTGAAATTCTTCTTTTCGATTCTTTTTATCGTCAAGATCATCATCATCAGGTTTTGTCTGTTGAATTTCTCTTTCTTCGGATTTATTTTTCTTGAGGACTAAACTCCATGGATCTGGAGATGAAGTACCCTCTTTTTGTTTTGACGAATTCCAGGGAATTTGGGACTTTTGCAATTTTGTATCATCGGAATTTTTCTTACCCCTTTTCTTCTTCTTCGTACCACCTTCTAGTATTTTACATTCGGGAATAAATGGTTCTTTCATTTCGGCTTTATGCATTGCGTCAATGTCTATTATTTCAACTTCCGATTGACGCTTTGCTGACGATGATTTTTTTATGATGATTTTCTTCTCATCATCAATTTTTACCTCTGGCTTTTTATCGTGTATTTTCTTTTTTATCTCCTCTTTCTCTGAATCGATATCGATTATTTCGATTGCCTTCTTTATTTTCTTGTCTTCTATTATTGTTTCGGTGATTTTCGCTTGGTCCTGTTCTGATGTGGCAGTAGTTTGTGTTTCGATAATTACGATGTCTTTTGTCTTTAGTGACTGAAGGGAAGAATCGTTGGGTAGTGCGTCTAATTCAGAATGGAGAACATGCTCCAAATCATCGTCTGATGATAAAATGTTCTTTAGTAATTTCTCCTCGTCGGGAATTTCGGTTTTTTCCTTCACAACATCGAATTGATGATTTTCTTCCAATGGTTGTATTTCTTCGGCCTTTTGTGCTTCTTCTAATTCTGTAGAATGTATATGCTCGAGATCATCGTCGGAAATTGTACTCTTACTCGATTTACGCAAAACTGGGATGTTCTTTTCCAAGTTCTCTAGATCATCGTCCGATTGTTGTGAGGCCATTTCAACCATATGGTATTCCATGGACGCTAAATCATCCGCAGTATCAATTGTTGGTTTAGAATCAACTTTTTCAATTTCAATCGGTTCGAAATCCTCTTTTCTTCTCTTTGTCTCCTCTTCTAGTTTCAATTTATTTTGAGTTAGATCCTCAACGACGATACTGTCCTCACTCTCCTTGAGAAGATACTTGGGTTCACGAAGTTCTAAATTCTTTTCACTAATTTTCACCTTGTTCGTTAATTTGTTCTTTTGCGCCTTTCTGCGAGCGGATTTATTTTCCATCAGTACAACACTGTCGTCATCATAATTGACGACATATTTTGCTTTAGCAAATTTTCTCTCTTGATCGTCGCACTTTGATTTCCAGGCATTATCTCTTGCTTGAGTCATTGGACTATCGGGAATTTCACCTTGTTGAGCACATAAACTTAAACTCGTTGGAACATCGCGAAAAGAATCTTCGCGCTCGAATATTGAACTTTTGCCAAGTTCAGCAACTTCGGCGCAAAGTGTTTTCTTTTCTTTGACCTCCTTTATATTTTCATCAGGCACACTATCGATAATTGGTTCGTTCGCTGTTCTCATTTCGGCGCATATCTCCGTATGACTGCGAAGTATTTGACCCTCGGAGACGAAGTCCGTTAAGGAAGTTGGACCTTCCTCAGCGCAAACACTTCTTGGTGGTTCGGGCGTTGTTTCTTCATTGAGATCACAATCCTGGCTAAAACTAATGTCCTCTTCGTCGGCCGAAACTGTTATCACGGTGCCCAACGGGTTGACAACTTTAGCTACCGGCTGTCCCACCCTTTCAATAACCAATCGCCTCCCTAAACAGAAAAAGCCGTTGGCAGGTATCAATATTTAGCTTCGTATTTAGCTTCTTCTTTTAAGGGTTTTTCTCTAAGTTTCTAATTTTTAATTTTAAGCAACAATGGCACACAGTGGAAACAGTTTTTTTATTCATTTTAATTACTTTAATTCACTTATTCATTTTTTAATTTCAAGTTAGTGAAAATAGAAATAACTTGCAAGCTGATTCACAAAACAATTCTCCTAAATCTTCATACAAACTTTTATTGAAACGAGTGGAGCAAAAAGTGGTAATTTGGAAATTGATTGTCGTCCCGAAATCAACTGGATTTCTTCAGCAATTGCTGACTGAAGACGCTAATAGGTAGAGGACTTTCTCTCAGATTTTATGAAAACAAGAATTATTACAACGAACTACAACGAACTACAACGAACATAATCAAAACGGACCCGCATTATTAAAAGAATCCCAATATTTTCTCAGATCATCTCAAATCGTTATAATAAGTTCCTCTACCTTGGTCACTTCCTGCCTCAAAATATTTGCCACAATTATTCTACCAATTCTCGTAGTTAAAAAAAAATAAACAAAACATCTAAATTCCGTGAATCATCTTGCCGGTAATATTCTCTTTAATCTATCATTTAATTACCTTTAGACTTGTCAAAAAAAAAATTAATTTTCGAGTAAAAAAAATTTCCCCACTCCTGTGCCATATTAACCCCTTAACTGCAGCGATGACGAAGATTTGACGACCAAAATCTTCGTCATCTGCACTTAAGGGGTTAAGTTATAAAAAAATGAATATTATGAACTTAGAAATATGAAATGAGAAACAAACAAATAAATAATTTTGTAAAATATATAAAAAGTAATTCGAAAAAATTAAAATGAAGAAGATGAACGGACAAGAATGAAAAACGACGAGAACTTTAATAATATTAATTTCAATCATCACAGTTAATTATAAATTATATTGTTTGCAATACACCTTCGTTGGATTATATATAGTCAACAGTATTGTTTTTTTAAAATAAATTTTAAAAAATAACCAAAAACTATACAAAACCTTATGGTCACTTTACTAAAGTTACCTCGAATTAAAAGAAACTATTTTTTTTGGCTGTATTCCTCAATATGAATAAAGTAATTGAAATTGTATCTACTTGAAGTGGACATAGAAGATATAACCTAAAAACAGGTGCGAAAAAGTTTTTGGAAAACATAAAGCGCATGCGTGGAGAATAAGTGCTGTCATTGGCTGTTTTCGACACTCAGAGTTAACATTGGTTAGATCTAACAGAATGTTTATTAATGATTGGACCTTCGTTAACATAAGGGTTAACCTTGAGTGAGTGCAGAAAACAACCGTTATCGGACAGTAAAGAAAGAAAAATAGGGAAAATATAAAGTGACCATAAAATATTGCAAGAAATATTGAAAGATGTTTTTTTTTAATTGTTAATTAACAAAATTTTTTTTTTTTTGCATTGAATGTCAAATTCGTAAATCATTAAAAATGTTTTTTAATGTTAGCCATCATTACTCTTAAGGTTCTGTATTATTGATAACATGTATTGCTGAATTTTAAAAAAAAAATTTGTATTGCCAAAAAATAAATAATAAAAAAAGGTCAATTTTTTCGCTCTAAACAATTAAGCATATCTCAGTGAAATTTTATTTTAGATAATCGGAATAAAAGCTTCTTAATTCCTTGTATTTTCCTGCAACTTTTTTGAAAAGAAAATCATTAATCTAGTTCAAAGGGAATTAGAAATAACTGTTTTTTTCATTACAATCCAGACAATTTGTTTATTAACATTTAAAAAATTTTTTTTGTATAGATTTGAAGATTTCAAATTTCAGGAAGTCTACTATTTTCGTTCTACAAAATTCCCGGCTTTTTGACTAATTTTTCCCGATTTTTTTCTTATCAAATTTAAAATTTCTTTGATTTCGAAGTTCGAACATAAATAAATAATATACAAATGGCTTCCAAAATTTCTATTAGAGATTTTATGAATAATTAAATTCTTTTGACGAATTTCTTTAAATTTTTTGAAAATAATGTTCTTTTATATAATTTCAATTAAAAAATTTGACAAATTGTTGAATTAAAAAAAAAGAATTTTTTCAATTTTTTAAAATATTTTTGTCTGCTCATTATTATAATTGAAAATTTGATTAATTCAATTTTATTAAAATATTTTGATATACTAATTGAATTTCTGCAAAGAATTTTACTATTCATAAAAGTAACTGAATCCTTCCAAAAAATGTTATTATTTATAAAAATAATTAAATGTTTTCGTAATTTTATTAAAATTTTCGAAAATAATTCAATTGTTGAGAACAATTAAAATAATATTTATAAAGATAATTGAAATTTTGATGCGAATTTTGGAAAAATTGTGAATATAATTGAATTTCTGCGAAAAATTTTATTATTTTTGAAAATAATTGAATTGTTTTTTAGAATTTTATGGAAATTTATGAAAATAATTAAATTCTTGTAAAGAATTTTTTAAAAAAATGATATTTAACCAAATTTAGTAAAGAAAAAATTTTTTTACATTTTCTAGAAATAATTAAATTCTTTCGACGATTTTTAATAAAGTTTTTAAGAATAATTACATTTTTCGAGGAATTCGATTAAAATTGTATTAAAAATAATTGAAATTCTACAATGAGTTTTATTATTTATGAAAATAATTGAATAGATATGAGAAGAAATTTTTAAAAATAAAATTATAATTACGATGACTAACTTCCCTTAATTATTTTCAAAAAATTTAAATAAAATTCTTTAAAAGAAGTTAACTATTTTTAATAGAATTTAAAGAAATTTCTATTATTTCAAAAATTTTCAATTATTTGTTTATAAAAATTCAATTATCATGAAACAATAGAATTGAAAAATTTCAAAAATCTTATTTTTCAGAATTTTCAAAAAAAAACTTTGCAAAAATTCAATTTTATTGAAAAATTTTAAGTGTGTATTTTTTTTTAAATTGACCTATAAAAATGAATATAAAATTCAATTATTTATCAATTATTCAATTAAAATACTTTAAAAATTCGATTTATTAAAAAGTTTTTAATGAACTTCTTTAACAAATTTAATTATTTTCAGTTGATAATGGAATGTAAGAAATTTCAATTATCTGAAAAATTTTCAATTATTTGTTTATAAAAATTCAATTATCTTGAAACAATAGAATTGAAAAATTTTAAAAATCTTATTTTTCGGAATTTTCAAAAAAAAAAAACTTTGCGAAAATTCAATTTTATTAAAAAATTATAATTGTGTATCTTTTTTTTAAATTAACTAATAAAAATTAATATAAAATTCAATTATTTATCAATTATTTAATTAAAATACTTTAAAAATTCGATTTGTTAAAAAGTTTTTAATAAAATTCTTTAAAGAAAGTTAATTATTTTTAAAAGAATGTAAAGAAATTTCAATTATTTCAAAAATTTTCAATTATTTCTTTATAAAAATTCAATTATCTTGAAACAATAGAATTGAAAAATTTCAATTATTCAATTGAAATACTTTAAAAATTCGATTTGTTAAAAAGTTTTTAATGAAATTCTTTAACAAATTTAATTATTTTCATTTGATAATAGAATGTAAAGAAATTTCAATTATTTGTTTATAAAAATTCAATTATCTTGAAACAGTAGAATTGAAAAATTTCAAAAACCTATTTTTTCAGAATTTTCAAGAAAAACTTTGGGAAAATTCAATTTTATTAAAAAGTTACAATTGTATTTGTTTTTTTTTAAATTACCTAACTAATAAAAATTAATATAAAATTCAATTATTTATCAATTATTCAATTAAAATACGTTTGAAAAATTCGATTTTTTAAAAAGTATTCAATGAAATTCTTTAACAAAATTTAATTATTTTATTTATTTTCAGTTTGAATTTCACAAAATTTCTATTAATTCGATAATTTTTTAAAAAATTTATTTACTAACTACATTTGAATCAGTGACTGATTTTTTACTATCAAATTAATTATTTTTAACTAATTCAACTTTAGAGAACAGTATAAATATCTATAAAAAATTGAGATAAAATAAAAATCGTAAAATGTATCCATTGATTATTAATTATTAAAAGAAGAAGTGAAAGTTAAAGTAAGAATAAGGAATTTAAAGGAATATAAGATTTTAAGGCACATGACGATATTTGCGAATAGTCCAAAAATGGATGTTAGAGAGTCTGGGGTTTTGTAAAAGTAATATTGTCCGGGGTTACTCAACTCTTCCCAACTAATTAATAATAATTTTTTTTTTTTTTTTTTATTAAAATAATAAAAAAAAATTAAGATGAATTTTTGAAAAATCGTCATTTCTATTGAAAGGCACACCATGAATTAAAAAAAAAATGATTTTCGTTGTTGTTTTTTGTTGTTTCTCCTGAATGTATCACTAATAAGCTAGAGAAAAAATGATTATAATTTTATCTTATGAAACTTGTTTTAATAAATGGAAAAAATGTGTTTTTGCATACACACACATACTTTTTGGCACGGTTCAGTTATCCGGGTGGGGGGTTGGAAAAAAAGAAGAAATAATTAGAATGAAAGACAAGTTATTATTATTATTATTATTTTTTTTTCAAAAGAGAGTAAATTCTATAAATTATGTCTTTCTTGATTGAACGGAAAGAATAATATATACAATGTACATCGTTTTCAAGATCAAAAATAAGGAGGGTTGTGATACCTGCCTCTGGCCAATTCTGTATTCATATCACGCAAACTTATAACGCTATTCATCCGTCACCACGTGCATGAAAATAGTGTCAAATGTGCTTGCAAATTTCAATTGCAATATACAAATGAATGCGCACATAATTTATCAAGCACACTCTATTTATATTCGCTTCTTTTTTTTCTCTCTTTTGGAGACTAGGAACTAAAAATTTTGTATAAAAGTAAAAAAAATTTCTTCTAATAAAATCAATGTTTGATTTTTTTTTTTTAAATTTACATGTGAAAAATGAATGCGTGAAGCATTCAGAAAAAATCATAATTTATAAAATTAGAAATACTCGAGGAAAAAAATAGAGTTAGTTTGCTGTTGGCAAAAATAAAATCACACTTAAACAAAACTGGTCATAATCAGATTATTTTCAAGTGCATGCATTGATAGAAAAAGACATCGAAAATATTATTCTTTTATTTCATCATTTTCACTCTATTTTTTAAAAAAACAAATGAATTCTGTTATTTAAAGAAACAATACTTTTTTTGAAGGCCTTTTTTTTCAAATACTTTCAAAATCTATAGACAAACAATTCTTAACCTTTAAGAGGGCCGGGGTGGCCACTATAGTGCCCAGCATTTATTTTAACGAATCTTTTTATCGAATTGACTTCTTATTTATAAATTTTTTTTACTAAAAAAACTATTAAAAATTATGCAAATTTACCGACCCTCTAAATGTTAAATTTATGTTAAAAATAAAAATTTAAAGTTAAAAAAATGATATCTTATTATTACACAATGGAGCATACAAAGGAATTTAACACATACAGAAGCATTTTTTTCTGGCATGAATTCAAAATATAGAGACTCATATTCTTTATGTTGTGTAACTATAAATTACTAATATGTATTCATTCTAAATTCTTGCCTTGTTAAAAAAAATTATGTTAATTTTAAAACTTAAATTTCTATCAATTGTAATTAATTATAATTTTATTATGTAAAAATGTGCTAAAAATTTTTTTTGATTATTAAAAAATAGAACTCTAGGTATTAGTTGAAGAATACTGAGATATAAAATAATAAGCCTTCTGTATTTAAAAGTATTTACTTAGAAATTAAAATCAAAATGAAATAGAGTTTTTAGAGTACTGTTCGAGAGTAATTTTTTGTAAATAGGATAAAAATTTGATTTTTCTTACCCGGTCCTCGATGTGGAGCTGCCGATGTTTCCAACATTGCTTCAGCGAGATCCTCTCGAAGTTGATTTTCACCACTGACAATTCCAATGTTTTCATTTTCCAATGAATCTCCATAGGCTTCCATAAATCTCGGGGACTGCTCGTAACTACCTTCATTGCGTAACAATTACAATTAATTAATTATTTAGAAATTTAATTACTTAAGAATTTAATTACTTAAGAAATTAATTAATTAAGACTTTAATTACTTAAGAAATTAATTAATTAAGAATTTAATTACTTAAGAAATTAATTACTTAAGAAATTAATTAATTAAGAAATTAATTAATTAAGAATTTAATTACTTAAGAAATTAATTACTTAAGACTTTAATTACTTAAGTAATTAATTAATTAAGAATTTAATTACTCAAGAAGTTAATTACTTAAGCCTTTAATCTTTAAGAAATTAATTAATTAAGAATTTAATTACTTAAGAAATTAATTAATTACTTCCAAATAGAAAGTAGGATTACTTCTTAATTTTTGCATTTTCAAGGACTAGAAATATTCTTTATAAAAGACAGAAATTAAATTAAATTTTTTTTTATTAATTACTAATTGTGACTTACTTCCGGATCCATCGATGACAACAGGCATCAAAGGCCTACTGGCTGCGTGAGGCATATTAACAGGATTCGACCTCGCTGGACGAGATCCACTCGATACAGAGATTTCTACCGTCTCAGCTTCAACTAAATTAACGGCAACCCTAAACAAAGAAAAAAAAAGAAACACGAAATTGTAACATTTTAATTAGGAATTTTTAACATTTTTTTCAAATTCTCTTTAAAAATGTAAATTATTTTTATAAATAATAAAATTCTTCTGCAAAATTCAATTACTTTTAAACATTTTTGAAAAAATCTGATAAGAATTTTAATTCTCTTCATAAATAATAAAATTCATTCTAGAAATTAAATTATTTTCAAAAGTAATAAAATTCTTCGAAAAAATTCAATTATTTTCAAAAATTGTCTTAAATTTCTCATCAAAATTTCAATTTACTATTAAATTTTTTTTTAAAAATCTGTTCATAATTTCAATTATCTTTGTAAATAATAAAATTCTTCTTTAAAATTCAAGTATTTGCAAAAAATTTCATAAAATTCTTATCAAAATTTCAATTATCTTTATAAATCATAAAATTCATCCTGGAAATTAATTTATTTTCAAAAGTTCTAATAAAATTCTCAGCAAAATTCAATTATCTTCAAAAACAAGAAAATTCTTCGCAGAAATTCAATTATTTTCAAAAATTTTTTTTAAAATTCTCCTCAAAATTTCAATTATCTTTATAAATATCAATATTCTTCTGAAAAATTCAATTTAGTTTTAAATTTTTTTTTAAATCTGTTCATAATTTCAATTATTTGCAAAAAATTTTATAAAATTCTTGTAAAAATTTCAATTATCTTTTTAAATAATAAAATTACTTCTCTGAAATTCAATTATTTTCAAAAGATCTGATAAAATTCTCTGCAAAATTCAATTATCCTCAAAAATAAGAAAATTCTTCGCAGAAATTCAATTATTTTCAAAAATTTTCATAAAATTCTTGTCAAAATTTCAATTATCTTTATAAATAATAAAATTCATTTCAATTATTTTAAAAAGTTCTGATAAAATTCTCTGAAAAATTCAATTATCTTCAAAAGTAAGAAAATTCTTCGCATAAATTCAATTATTTTCAAAAAAATTTTTTTAAATTCTCCTCAAAATTTCAATTATCTTTATAAATATCAATATTCTTCTGAAAAATTCAATTATCTTCAAAAATAAGAAAATTCTTCGCAGAAGTTCAATTACTTTCAAAAAAATTTTTTTAAATTCTCCTCAAAATTTCAATTATCTTTATAAATAATAAAATTCTTCTCCGAAATTCAATTATTTTCAAAAGTAATAAAATTTTTTGCAGAAATTCAATTATATTCAAAAATTTTTTTCAATTTCTCGTCAAAATTTTATAAATAATAAAATTCATCATGGAAATTAATTTATTTTCAAAAGTTCTAATGAAACTCTCTGCAAAATTCAATTATCTTCAAAAATAAAAAAATTCTTCGCACAAATTCAATTATTTTCAAAAATTTTTTTTAAATTCTCGTATAAATTTCAATTGTCTTTATAAATATCAATATTCTTCTGGAAAATTCAATTTACTTTCAAAAAAGTTTTTAAAGAAACTTCAAAATTTTAATTATATTTATAAATAATAAAATTCTTCTCTGAAATTCAATTATTTGCAAAAAATTTTAATAAAATTGTACGCAAGCATTTAATTATTTTCATAAATAATGAAAATTTCACAGGAATTTAATTACTTACTAATTTTTCATAAATTTCTTCTCAATAATTCAATTATTTTCATAAAAAATAATTAAAAAATATTTTTTTTTTATAAAGTCTTATAATATAAAATAATCATTTTATCACTCGGTTATCTTTAATTATTATAAAATATGAAGACATCGATTGCTCCGAGTCGAAGACTCGGAGTAATTGATGTCTTCATGTTTTATAACAATTTTTTATAAGTTGTTTAATTTCAGAAATGTTTGAATTTGCATGTTTTAAAAATCTTAATTCCTATGGAAAAATAATTATAATTAAATATTTATTTAAAATAGAAGTTTAATTCGTACCAGAAATTTAATTAAAATAATATTCAAAATATTTAAATATAGAGTTTTATCCAAATTTTTGAAAATAATTCAATTTTTTCAAGAAGCGTGAAATTAGTGTTTTTTTATTTTAATTTTTTGTTTTATAGTTCGAATTGTTATGTCAAAAGTTTGAAAGTTAATTTGTAAATAATAAAATAAGTGAAGTGAGAAAATTTAACCCAAATTTCAAAAACTCAATAAAAAGGTACAGTTGCAATTATTAAAAATAATTATTTACTCTACTGAGTTATTTATTTTTGTATTTAAATAATTGAATTTTCGTAGTTGAATTCTGATAAGAATAATTGATCTTAAAAAGAATTTTAGTTAAAACTTTAGAAAATAATTAGAAATCTTAAAAATTGGATTCTTTAGAAATAATTAAATGTCAAAAAGTCTTTAAATTGAAATTTTTGAAATTCTAATTCAATTGCTGTAAAAGTATAATAAAAATAATATAAAAAATTATTAATTTGTTAGCTTCCTTGAAAATTGAAAGTTCTGAATAATATTATTCAAAAATTCTAAGAAAAAAATTGAATTTTGAAAGATTTGCACTTTAAATTTTCATAAAAAATTTTTCAAACGGTTTTGCATTGAAAGTATTTTGATATTTTAAGCAAATAAAGAACAATAAGTCTGAATTTAAATATTTATTTTAAATAAATAATTTAATTTCATTTAAAAGCCTCGCTCTTACTCGGAACGTAAAAAAAAGTGATAAACATACCCACTGGGTGCGTTGTAGGTTTTAAAAACAAATTGTGGCCCCATCCAAAGTCTTCTGTGGGGTCCAGCGTGTGTTACAATTTCGACCTGGCTAAGCCATCGATCCTCATCCGATTCAAGATGCTGTAGATTTTTCGGTAATATAGAAACTCCTAAAAGTGGACTAGAGGGAAGCAAAGGGGGGACAATCTCCAACGAACCCGGAGAACGCAATAAAGGCCATTGACCTTTTGCTTCCACTTCTAATTCAATGGAAGTATCATCACATACTTTTTCCTTTGGTACACCTGTAATGATAGTTGCAAAGAAATTCATTCAATTTGCCTTTATATTTCAATTTTATAATTTATATTTAAGGCAGCGCTCGAACCAGTAAAAATATTTGAAAATACAGACTTTACGGACGAATTTAACTAAAATTCTTCTTTAAATCAATTTTTATTATAGAAAATAATATCTACTAGAATTCAATTATTTAAATACAAAAATAAACAAATTTATTGAATAATAATTGAATGTTTCTTAAAATTCATTTCCAATAAAGAATTTTATCAACAAAATTTTTAAATAATTAAATTCTTTCGACGAATTTCTATGAAATTTTAAAGAATAATTACATTTTTCAAGAAAAAAATATTTAAAAAAAATTATTTTTATTAACCCCTTAACTGTTTGAGGAAAATACAACATGATTGTCCCAAACTGCCCAGCGGAATCTGATACTTTTTCAAATAGTATAATATATTTAAATTATAATTAATTATTCAATTATTTTCTAAAATATCATTAATGACCCTTATAATTTCTTATAATATTGATATAAAGAAAAATGTCTATCAATTTATATACAAATTATATTTATTTTAGTGATAGTGAACACGACCCACGGGTGGGTCGGAAACAGTTATGGCCATACTTTTTCACGACCCACCCGTGGGTCGGAAACAGGCAACGGGTTAAAAATAAAAAAAAAATGTTAAATATTTAAAAATTAAAAATATTTGAAATTCTACTATGATAATAATTGAATTCCTAAATGAAATTTTATTATTTATGAAAATAATTGAATATTTTCGTAGAATTGTAACAAACAATTTTTTCAATAATTAAATATTTCCATAAATTTTACGAAAATAATAAATATGTGACGCTCCACGAGAAAAGGGTCCTTATTTACTCTTGTCATAAGGTCCCTTTTCTCGTGGAGCGTCACATATATTGAAAATTATTAAAGTGCAAAAAACTTTAGGAAAATAATTGAAATTTTCCAAAGAAGAATTTTATTTTAATTTTTGAAAATAAATGAATTTAAAACAAACAATTTTACTATTTGTAAAGATAATTAAATTCTTGAATTCGTTAAAATTTTTAAAAAATAATTGAATTTTCTAAAAGAATTTTATTAATTTTCAAAAGAATTGAATTCTTACGAAGAATTTTGATATTTATCAAAATAATTGAATTTTGATATTTATCAAAATAATTGAATTTTGAAAAAGAATTTGTAACAAAATTAAATTTTTTTTGTGTTTTTAACTAAAATTCTTCTATATATATAAATGCATTATTTTTAATAATTTTTTTAAAAATTCTGAAATTCATTTTTAAATCAATTTTTATTAAGAAATTTTACGAGAATTCAATTATTTGAATACGAAAAAAAACAATTTATTGAATAATTGCATGTTTCTTCAAATTGAATTCTAAAAAAGAATTTTATTAATAAATTTTTAAATAATTTAATTTTGTTACGAATTTTAATAAATTTCAATTCGATTCAAATTGTGTTAAAAATTATTAACACAATAATAATTTTATATATTATTTTAATATTTTATTATATTTATGAAAATAATTGAATTGCTAAGAAGAATTTTATTATTTACGAAAATAATTGAATCTCTGTAAAAATTTTATTATTTTTGAAAATAATTGAAATTTTCCCAAGAATTTTATTAAAATTTTTGAAAATAATTGAATTTTGGAAAATAATTTTTATTATTTTTATAAAGATAATTGAAATTTATACGAGAATTTTTAAAAATTTTAATCATAATTGATTTCCTTAGAAAAATTGTATTATTTAGGAAAATAATTGAATCCCTGTAAAAATTTTATTATTTATGAAAATAATTGAATTGTTGCGAAGAAATTTGTAAAAAAAACTTGTAAATAAATTGAATTCCTGTGAAATTTGTATTATTTTATGAAAATAATTAAAGGTTTGCTTAGAATTTTATTAAAATTTTGTTAAAATAATTGAATTCTTTTGGAAAATTTTATTAAAATCGTAGATATTAAAAATCATTGAAAAGAGGAAAATCTTTGAAAATAATTGAAATTTTTCCAAAAATTTTGAAAATAATTGAATTTCTGCATTTATTTGTAATTTCTCTAAAATTCTCCAAAATTATTTTCATTATTATGATTATTCATTTTTAGAATTTTCAACTAAAATTCTTCTTTATGTCAATTTTTTAAAAATAATTTTCGAAAAAGTTTTTTGAGAATTTTCAAGTCCATTTGTTTACAATATTCAATTTTACGAAATTTCGATTATTCTGACATTCTTCAATGAAATATATATTAGAAAGTAAAAACTTCAAATAATTAAAAAAACTTCCATTAAACTTTTTAAGAAAAATTAATTCTACAGAATTCTTAAATAAAAATATGAAAAGTTCTAATTTTCAAAGATTTTAATTTGAAATTAATTTTTAAATCAATATTAATTATTAAAAAATTCTACGAGAATTCAATTATTTAGCTACAAAAATAAATATTTTATTAAAAAATTTAATGTTTTTTAAAATTGAATTTTCATATAGAATTTTATCAACAAATTTTTAAATACATAATTGAATTCTTTCGACGAATTTTAATAAAATTTTTAAGAATAATTTCATTTTTCGAGGATGAAAATTGTATTAAAAATTATTGATAATCATTTGTAATTGCTTCAAAATTCAATTTGTTTTAGTTGTTTCAACTAAAATTCTTCTATAAATTAATTATTCTTAATAATCAATTAAATATATCATAAAAAATTTAACTAATTTCAGAAGAATTTTAATTCAAAATTTTTTTTTAAATCTAAGTTGGAAATTCTGAAAAAATTTCGGTTTTTGAAAAATAGTTATTAAAATTTTCTAAAGATATATATTCTTGAATTCCGGAAAGTAGTTTTTAAAAAATTGAAACAACGAAATTTTGTAAAATTTTATAAAAATAAATTTTATATTTTAAAGAATTTTATTTTTTCATCTTTAAAAGTTATCTGTAATAAATATAATTATATTTTTGAAAATACATTATTTTACGAAATAACAAAAATTTTCATAGAAATTAATTTTAAAAAATTCCAGTTTAAATTTTAGAAAATAATTGAATATTTAAAGCGTTATAACATGAATTTTAAGAATTAATTAAATTTTAAAGTATTTTTGCATTCAATTCTTTGAAAATTTAAGAGAAACAAAAGTATAAAAATATTTTTAAAATTATTAATTACATTATTTTTCTTGAGAAATTCTTAAAGTTTTGAATATAATTTTATTCAAAAGTTCTAAGAAAAAAAAATAATAATTGAATTTTGGAAGAATTACATTTGCAATTTTTAGAAATAATTAAATTTCACAAGGTTTTTTCATTGGAATTATTTGAAATTTTAATTACTGTATGGCAAAATAAATAATAAATAATTATTTTAAATTTTTACAAAAAAGTATTGAAGTTTAGAATAATTTAATTTAGAAATTCCGAAAATATATTAAAGAATTTAACTAATTTCGGAAGAATTTTAGTTTTTTCTTTAAATCTGAATTTTTTAATATTTTGAATTAAATTTATTTAAAATTGAAATGTGCCAAAATTTCCAATCAAAATTCCCTGACTTTTCCAGGTTTTTTTCAAGGTTTATAAAATTCTGTGGATTTTGCAAGTTTATATTTTACCTGCAGCTGCCTTAGGTTCGAGGTCATATTGAATCATATTTCCATGGCAAGCCATTATAAACAGTGAATCGACAGCCTTTTTCGTAACTTTATTTGATGAATCCCGTTGTGCGTAAATCCAAGCACGAGGTGGTGCAAAGCAGGCGCAAATTTTTAATGGTAGTGTCACACTTTCATCTGAATGAATTCTTTGTTTTGGCTGCGGTCTTCCGCTATAAAATGGGAAATAATAGTTTTACTCAACATCTTACTGTAATAATTATTATTTCATTTTTATTTTCAATTAATCCACTTACCTTGGTTGCGATTGGCTATTGACGTGATTTAGTGTCGACGGTTGTCGAATTTGTGCCAATGGATGTAAAATTGTTGGATGTGGATAAGGTGGTAGACGGGGATTTGTGTAAGGATATACGGAAAGAGGCAATTCGGCGAATGAGACTGGAGAATGGGATCTAGTGCTGTCGTCAGTTAGACCGGCACTACGATGGAATCTCGATAGTCTATTAACCACGTGGGGTGTTGAGTGAGTTCGAACTCCGACAGGACCGCCATAGGGCGCCACGGGAAAAACGTGTGTTGTGCCACGAACTGTTGAAATTGCCGCCCAACGGGTATCACTCGAAAATGTCATATCCTAAAAAAATTATCGCACTTGATTATTTACAGGGTTGCCACAAAAAATTTAACTTTTTTTCCCCCTGATTTTTAGATAAAATTTTTTCCTTTTTTCCCCTGACCCTATAAAGAATATTCTGATTCACTCCAAAAATTATTAGATACTCAAAAAAAAAATGTTCTATTACGTTTATTTAGGAACTTTTTTAATTGGAAAATTATTCGAAAGCATTAATAACTTCATGTTTAAATAAATACAATTTACAAATTATTATTTTACCATTGGTATTAAGATGTTCAAAAAAAATTTTTAATTCAAACCTTTTCAAATTGAACAACTCATATATTATTCGACTCGGAATGATCCATTTCATTATGTTTTATAATAATTTTTGGAAAAAATTCTTTAGAAATTTTAAAAAAATTTAAAAATTAAAATAAAATTTTCTGTTTACAATTCAATTTTATGCAAAATTTTGATCATTTGAAAATTCTTCAGTTAAATTCAATTAAACTTTCACAAAAAAGAAATTAATTCTACAGGATTGTTAGTTAAAAGTAAGAAAAATTCAAATCTTCAAAGATTTGGATTTGAAACCTTTTCAAAATTTAATTATTTTCAAAAATAATAAAAAATTTACAAAAGTTCAATTATTTAAAAAACAATTTTTTATTTTATTAAAAAAAACAATTTTTTAAGAATATTGTTATTAAATTGTTCTCGGGAATTTAATTATTTTCGAAAAAAATGCAACTTTTCGCAGAAATTCAATTATTTTCAAAAATTCTAATAAAATTCTATACAACAATTGAATTATTTTCAATAAAATCTAAACTAAATTGATGGAAAAAAAGTTAGAAAAATTCAATTTTTCAAATACATAATAAAATTCTTCGCTGAATTTAATTAGAAATATTAAAAAAATTTTGAATTAAAATTCTTCTGAAATTAGTTAAATTTTTTATTATATTTTATTTTATTTATTTTATTATATCTTTGAAAAATAGAACTTTTCATACTTTTAATTAAGAATTCTGTAAAATTAATTTTTCTCAAAAAGTTTAATGGAATTTTTTTTAATTATTTAAAGTTTTTACTTTCTAATATATATTTAATTAAAAAAATGTCAGAATAATCGAAATTTCGTAAAATTGAATATTGTAAACAAATGGTGTTGAAAATTCTCAAAGAGCTTTTTCGAAAATTATTTTTAAAAAATTTACTTAAAGAAGAATTTTTAGTTGAAAATTCTAGAAATGAATATCATAATGATGAAAATAAGTTTGGAGAATTTTAGAGAAATTACAAATAAATGCAGAAATTAAATTATTTTCAAAAATTTTTTTTTAAATTCTCGTATAAATTTAAATTGTCTTATTAGAAATACTAAAAATTATTTTCCAAAATTCAATTATTTTCCAAAATTTAATAAAATTCTTGGCAAAATTTCAATTATTTAAAAAAAATTTCCTCTTTTCAATGATTTTCAATATCTTCTATTTTATTAAAAATTTTCCAAAAGAATTCAATTATTTAAACAAAAATTTAATAAAAATTTCACAAGAATTCAATTACTTACCATTTTTTTAATAAATTTCTTCGCAAAAATTCAATTATTTTCATAAATAATTAAATTTTTACAGAGATTCAATTATTTTCGTAAATAATAAAATTCTTCTTAGCAATTCAATTATTTTCACAAAAATAATAAAGCTCATTGTTGAATTTCAATTTTTTTTAACACAATTTGAATCGGATTTAAATTTATTAAAATTCGTCAAAAGAATTAAATTATTTAAAACTTTATTAATAAAATTCTTTATGAGAATTCAATTTTAAGAAACTTGCAATTATTCAATACATTGTTTTTTTTGTATTCAAATAATTGAATTCTCGTAAAATTTCTTAATAAAAATTGATTTAAAAATGAATTACAGAACTTTTTCAAAAATTATTATAAAAATTTCTTTGAGAATTTTCAAATCCATCTGTTCACAATTCACTTTTACAAAATTACAATTATTCGGAAATTCTTCAATTAAATATATTTTAGAAAATAAAAACTTCAAATAATTTTAAAAAAAAATTCAATTAAACTTTTTCAAAAGAAAAAATTAATTCTACAGGATTGTTAGGTAAAAGTAAGAAAAATTCATATTTTCAAAGATTTTGATTTGAAACCTTTTCAAAATTCAATTTTCAAAAATAATAAAATTTTTACAGAAGTTCCAATTATTTAAAAAACAATTTTTATTTAATTTAAAAAAAAATTTAAAAGAGTATTGTTATTAAATTGTTCTCGGGAATTTCATTATTTTTGAAAATTTAAATGGAACTCTTCGCAGAAATTCAATTATTTTCAAAAATTTTTTAAAAATTCTTCAACAGAATTGAATTATTTTCAATAAAATTTAAACTAAATTCGTAAAAAAAATTTTCAAAAATTCAATTATTCAAATACATAATAAAATTCAACGCTGGAATTAAATTATTTTCATAAATTTTATTAAAATTCTTCAAAAAAATTCAATTTTAATAATTTACTTCACAATTAAATTTTACAAGAATTTATAAATTTTTAGAAATAAAAAAATTAAATTTCAAAAGATTTTTAAATTGTTAATATTTGAAAATTTTTATTGTTGTAAAGCTGTAACAATATTCAATTTTTTCTTTAACAAAAAATTATTAATTATTTTTTTTCTTAAAAAAATGATTAATTATAGTTGTAATTTTTAGAAATTGATCAATTTCAAAAAGATTTTACACAGTAATTATTTAAAATATTGTAATTGTAACTCTTGTGGAAAAATAAATAAGTATTTAAATATTTATTTAACAAAAATGATTTAATTTGGAAATTATTATGAAAAAAATTCATCTTTTATCAAATTTTAATTAAAATGTTTCAAAGATACTTGAATTCCCGTAAATTAAAAAAAATTTTTGAAAATAATTTACTGTTTCTGCAAAGAATTTTATTAAAATTTCTAAAAATAATTGAATTTCTGTAAATAATTCTGTTGTTTATCAAGATAATAATTGAATTCTTTTGCAGAATTTACTTAAAATTTTTTGAAAACAATTGATTTTCAGAGACGAATTAAAATTTATTTATGAAAATTATTTGAATTATTGCAACGAATTTTATTATTTTATTGAATAATTGAATGTTCCTTAAAATTCAATTCTTTCATCAAGTTTTAATAAAAATTTTTTATAATTGCATTTTACGAGGAATTTATTTAAAATTATATTAAAAATATATTTGAAATTCTGCGCTGAAAATAATTCAATTCGTAAATAAAATTTTATTATTTATGAAAATAATTGAAAATTTTCGTAGAATTGTAACAAACAATTTTTTCAATAATTAAATATTTTCATAAATTTTATGAAAATAATAAATATTGAAAATTATTCAAGTGCAAAAAACTTTAGGAAAATAATAAAATTTTGCAAAGAAGAATTTTATTTCAATTTTTTTAAACTAATTGAATTTTTGGCAAACAATTATGCTATTGGTAAAGATAATTGAATTCTTTACGAGATATTCGTTAAAATTTTTAGAAATAATTCAATTTTTTCAAAAAATTTTATTATTTTTGAAAAGAATTGAATTCTTGTGATGAATATTGTTATTTATGAAAATAATTAAATTTTGCAAAGAATTTTATGAAAAGTTTTTAAAATAATTGAATTTCTGTGAAGAATTTTGATATTTCAGATAATTGTGTTAAAACTTTCGAAATAATTAATTAATATTAAAAAATTCATTCAATTGTTGGAAATAGAAATTTTTTTTAAAAGTTCTTTTGTATTAGATTTCGTAGTAGTTTTATTGTTTATGAGGCAAACAAAAAAGACACTAGAAATTCAGAATTTTCTCTTTAAATTCTAAAAATTTAATTATTTCCAGTACTTTTAACAAAAATCGTTGATTTTTCCCTGAATTCCCTGACCTGTGGCTTCCCTGTTAATTACACTAAAGCGTCAGTCGAGAACAGAGCTGTTCTCCATTGACGCTCTAGCGTACAATCATTAAAATTGTGTAAAACTATAATTACTTGAACTTTTGCCGTCGTATCGCCCCGATGCAGTACGTATAAATGATGAACAGCGGCGAGTGAAGGACCACCTGGATGGGGTTGTATCCTGAAAATATGAAAATCATGTCCTCGTTTGTCGGCCGTCATTAAGAGTGATCCAGTCAGATCGAATGTCATCGCGACGATTGCATCATTATGTGCGGTGAAGTGAGCAACAACCGTTTCTATTGATTTGTCTAAATCCTTCTCTTCCTTCGCCGCTTGAAGATCGAGTATTGTTACAACGCCCGGTTGTGTGATGTCAGTACCCGTATTGTTCACCACCATTGGCGACACTGAGTTTCCTGTTAAACTCGACGCAACTGTCTCTCCCAAACCTCGTAATCCTTTTCCCAAAGATTTTGCAGCATAGAGAACAGCCGCTGTGTAACTTTGTACACCTTCACCCTCACTACCTCCACTACTTCTTCTAGCTAATATTAATTTCTTTTCACTGCAATGATAAAGTCAATTAGACTTCAATTCTAAAAGAGAAAAACTGAAATAGAATTGTATAATTATACCTGTAGGCCAGCCATCTTGTACCTAGCGAAACCGGATTAGGATTAGGGCCAGGACTGGGATAACAAGTTGTAACAGTGAAGACGTCTTCAAGTGTTCGAGCATCGAAGACGGCGATCTTCTCAACGAAAGTGACGACCACTGATCTCTTGTTAGCAAGTATGTCACAGACTGGATTCTTGAACTTTATACTCTTGACCTGCTCGCCAGTCTTCATGGAAATGAAACTGACATTGCAGAATTGTGGTCCAGGACCAGCCGAGTCACAAATTGCGACCAATGGTCGTTTCGTTTTGAAGGGATCGTTCCGTTCATCATCGACTTTTGGATTCGATAGAACTCTTAAAGTACGAACGACACCCTGACGCCATGATAAAATTTCAGACGCTTCTCCAGAGGCCGACACCAACCAAACCTGCACACCGGTCGTGTAACCCAAAACTAACAATAAAGGCGGAGTATTTGATCCCTCAATATAGTCAGAATAAAATGAAGGATCATTTATATCAGCATATTCGAATCTCGCCCATGTTATGGACTCTTTGTTGTCCGAATTCGGCACTCCGGTGTAGGCCTAACAAAGAAAGGTGTAAAATAATATATGTACATTGAAAAATAACGTTCGGAAATAAAAATCTGGACTAATTTTACTCACTTGGGGAACAATGTCATTAATAATCCCAGCCACACTGTCTATGATGGTACGATCGCTGATTGGCTGGGGCGTAATCACCAGGGCTCCTTTGTGTCCCCCCCTTCTTGGTGAATCCGCCGACATTTTCCCTTTCTATACAAATTTCTACTTTCTGCAATAAAAAAAAAACGCTTTAAACTAATTGCACTTACGAATAATGATTTTTATAACTAATTTTATGGTTCTCTCTTTTCCGTATTTCCTGCATCCTTTCTATCCCCTCATCTAATTCATTAATCTCTTTATCCCTCTCATCACTCTCAACACTGGACTAACCACCCTTTATTTAAAATTTTGCCAAAAATTCTTAACCCTTTACAAACGCGTGCATAACTCAACGGTACGGGTCGACCATTTATAGGTTATGTTTGCAACAATTAGAGCGAAAGTAAATAAACAAAGAGGTATTTTTCGATCAAAAGAAATCTATCACAAACATAACCTACAATCTTTCAACGTTTTCTTCAGAGCAAGTCACATATAATATAAGTAGCATTTCCTTTCATCCTCTTCCATTTTCAGTATTTACATTCTCTCATTCCTTCACCCATTCTAAATCTTCATATCATCTCTTCTTTTGTTTCAATATTATGTCATCACAAACATAACCTACAATCTTTCACCGTTTTCTTCAGAGCAAGTCACATATAATATAAGTAGCATTTCCTTTCATCCTCTTCCATTTTCAGTATTTACATTCTCTCATTCCTTCACCCATTCTAAATCTTCATATCATTTCTTCTTTTGTTTCAATATTATGTTAATATTTTATAATTATTATAGTTTATTTTCTTGTTTGTATTGCACATTAATGATCCTTGTGATTGAGGGCTAAGACTTAAATAATATTACACATATTTCTCGAACTCTTTCATTAACAATTTCATTCCACTTTCATCTTCAGCCATCAACACGACTTTATCCGTATATGCTAATATTCAAGGTTTACAAAAATTCAAGGTTCATAAAAATCGATTGATTCTATCACGAGATATGAATTTTTTAATTAAGCGTTGTAAAAAAATTTAATTTGTTTATAACTCAGAGAAATTTTAATTATTCCAAAAATCCTTTGAACTGTTTAATAAACTCATAATGAAGTTTGCATTTTACGTGTTTTCAATAGAATACAGTAAATTTGAAATTTTCCTGTTGCACTTCAGAAATTTTGACTCATTAACTGGTTCACGACCATTCCATTAAATCCATTTACTAATTAAAATAAATTAAGTAAATATAATTAAATAATATAAATATGAAATAATTTAGTAAAGTAAATAAAATAATAAGTACTAATAATAACAATTGTAATAAAAATTTAAAAAAAATTATTACACTGCAAAATTGTAATGTTGTTCGTATATAAAATAAAATGTAAATAGAAATAAAATTACTAAAATAATTTATCATAATTTTTTGAAAATAATTTTTCCTAATATTTATTAAAATATAAAGAGTATAATTTTCATTTAAAATTTAGAGAAAAGATAATAATGTAATAATTTTAAAAACCTAAAATTATCTTTTAATGTACAGTTATTTTTATAAACAAAATATTTCAGCTCGATTTAAAATTACACACAATTACTAAAAAAAAAACTACATATATACATAAATGTCTACTTATGAAATGTCCTTTGTTTACAAAACACAATATAATCTACTTCAATAAATGTCAATTTAAAGAAAAAAATGTTTGCAATTAATTTTCAATTTTTATTCTCGTCAGAAAAAATTACGCATATAACAAATCGATTAAATGATACAAAACACAAAACTGTTAATTAGTGTCGCAACCTTTTCATATGATTAAAATACTCTAGATATAAGAAATAAATATCTATACTTCATTTTGTTTCGTATATCACAATAAAAAAAAAATTCATCACATTCATTTGTTTTCAATTGTCAACAAAAATTGTAAAAATAAAATGAAACAAAAAACAATTACCTATATAGAAAATAAAGAAAAGTATTTAATTGTTGCATAAAAAAGCGTAGGCGATACGGAGGCAAAAAATAGAACCTTCCGAGTAACAAAGAAAACATGAAAGTTGTTTCTTTAGAAAGAAAAAAAAAGAAAACAAGTTGTTTCCTTTCAAATATCAAATCATATATACATAGAGATATAATTGAAATAAATAAAAAAATTCTACTTACTTTAAGGAAAAATCGAGGTTTCATGATGCGAGACACATCAGGACAAACAAAGAGCGTTTACTGCGTCATTTTGTTAGACACTTGAAGCAAACTGATCACTGACAGTGCTGACAGTTAAGCGCACAGCCAAACAACAAATGATGTCATACACACACGAAACGTCAATCGTGCCCTTGCGCATAACAATTTTCCCCAAAATGTATATTATCAAATGTGAATTTATTTAATTAAAATAGAATAAGGATATTGGATATTTTAATATTTGTCATAAAAGTAATAAACTATGACGTGATGTCATATTTTAATAATTTATATTAATTATCTGGAGGGTAAAAAAAAATTTCTTTTTTTCTTAGAAAAAGAAACGAAAACAATGATCAGCTGATTTTAAAGTAACCAATGTTCTTTGTGCGCTCTAGCAACTGACAGACATACCTATACCAAATTTGGACGCGTCCATTCCAGTGTACTTTGCATTTGATTGGCTGTCTTGTAAAAATAATAGTGTATCAGAGATGGGAATGTGTGACAATCAACTAAGTGACAAGTGGATTATGGAGCATTCACACCTTTGGTAAAAATTGTCCAGAACGGAAAATCCACATTGGAGTAAGAGAGATAGATGTACAGTCTGTCTCTCTTACTCCAATATAGATTTTTCATTTTGGACAATTTTTACCGAAGGTAAACAAACAAAAAAATGGTGACAAATAAAAAGAGATTAATTAATGGCTGTTGGGTTGAATCCACAATTGTAATTAACGTTAACGATCTTAATTACTTTTCTCAACTGTTCAATGTGG
Organism: Leptopilina heterotoma; assembly: GCF_015476425.1. Classification (NCBI taxonomy): domain Eukaryota; kingdom Metazoa; phylum Arthropoda; class Insecta; order Hymenoptera; family Figitidae; genus Leptopilina; species Leptopilina heterotoma. The sequence goes on from NW_025110973.1 coordinate 87,428, forward strand.
GCATTCAAAATTTGGACAAAAAATGGCAAAACCATTCTTGTCTTTCTCTCTCAGAGGCATAAGTTTGTCTTACTCTACATTTTCTGTTTTTTGGAAAAAGTAAGAAAATGTAGAGTGAGACAAACTTATGCCTCTGTCATAGAAGAGAGAAAGACAAGCATGGTTTTTTCGAATAAATTCGTGTGAACGTACCCTAATGACCATGAATCCTCATTATTTTAAATCCATTGACCTAGAGAACCTAGATTCTAGTACCTAGAATTTTATTTTCAACCAAAATTATTATATGCAAAAAATTCACTTTTTGAACGATTTTAAAAATTTTTTTAAATTAAAATTCGTCTATTTCTTTGTTTTTTTTCAACAAAAAATTTCAAAATCTTGAATTTCTTACTAAATTTGTAAATTTTTGACATTTTCGAATTAAATTATTTTTGCAAAATATTAGTTTTTTTAACGATTTTGAAAATTTTTAAAAATTTAAAAAACGATTTTTTTAAATATTTTTTTTACTAAAAATTTTAAATTTTGAATTTCGATTAAGTTTGTCAAATTTCAACAGTTTCTAGAAATAAATTATATGCGAAAAATTAGTATTTGAAATATTTAAAAAAATTTTCAAAATTTAAAAATCCTGAAATATTCGTCAATTTTTTCGAATTTTTTTGGTCGAAATTTTTTTTGTAAATTTTGTTCACATTTTCAAACATAATTATTTGCAAAAAATCAGTTTTTGAACGATTTTGAAAATTTTTCAAAAATTAAAATCGTCGACTTTTCCTTTTTTTTTAAAAGAAAATTTCAAAATCAATCAACAGTCGACTAAATTCATGAATTTTTTTTTATTTTCTAACTAAAATTATACTAAAAAACCAGTTTTTTAAAACGATTTTGAAAATTTTGAAAAATTTCAAAATCGTCGATCTATTTGTTTTTTTTTTCTTTTGAAAATTTAAAAATCTTGAATTTCGATTAAATTCCTCAATTTTCAATATTTTACAAATAAATTATATATGCAAAAAATTAGTATTTGAACAATTTAAAGAATTTTTTAAATTTAAAAATCGTTGATTTTTTCTACGGAAAAATGCAAAATCTTGAATTTCGGCTAAATTCATGAAATTTTTTCATTTTCCAACTAAATTATAACGCAAAAATTCAGTTTTTGAAAATTTTTCCAATTTTAAAAATCGTTGTTTTTCTATAAAAAATTTCAAAATTGTGAAATTCGTCGATTTTTTCGAATTTTTTTTTGCATAAAATTTTCCAAATCTTCAATTTCGACTAATTTTGTAATTTTTTTTATTTTACATTTAAATAATACGCAAAAAATCAGTTAAAATTTTTTAAAATTTAAAAATCGTCGTTTTTTTCTAAAAAAAAATTTTTTTTAATCGTAAAATTCGTCGATTTACTAAATTCGTAATTTTTTTTTCATTTTGAAACAAAATTGAATGATTTTTAAAATTTTTCTCTATAGGAAATTTGTTGATTTATTTTACAGAAAATTTTCTAAATCTTAAATTTTCAACTAAATTTGTCATTTTTCTTCATTTTCCAACAAAATTATATGTAAAAAAAAATCAGTTTTTGAACGATTTTGAAAATTTAAAAATCTGTGCTATGTGGGATGTGATTTATAAATATACTTTTCACTTATACAAATCACAATAAATATATTTCTCATATATACAAACGAGTATGTAACATCTATTATACAATTAGTGTAGAAATTGTCGATACGACAAAGCGTTTAAGTTTAAAAAATATTTACAAATAATTATAAATATGAAATAAAAAAAAAATAAATTCAAGATCTAATAGGAGTTGAAACAGTTGATTTTCTAGAGCATCCTTTACATGTTGGTACTGGACGTTGTGATTCATGACCTGCTAGTACTTTTTCATCTCCCATACATTTTATGCAGAAAATATTTCCGCAAGAAAAACAGTGATACTAAAAACAAAGAAATTATTATTTTCAATGAATGAAAAAATAGTTTTTTCTTTGATTAAATTTTAGTAATTAACATTTAATTTAATTAAAATTTTAGTAATTTTTAACATTTGAAATTACCTTTATATTAAAGACGTCGAAACTAGCCGCACAGATGCATTCATTAATATTCCGTGAAAATTTCCAATCCAATGCGACAGCTTTCATTTCTTTTTCAAGTTGATTTGCCTTTAATGTGTCAAGTAATTTATCATCATCTTCCTCTAAATTATCAATAATTTTCTCAGAGAAATATTCTGTTAAATTTTTATCAAGTTTAAAATTTTCATCCTTCATTGGAACATTATTGATTGTAAATAATTTCCCCAATGAATTCATTCGTCTAATAAGTAGTTTAACGTGATCTTCAATTGAATTTTTATTATCGTGAATAGTGTGTAAATGATCTTGAAATGTTTCACGTGGATGAACACCATTTTCAAAACGACAATAAAAACCACGCCACAATGTTATTGATTGTGGTGAAAGTTTCGGTTGAAGAACGGCATTCATTTCTTTTTCCGTTACATTTCGTCGATAAAATGGATTTATGTATTCGTTTAAATGTTTCGAAACATAGCCCGAGAAGGAGTAGGTTTTTTCGGTGATTTTAAATTTTTGACGTTCCTTTTCACAATTACCAATGAATGTACCATATTGACAACTGTGAACATGATCGTGGAGAGTTAAAAGAAATGTTTCGTTAAATTGAAATGCGTATGGATATTGTTGAAGTAATTGATAAGTGGAATCGATGAATTGTGTGAAAATTGGAGCCAATTCTTTGCTGTCGCTTACAATATGACCGCAACGATCGTTGAATTTGTGGCCAAATGAGAGCCAATCTTTTTCAATTAAAATTTGAAAGCCTTGAATACTTCGGTAAAATGGATCGAGAAGTAAAGCGGCTAGGGAACAAACTTGAGCGGTACGATCCCATCCATCGCTGCAATGTACGACAACGCTTATTCCGTTAGACACAACTTGTGCAATGAACCACGAAGTCTCCAAAATTGATTTTATATGCTTTAACCATCCACTGCTTTCCAGGCCCGTTAAAAACGATCCCATTGACGTGCTTTTTTGTACTGGAATAATGGAAATATTAAAAAAAAAATTGTAATTAAAACAAACCATTTTTTTAAAAAAATAAATCATAATTTTAGGCCTCGGATCGACTTTAAGGTGCAAAAAAAGTCGATTTAAAATAGAGAAAAAGTCGAAAAAGTCGTTTATTTAATTCAGTGTCGTCACAAAAATTTTAAGAAATAAATTTTAATTTCAATTATTTTCGAAATAAAATAAAAATTCAAAACATTTTTAAGAAATATTTAAGAAATACAAAAATATACTTACAATCAATTAATTTACTAAGACTCGCCCTCATGACATGAATATTTTCTATTCCAAAGAATTTAAATTTAATATTATCGTAGAAATTTTCGTTTTCATAACCTTTACCAGCAGCTCTATTGGCCATTGCATTTATCTAAAAAGTAAAAATGTTAATTCTTTTCGTAAAGAGAGAGAAAAAATTTTCTTTAATTATATTTTTCCTATTGTATTTTCTTACCCTTGGTCGAGTATCCACAACATAAATGTACTTTGCATTTGTGTTTGTACAAAGAATATTGTACAACATTTGTTCGTCCTCTGGACAACGAGCATTAAAACCAGAAAGCGGTTGACTACAACGACAAATCGCTGCCTGCAATAGAAAAAACTCAATAAGTACCCCACAGATCATAAAAAATAATTCTCAAAATAAATTATTTTTAAACAAAACTTAGAATTTTTCCCAAACTCTAAAAATATTTTACTTTACTCTAAAAATAATTGAAACTCCAAAATATGTTTATAATACATTTTTTTTATCTTCAACTGTAAAATCATATAGATTTTTTGAAATAAATATTTAATTATCCATTATTTTTCCATAGGTATTAAGATTTAAAAAAAAATCAAATTTCGAATCGAATTTTTCTTAACAAACCTTATTTTTATGCAGATAGGTTAACACTGGTAATCTGCCTTTACTTCTAAATTTTGCGCTGCCAACCAAAACGCTTGTTGTACACGTGGTTGGTACAAATAAACAGCGCGGATAAGTTTCACACAACTACAATGTAGAAAAATGGTTAATAATTTTAAAAAATTAGAAAAAGGTTAAAATTATAATAATGTTAAATACCTCGTAATTTGTGTTTAAGTATGAAATACTCCATTCATCATTTGGAGCGCCTTGACGTTGAAATTCTCTTTGTATATTAAAGAGATTCCAGCCCAAGTGTTGAGGCCATGATTCTTTATAGTGGAAACAGTAAAGATCCTCCATTCTCGCTGAAAATAAAAATAAAAGTAAAATATAAACGTCTTTCGAATAAAAATTTTAATTTAAATATATTTATTTATTTATTGAAGTAGTAAAATATAAAAATAAATTCAAAATTTTTTAAATACCTGGTGAGGAGAGTTTAAGTAAAGTGAGGTAGACTTCATGACAATCTCGTTCTTTGGCAATGATAAAAGTAACGACAAAAAAATTCTTGAACTTAATTAGAAGTGGTGAACCAGTCGTAGATAATGGCAATTTTTCAACACTTGCAATATGAGTGTTTAAAACCTATTACAAAATTTTTTTTTTATTAATTAGAACTAGATAAAAGGAATTGGCGATGCTTTTTATAATAAATTTTAAAATACGTTTTCGACAATTGTCTCCTTGAAAAAATTAAAATTTTAAAATTATAAAAATTTTAACTTACCCAAATTTGTTTTTTTCCATTTGAATCGACAAATATAATATGTGTTACAGTAATGTATAAAGTTCCAATTGAATGATTATTACTATATTTATCGAGCATTCGAACATTTTCCACCTGGAAATTATTTTTAAAATATTATTTTTATTCTTTTTTTTTATAAAAATAACATTTTTCGAAAGAAATCTTTTTATAATGGAACTTTTAAAGAACAGGTATAACTTTCAAAGAACAGGATTTTTATTTATTTTACTTTAGAAAAGTGAATAAAAAACTATTTGTTTTAACCTGTATGGAATTTTTTCCCTAAAGATATTTACAATTTTCTAAAAAAATGTTTTATAAATATATTAATTTTGAAAATTTTTGTATAAAAATGATACAAATTATTATTTTTTATTTTCAAAGAAGAATAAAATTTTGTTAAAAAATTGTGATTAGAAATAGAAATTTTTTCTTTTTCAAAAAGAAAGTTATAATTTTGTGAACAGAATTGTGATTGAGAAAAAGAAATATTTAGAAAATTTTAAGTAAATCAAGTTTATTTCTTTTATTATAATATTGAATACATTTTAAAATTAATAACAAATAAATAAGTTACAAACTAATAAAAGTGATTTCTAGCAAAGAATTTTATTCAATTTTTGTTTAAATAATTGAATTCCCATAAAAAAATTTATTATTATTTGTGAAAATAATTGAATTCTCAAGAAGAATTGTATTTAAAATAATTGAATTGTATAGGGAAATTTTATTAAAATTGCAAGTCTATTAATTAAATCTTGTAAAGAATATTGTCAAACTTTTTAAATAACAGAATTTTCAAAAGAATTTGATTTAAATTTTTCGAAATAATTGAATTTTTTAAAACTATTTTTCCATTCTCTGAATATATTTATATTCTTAGGAGAAATTTCATTAAAAAATTAAAAATTATTGAATTGGTGCGGAGAAATATATATAAAAAATTGGTATGTATTTGAATTCCTGTGAAATTTTTATTAAAATTTTGTTTAAATAATAGAATTATTTTGTAAAATTTTATTAACACTCTTATAAAACATGAAAAAATTCTCTGCCTTTCAAAATTGATTCTCCGCAGCAATAATTGTTATTTAATTTCAAAATATTGTTTTTATAAATTATTCTTAAATTGTGATTGTTGATTAAACGGATTTGAGCAAATACACTTTTCAGTATTATTATTATTATTAATATTCTTATAAAACATGAAACAATTCTCTCCCTTTCAAAATTGATTCTCCGCAGAAATAATTGTTATTTAATTTCAAAATATTGTTTTTATAAATTATTCTTAAATTGTAATTGTTAATTAAACGGATCTGAGCAAATTTATTATTCAGTGTTATTATTACTATTAACATTATTTTAAAACATGCAACAATTCTCTCCCTTTCAAAATTGATTCTCCGCAGCAATAATTGTTATTTTATTTCAAAATATTGTTTTTATAAATTATTCTTAAATTGTGATTGTTGATTAAACGGATTTGAGCAAATTTATTATTCAGTATTATTATTACTATTAAAAATAATAATGTTTTTCTAAGTTTCATTCTCTACGAAAATTAAGGTATAAAAAATAAAAGAATAAATAAAATATATTCAAAATGATATTTATTTTGTTCAAAAATTATTTTTTATTTATTTGATAGGAAAAATTTTTTGCTAGCAATCGTTTATTGAAATTAGATAAGAAACAACTAATTATTAAAATTTTCACATTTGAAAAAAAAATTATAATTCTTTTAAAAGTGTTTTAAACATTGATTAAACATTTCTGATACACACCATGGAACGTGTTATTGACTCTATAGAATTATTCATGATTTTTTAAAGTATATTATCACTTGTGACACAATCAAAACATCTGTTTAGTTTTTTTTTTGTTAATTAAATTTTACTTGTTTTTAATAATTGATTTTTGACATCTATATGTCTATATTTATTCACTTGACAACTTGATTCACTACATTCACTAATCACTACTTTAGAGATACCAGATACGCAGAGATATACTTTGCTTCTTTGCAATTAAATTTTTGTGATATTGAGGTTATAGACATACAGACAGGGTTGAGTAGGGAATTCTTTAAAAAAAACCTACTGTTGATGACGAAAAAAATTGACACGTGGTGACTAAAGGTGAATTCACAAGAAAGTGACGCGTAATTTAAAAATTACTAGAATTTCTAGTGGTCCCTAGTGGAATGTAACCATAAAGTAGACGCACATATTTTTTACATTACAAAACTCGAATTTATTTATTACTAATTCAACCCTGGTTCTTGCTTATCTTTCTGTGTCTTTCTGTCACAACAAAATATCCTGTCACTAAAGAGAAATAGAGAATATTGGCAAATTTCAGACTCTACGCACAGTTAATGAACATATAAAAACTAACCTCTTCTTTCAATTTTTTGAACGCAAAAATTGTAAAATACTAAAAATTTTTAAGTGCTTAGTAAGTATAATTTTTAAGTTAAAAAAACAACATTATCTTTAAAAATTACCACATCCAAGCCATTCATTTTATTTAACAAATCTAATTTCGAAAAAAAACCTTTCTTTGAAAATTAAAAAATACATTTCAAAAATTACGATTACGACCCAATATTTATTTCTTTCTTTTTCTTGTTTATTTTCAATAAAAGAAAATACACATCCTTTCCTTTTGAAGGTAAAAAAAAAATTTTCCCAACGAATTTTATATCATTCGACAATAATTTTACACAAGGTATTTTTGTTTTTGTGTTTATCATGAACGGTTACCATTTGTCTTAGTTTACAAAGATACAAACACAAAAATGATACTAGATTCTAAAGAGAAATGTACTTAAAAATGAAATATCTAATGGATTTTTTCATTTACAATTAATTTATTGTTTGTTTGAAAATAAATTGAAAAAATTTCTTCCAGTGATGTGAAAAAAATTACATGCATCGCAGACAAAATATTGGACAGTCTTTTTTTTTGTGAAAAGGTTCATATAATTTCACAAATGCCTTCAGCAACAGGTAAGAGATAATTTATTTTTTATAATATAATAAACAATGTCCAAATTATTTTTTCCAATCAGTACAGAAATTTATAATTTTAAATTAATTAGAATTTTATGTAATAATGTTAGTAAAATTTACCATATAAAGAAAAACAATGTGAAACTCAAAATATGAAAAAATCTACTATTAGATATTAATAATTATAATTACTAATAATGAATTACTTATTTATAAAAATAACACTTAATAATTAAAAATATTTTATTGGTACTTAATCAATTGTTAATAATAATAATAATAATAATAATTTTAATAATTTTAATAATTTTTTTTAATAATAATTATTATTTTCATCATTTCTATTCAATTATTATTTTCTAGAATTTTTAACAAAAATCCTTCTTTAAATAAATTATTTTTAATAATTTTTTGTAAAAGTTCTTTAAGAATTTTGCAAATCCATTTATTTACAATTCAATTTTATGAAATTTCAATTATTCGATAATAATTCTTCAATTAAATATATATTAGAGAATAAAAAACTTTAAATAATTGAAAAAAATCAATTAAACTTTTTCTAAAAAATTAATTCTACAGAATTGTTAGTTAAAAGTGGGAGAAATTCAAATATTCCTAAATTTTAATTTGTAAACTTTTCAAAATTCAATTATTTCTAAATTTATTCAGATTGTAATGCTTTTAATTTTCAATTATCGAAAATTTTAAATAAAATTTATTTTGAAATCAATTTTTATTATAAACTTCTTATAGTGATTTCAATTATTTAAATAGAAAAATAATTTATTGAATAATTGAATGTTTCTTAAAATTCACATCTAATAAACAATTTTATCAACATATTTTTAAATAATTGAATTTTTTTTAACGAATTTTAATCCAAATTTTTAAGAATTATAATTGAATCCGTAAAAAAATTTAAAGTTTATGAAAATAATTCAATTATTTTAGAGAAATTCAATTAAAATTGCAATATAAATAATTGAATTCCTGTGAAAAATTTAATATTTATGAAAATAATTCAATTATTTTCGAAAAATTCAACTAAAATTGAATTTAAAAACAATTGAATCCATGTAAAAAATTTGATTATTTATAAAAATAATAGAATTATTGCGAAGAAATTTATAAAAAAAAAAATTGTAAATATCTAAATTCCTCTGAAATTTCTATTATTTATGAGAATAATTAAATGTTTGCGTAGACATTTTATTAAAATTTTTTGTAATTGAATTTTTTTAAAAAAAACTTTATTAAAATAGTAAATATTAAAAATCATTGAATTGAGAAAAATTTTATGAAAAGAATTGAAATTTTGTCAAGAATTTTATTGTTTTTAAAGATAATAGAAATTTTTACGAGAATTTTTAAAAAAATTTTTAAACATAATTGAAGTTCTGTAAAAAAATTTTATTACTATTGAAAATAATTGAATTTTTTCAATCATTTGTAACTTCTCCAAAAATTCAATTTTTATTAGTATTTTTAACTAAAATTCTTTTATAAATCCATTATTTTGAATAATTAATTATATATTATATTAAAAAATTTAACTAATTTCAAAAGAATTTGAATTATTAAAATTTTTTAAAAATCTAAGTTCTTTAAAATTTCTAATGAAAATTCATTCAAAATTCGAAATTTTATAAAACTTCAAATAAACCTCTATTTAAACAAAATTTCAGGCTCGGTGATAAAAGATATTTAAAATACATTTTGAGAAACAAGAGATTTGAAGAGTAGCTTTTTTTGATAGAAGAAATAATCTAAAAGAAAATCAAGTAAAATAATATGTTAATTCGCGCACTGATGTTCTTGAAAAATGTGCAGTCGTTCGCGATTGAAGAAAAAATGTGCAATTTTCGAAAATGCACGAAGAAATCAGACCAATTGGAGGGTGCAATTTTATCAACGTTTACTTGGCATTCAACGAAATTTAAACGTTTATTCTCAATATCGAAGTAAATTATTTTCACTTGAGAGGGCAAACTTTAAAAAAATAAAAAAAAAACCTAAAAAAGCATGGCCGGCTTTATATTTTGATAGATTTTAAAAACCCAATGGCACCTAAGGAAACTTAGGGGAACATCTTTAGTTTATATTTTTATTGATTTTTTTGAAAGTTAATTTAAATTTTCGCCAAAATATTAAAATATTAAATCATTTTTTTTGTTACAATTTTAAAAATAAATTTGTTTCCTTCGGGGGAATGGAATTTTTAGAGCTGGCCTTGCGATTAAAAGAAAAATTAAAAATAGAAATTTTTTTTAACAGAAGACCATTTTTTTCAATTCTTTTTTTTCTAGGCGGAGGTCAGCAAAAGGGTGGGCCTAATATGCCCAACAATGAGGAATGTGGAATACGAGATGTATGGGGACACAATCTTGAAGAAGAATTTCGGGCGATACGTCAAGTAGTACAACAATATCAATATATAGCAATGGACACAGAATTTCCAGGAGTTGTTGCAAGACCAATTGGTAAATAATAGAATAATTTCAATAGAAAAATTTTATTTCTTTTTTATTTGCAATTGAATATATTGAAATGATATTTCTATAGTCAAAATTAAAATTACATGATAATTAATAAAAATTTTATATAAATGAAATAAAATAATAAATAAATATTATTTAAGATAAAATAAAATATTATAAATATAAAAATGATTCAAATGAAAATAAATATTAGAGTAAAATTTGTACAATGAAAAATATAATTTCAATGAAATTAAAAGTATAAGAAATTCAAAATAAGGTCAACTGAGTACAAATGTTAGGGTAAACAGAAAAACACATGGAAAACGTAATTTTTTATATTTGTAAGTAGAGATTTAACAGTCTGTCCCCTATTTCCCTAAAAGACCCCTTTTTTAAATTTTGGCCCCTAAACGTACCCTATTTTGAAAATTTCCCCTATTTTTTTTCGTCGCAGGAAATCAATTATTTTCAATAATTTCTAAATAATTTTTGGAAAAGAATTCAATTATCTTGATAACCAACAAAATTCTCCTTATAAAATCAATTATTTTAAGGATTTTTAATGAAATTCTTTTCTAAAATTCAATTATTTTGATAAATATGTATCAATATTCATCACATGAATTCAATTATTGTCAAAAATTTTAATTAAATTCTTGGCAAAATTTCAATATTTAAACAAAATTTAATAAAATATTTTGCACGAATTCAATTTTTTTTATAAATTTTAATGAATATCTCGTCAAAAATTCAATTATTTTTATAAACAGCAAAATTTTTCGTTTAAAAATTTAATTATTTTCAAAAATTTAAATAAAATTCTTTGCAAAATTTCAATTATTTTCAAAAGTTTTCCGCAATTCAATGTTTTTTTTAAATATTTACTATTTTCATAAAATTTATCAACAAATTTAATTATAGAAAAAACTTGTTGATACAATTCTACGAAAAGATTCAATTATTTTCATAAATAATAAAATTTCATTTACAAATTCAATTATTTTCATCGCAGAATTTCAAGTATTATTAATACAATTTTAAATAAATTCAATTAGCTTGATAAACAACAAAATCGCATAAATTTTTCCCATAAAATTAATTATTCTAAGGAATTTTTTAATAAAATTCTTTTCCAAAATTCAATTATTTTTGATAAATATATCTAAATTCATCACAAGAATTCAATTATTTTTAAAAAATTTAATAAAATTCTTCAAAAAGTTTTCAATTGTTTTCAAAAATTGTTATAAAATTCTTTAGTATAATAAATTTAATACTAATAAAAATAATTGATTTCTCGTAGAATTAAATTATTATTTTTCGTACATTTTAACTAAAAATTCTGTAGAATTGACTTTTTTGAAAAAGTTTAATTGATAATAATAATTGATGTTATTGATTTAAAGTAGAATTTTAGTTAAAAATTCTAGAAAATTTTTATTGAATTGAAATGATAAAAATAATTTTAAAGAAATTACAGTAAAAATATTCTTGTAATAATAAAATAATGATTTTGTCAGTCGGTCAACTTTATGTTTTATAATAATATTCTTATGAGTTGTTCAATTTAAAAAGGTTTGAATTTGAATCTTTTGAAGAATTTTAATTCCAATGAAAAATAATGATTAAATATTTATTTGAAATAAAGTTATTGATGTTTTCGAATAATTTTAATTTTGAAGAAATTAGTAAATAAATTTAATAGAATATTTTTTTTTGAGTATATCTAATAATTTTGAGAGTGAATCAGAATATTCTTTAGGGTTAGAGAAAAAGTCAAAGTTGTGTTTGGAAATCAGGGAAAAATAAAGTTAAATTTTTGGTGTCAACCCTGTAGAAATAAATTATATTTTTATCTTTATTTAACCAATTTTTATTGTCCTCTAAAAGTTCCCTATTTTTTAATTTTCAGTCTCCTATTTTCCCTAAAATACTTTTTAGAGGCACTGTGAAGCTTGCTTTAAGAGCTAACGAAAAAAATCAAAATAATATTATTATTATTATTATTATTATTATTATTATTATTATTATTATTATTATTATTAAAAAATAATAATGGTAGTGAATATAATTCGTAATCCTATTTTTGGAGAAATTTTAAAGTAAATTTTTAATATTTCAGGTGAATTTAGGACGAGTGCAGACTATCAATATCAACTTTTACGTTGCAATGTTGATTTACTGAGGATTATACAACTTGGTCTCACATTTTTAGATGAGACAGGTAATACACCAGGTGGTAGTTACACAACGTGGCAATTCAATTTCAAATTTAATCTTCAGTAAGTTTTCTTAATATTCTGTTTTAACCAATTTACAAATTTTTCTCCGCCATATTGGATCCGCCATTTTGAATTTTTTAAATCTGGCCACAGATTCAAGTGGTCGGAATATAAAGGCCCTTTTATTATTTTATTTTTGCGCTGTAATTAATTTATTTTTTCGGTATTTTTTTTTTTTTGGAAAATGATGGTTAATTTATTATTTTTAGAGAGGACATGTATGCACAAGACAGTATAGATATGTTGCAAAATAGTGGTATACAATTTAAAAAACATGAAGAAGAGGGAATCGATCCATTAGATTTTGCCGAACTCTTAATGACATCGGGTATTGTACTAATGGATGACATTAAGTGGCTATCGTTTCATTCTGGCTACGATTTTGGATATCTTTTAAAACTTCTCACCGATCAAAATCTACCACAAGAAGAAAGTGAATTCTTCGATTTACTTAGGATATATTTCCCAACGATTTACGATGTTAAAGTAAGAGGAAAATGATTTCTTTTTTCTATAACTTTCATCTCTTTTTTTTTCTTGAAATAAAATTCAAAGTATTTTAATTTTATCAAAAAAAAATTTATGATTATTTATTTTATTTTTAAATTTATTCTATCAAAGTGATTTTTGTTTTGTTTTATTAAATTGAAATTTTTAATAATCTAAATTTTTTAATTGTAATTTTGTTTATTTTAATTCTTTAAAATTAATTTTTGCATTTAAATTCTTTAGTTTAAATTTTTGCATTCAAATTCTTTAGTTTAAATTTTTGCATTCAAATTCATCAGTTTAAATTTTTGCATTTAAATTCTTTAGTTTAAATTTTTTAATTTTAACTTTCTATTTATTTAACTTAAAATTTTTATAAATACAATTTTTTATTATTTAAAATTTTATTTCATTTTTGTTAAGACCGATTTTTAATATTATTTATCGAATTTGAAAATAAATGTATTAAAAATCTTGAATTCCTAAGAAGAATATTGTCAAAAAATTTTTAATTTTAAAATATGTAATTGAATTAGAAGAAGTTTACCAAAATGTTTAAAAAAAATAAATATATTGAATTCATTCGAGAAATTTTATTAAAATTTTATTAAAAATAATTGAATTCTTGCGAAAAATTTCATTGCTCATGAAAATAATTGAATTATTTTAAAGAATTTCTTTCAAATTTTAAAATTATCGTGTTTGTTAATAATTGTAAAGAAACATTCGATTATTGACTTTTATTAAAATTTTTAGAAAATAATTAAATTATTTTCAGAATTTTACAATTTTAACTGAAAAATTTAAAAATAATTGAATTTTACGAAGAATTACTTTCTAACTTTTCAAAATAATCGTGTTTGTTATTTATTGTTGTACCTACTTAAAAATTGAATTATTGAATTTTCTCAAAATTTTTTTGAAAATAATTGAATTCTTCACAAAATTTTATTACAATTTTTTTTTAAATAATTGAATTCTTTCAAGAAATTAAATAAAAATTATACTAAAAAATTGAATTTCTTTAAAGAATTTGGTTATTTATGAAAATAATTGAATTCTTATGAAATATTTTGTAAAAACTTTTGAAAATAATTGAATTATTTAAAAAAAAATTTATTATACAATTTTTTTGATAACTCAAATTAAATCGTTTCGAGAAATTTTATAAAAATTATATTGAAAATATTTGAATTCTTACGAAAAATGTTATTACTTAAATAATTGAATTTTTTTGAAGAATTTCTTAAAAGTTTTTAAAATTATCGTATTTATTCGATTATTGAATTTTATTAAAATTTTAAGGAAATATTTAAATTTTTTCAGAATTTTATAATTTTAATTGAAAAATTTGAAATTAATTGAATTTTACGAAGAATTTCTTTCTCATTTTTACAAAAAAAAAATTAAAATTATAAAATTTTTAGAAAATGATTGAATTTCACGAAGAATTTCTTTCTAATTCTTTTTAAATAAATTAAAATTATAAAATTTCGAGAAAATAATTAAATAATTTTCAGAATTTTATAATTTGAATTGAAAAATTTAAAAATAATTGAATTTTACGAAGAATTTCTTTCTAATTTTACTAAAAAAAATTAAAATTATAAAATTTTTAGAAAATAATTCAATAATTTTCAGAATTTTATAATTTTAATTGAAAAATTTGAAAATAATTGAATTTTACAAAGAATTTCTTTCTAAATTTTACTAAAAAAAATTAAAAATGTAAAATTTTTAGAAAGTAATTGAATTATTTTCAGAATGTTAGAATTTTAATTGAAAAATTTGAAAATAATTGAATTTTACGAAGAATTTCTTTCTAACTTTTTAAAATAATCGTGTTTGTTATTAATTTTTGCAATTAAAAATTGTATTATTGAATTTTTAAAAAAATGTTGTAATTAAATAATTGAATTCTTCTCAAAATGTTATTACAATTTTTTTTAATAATTGAATTCTTTTAAGAAATTAAATTGTACTAAAAAATTGAATGTCTCCAAAGAATTTGATTATTTATGAAAATAATTGAATTGTTTTGAAGAATTTCTTTCAAGTTTAAAAAATTATCGTGTTTGTAATTAAACATTCGATTATTGAATTTTATTGAAATTTCGAGAAAATAATTAAATTATTTTCAGAGTTTTACAATTTATTTTAATTAAAAAATTTGAAAATAATTGAATTTTACAAAGAATTTGTTTTTAACTTTTTAAAATAATCGTGTCTTTTTATTAATTTTTTGTAATTAAATAATTGAATTCTTCCCAAAATGTTATTACAGTTCTTTTATTTTTTTAGAAAATAATTGAATTCTTTAAAGAAATTGAATAAAAATTATACTAATAAATTTGAATGTCTCCAAAGAATTTGATTATTTTTAAAAATAATTGAATTCTTTTGAAACATTTTGTCAAAACTTTTCAAAATAATCTAATTATTTAGAAAAAAATGTTATTACAATTT
The DNA here is from genome assembly GCF_015476425.1 of Leptopilina heterotoma. Classification (NCBI taxonomy): domain Eukaryota; kingdom Metazoa; phylum Arthropoda; class Insecta; order Hymenoptera; family Figitidae; genus Leptopilina; species Leptopilina heterotoma. The sequence goes on from NW_025110973.1 coordinate 102,944, forward strand.
TTTGATAATTTAAAAATTCGTTTCGAGAAATTTTATAAAAATTGTATTGAAAATAATTGTAATTCCTACGAAGAATTTTATTGTTTATGGAAATAATTGAATTTTGGCGAAGAATTTTATTAAAATTATTGAAAATAATAAACAATAATAATCAATAATGTACTTAATTGAAGTATAATTGTTAACGATTACAATTTTTTCGATTAATTGAGTATTTACTTTTATAATTACAGTTTTTTAATTAATTATTATTAATTATTTTATAATTAATTATAAATTAATTATAATTATAATTAGTTATAAAATAATTAATTATAAAATAATTAATTATTTATTTTCTTTTTTTTTTGTTCTTTTTTTCACATATTATTTTCTTTTATTATTAAAACATTTTTTAATTAATTAATTACTGTAGGTTTTTGTTTATTAAGCATTAGTTTTATAATAATTGTTTTAAACCAATTTTCTTTTTTGCAGTACCTCATGAAGTCTTGTAAAAATTTGAAAGGTGGTCTACAGGAAGTGGCGGAGCAGTTGGAACTTCAAAGAGTTGGTCCACAGCATCAAGCAGGTTCCGATTCTTTATTGACGGGCATGGTGTTTTTTAAGATGCGCGAGGTACGTATTTTTATTATTATCATAATTCGTATTTTTATCATTATTTTACATTTTTATATTATGTTTATTATTTTTTTTTCATTCGAAACTAAAATTTTATATTATTTTATATAAAAAAATTATATATAATTTAAAGTTTTTCTTCTTTTCCTTTTTGAGGAAAAATTTTAGTTGAACCTATGAAAAAAGTGAACAAAAAGAAGGGGGGGGGGGGGGGGGGGGCGAGGAAAATATGCAAATAATCTAAAAATTTTTAAATTAAAAAATTTTGTTTTAAATTTTAATTTTTTAAATTTCAGATGTTCTTTGAGGACAACATTGACGATGCAAAATACTGCGGTCACTTGTACGGATTGGGGACGTCGTTTGTCGTTAATGGTTCCGGCGGCTATCTCGAGAGTAACGGGGAAAATACATCGTCCTCGTAATTATTCAGGAGTAAATACTTCAACTCCAAATCATACACGCGACACAGTACTAGCGAATCAATCACAAAAGAAAAATAAAAAAACAACATGTGTGTTCGTTCCGTTTTAATTCTGAATTTTCGGAATAATTTTCAGTGAACGGAAGCGAACAACGAATAATTTCTTTTCTTTTCTTTTTTTGTTCATCTTTTCTTTTTTTTTTGTAAAAGAAAAAAAAACATATATATATATATTTTAATTCGCGCATCATACAATGATTTTTGTGTTTTATGCGTACCAATTGACAAGAGTTTATACAAGTACGCATGTCAAATGTGAAAGAAGAGAGATACAGAGACATTAAAAATGAAAATTGTAGAATACATGTAATCTTGTAATAAATTGTGACAATATAAGTATTCAAGTTATAAAGTGAATAATTTTTTTTTCCTTTTTTTTCAATACTATGTATTTAGACTGATTTTCTACAATTTTACATGCGACAATGTACATTTGTACAAAATTTTAACTCTCTGGGTGAAAAAAAAAATAAGTTAAAAGGACAATTCTGGAATTTTCCGTTTTATTTCTGAAAAAATGGTTTAAATAAATCCTGAAGTACATATTTTCGAAACATAATTAAAAATAAAATAATTAAAAATGGTGCAATTGAAAAAATATTTAAACTAAATATTTCTATTAAGTAGAAATATTTTTCCGAAGCAAAATAATTATTTCGTAAAATAATTAAAAAACAAAACATTTGTTTCGTAAAAAAATTAAAAAAAACGATGTAATAGAGAAATATTTGAACTAAATATTATTTATATTTAGTAGGAATATTTTTTCAATAAATTAATTAATTTCTATACTTTACGAAAGAAAATAATTGTTTCGTTAAAATAATAAAAAACAAAACAATTGTTTCGTAAAATAATTAAAAACAAAACATTTTTTTTTGTAGGTAAAATAATTAAAAACGACGTAATTGAAAAAATATTTTAACTAAATATTTCATATATATATATATATATATATATAAAATTATATTTCAAAACATTTTTCATGAAAATTCAATTTATTAAAAAAAATTTTTCATAAAATTATAAAATTATAAAATAAAAATTTTAAGCAAGAATTCAATTATTTTCATAAATAATAAAACTCAACGAAGAATTTCAATTATTTTTAATACTATTTTAAATTAATTAATCAAAAAATTTTCAATTATTTTCACAAATAAAGTTTTCCACAAGAATTTTCAATTATTTAAAATAAAATTTTTATAAATATTTATTATATTTAGAAAAAAAATTAATTATTTAAAACAATGTTTATAAAATTCTTATGAAGAATTCAATTATTTTCAAAAATAACAAAATTCTTCACAGTAATTCAATTCTTTTTAAACATTTTAATAAAATTTTTCGCAATAATTCAAAAATAATAAAATTCTTTTCATAAATTCAGTTACTTTGGAAAATTTTAATAAAATTCTTTTGCAACTATTCAAATATTTTCATAAATAATAAAATTCATCGCATGATTTTAATTATTTTCAATACAATTTTGCAGGAATTGCTCGAAAAATGTAATTATTTTGAAAAATTTTATTTTTATTGATCGAAACATTCAATTATTTAAAAAAAATGTTTTTTTTTTCAATTCTTCAAAAGAATTCAATTATTTACAAAAATATAAGCATTTCTCACAAGAATTCAATTATTTTAAAATATTTTAATAAAATTATTTAAAAGAAATCAATTATTTTAAATACAAATTTTAATTAAATTCAGGGTTCCTACGGAATCTGGAAATCATGGAAATGGTATGGAATTTTTAAATGGCTTCTGGAAATCAGGGAAATCATAGAAAAGAACTGAAATTCCAAGAGCACAAAAAAATGAAGCTAAATCGCATTGAAGAGAGAAAAAAATTTTGAATTTTAAGAAATTCGGATTTTTGGATTTTTGATAATTTTCGATAATTTTCGATTTTTTACCAAAGAGTCGAGACTATTTAATAAGTAAAGCATTTTCCAAGAGCACAGAAATAATGAAGCTAAATCGCATAGAAGAGAGAAAAAAATTTTGAATTTTAAGAAATTCGGATTTTTGGATTTTTGATAATTTTCAAAAATTTTAGATTTTTTACCAAAGAGTCGAGACTATTTAATAAGTAAAGCATTTTCCAAGAGCACAGAAATAATGAAGCTAAATCGCATTGAAGAGAGAAAAAAATTTTGAATTTTAAGAAATTCGGATTTTTGGATTTTTGATAATTTTCGATAATTTTCGATTTTTTACCAAAGAGTCGAGACTATTTAATAAGTAAAGCATTTTCCAAGAGCACAGAAATAATGAAGCTAAATCGCATAGAAGAGAGAAAAAAATTTTGAATTTTAAGAAATTCGGATTTTTGGATTTTTGATAATTTTCAAAAATTTTAGATTTTTTACCAAAGAGTCGAGACTATTTAATAAGTAAAGCATTGTCCAAGAGTACAAAAATAATGAAGCTAAATAGCATAGAAGAGAAGGAAAAATTTTGAATTTTAATAAATTCGGATTTTTGATAATTTTCGGTAATTTTAGATTTTTTATCAAAGAGTCTAGACTATTTAATAAATGAAGTATTTTTTTAGAGCACAAAAAGAATAAAGCTAAATCGCATAGAAGAGAGTAAAAAATGTTGAATTTTAAGAAATTCGGATTTTTGGATTATTGATAATTTTCGATAATTTTCGATTTTTTGGCAAAGAGTCCAGACTATTTAATAAGTCAAGCATTTTCCAAGAGCACAAAAATAATGAAGCTAAATCGCATAGAAGAGAGGGAAAAATTTTGAATTTTAAGAAATTCGGATTTTTGATAATTTTCGGTAATTTTAGATTTTTTACTAAAGTGTCGAGACTATTTAATAAGTAAAGCATTTTCCAAGAGCACAAAAAAAATGAAGCTGAATCGCATAGAAGAGAGGGAAAAATGTTGAATTTTAAGAAATTCGGATTTTTGGATTTTTGATAATTTTTGATAATTTTCGATTTTATAGCAAAGAGTCCAGACTATTTAATAAGTAAAGCATTTTCCAAAAGCACAAAAATAATAAAGCTAAATCGCAAAAAAAAAGAGGAAAAAATGTTAAATTTTAAGAAATTCGGATTTTTGGATTTTTGATAATTTATGATAATTTTCGATTTTATAGCAAAGAGTCCAGACTATTTAATAAGTGAAGTATTTTTTAAAAGCACAAAAATAATAAAGCTAAATCGCAAAAAAGAGAGGAAAAAATGTTGAATTTTAAGAAATTCGGATTTTTGGATTTTTGATAATTTTCGATAATTTTCGATTTTTTGGCAAAGAGTCCAGACTATTTAATAAGTTAAGCATTTTCCAAGAGCACAAAAATAATGAAGCTAAATCGCATAGAAGAGAGGGAAAAATGTTGAATTTTAAGAAATTCGGATTTTTGGATTTTTGATAATTTTCGATAATTTTCGATTTTTTGGCAAAGAGTCCAGACTATTTAATAAGTCAAGCATTTTCCAAGAGCACAAAAATAATGAAGCTAAATCGCATAGAAGAGAGGGAAAAATTTTGAATTTTAAGAAATTCGGATTTTTGATAATTTTCGATAATTTTTGATTTTTTGGCAAAGAGTCCAGACTATTTAATAAGTCAAGCATTTTCCAAGAGCACAAAAATAATGAAGCTAAATCGCATAGAAGAGAGGGAAAAATTTTGAATTTTAAGAAATTCGGATTTTTGGATTTTTGATAATTTTCGATAATTTTTGATTTTTTGGCAAAGAGTCCAGACTATTTAATGAGTGAAGTATTTTTCAAGAGCACAAAAATAATGAAGCTAAATCGCATAGAAGAGAGGGAAAAATTTTGAATTTTAAGAAATTCGGATTTTTGGATTTTTGATAATTTTCAAAAATTTTAGATTTTTTACTAAAGATTGGAGACTATTTAATAAGTGAAGTATTTTCCAAGAGCACAAAAATAATGAAGCTGAATCGCATAGAAGAGAGGGTAAAATGTTGAATTTTAAGAAATTCGGATTTTTGGATTTTTGATAATTTTCGGTAATTTTAGATTTTTTACTAAAGTTTCGAGACTATTTAATAAGTAAAGCATTTTTCAAGAGCACAAAAATAATGAAGCTAAAACGCATAGAAGAGAGGGAAAAATGTTGAATTTTAAGAAATTCGGATTTTTGGATTTTTGATAATTTTCAAAAATTTTAGATTTTTTACTAAAGATTGGAGACTATTTAATAAGTGAAGTATTTTCCAAGAGCACAAAAATAATAAAGCTTAATAGCAAAAAAGAAAGGAAAAAATGTTGAATTTTAAGAAATTCGGATTTTTGATAATTTTCGATAATTTTCGATTTTTTGGCAAAGAGTCCAGACTATTTAATAAGTAAAGCATTTTCCAAGAGCACAAAAATAATGAAGCTAAATCGCATAGAAGAGAGGGAAAAATGTTGAATTTTAAGAAATTCGGATTTTTGGATTTTTGATAAGTTTCGATAATTTTCGATTTTTTACTAAAGAGTAGAGACTATTTAATAAGTGAAGCATTTTCCAAAAGCACAAAAATAATGAAGCTAAATAGCAAAAAAGAGAGGAAAAAATGTTGAATTTTAAGAAATTCGGAATTTTGATTTTTGATAATTTTCGATAATTTTTGATTTTTTGGCAAAGAGTCCAGACTATTTAATAAGTGAAGTATTTTTCAAGAGCACAAAAATAATGAAGCTAAATCGCATAGAAGAGAGGGAAAAATTTTGAATTTTAAGAAATTCGGATTTTTGGATTTTTGATAATTTTCGATAATTTTTGATTTTTTGGCAAAGAGTCCAGACTATTTAATGAGTGAAGTATTTTTCAAGAGCACAAAAATAATGAAGCTAAATCGCATAGAAGAGAGGGAAAAATTTTGAATTTTAAGAAATTCGGATTTTTGGATTTTTGATAATTTTCGATAATTTTAGATTTTTTACTAAAGAGTCGAGACTATTTAATAAGTGAAGCATTTTCCAAAAGCACAAAAATAATGAAGCTAAATAGCAAAAAAGAGAGGGAAAAATGTTGAATTTTAAGAAATTCGGATTTTTGGATTTTTGATAATTTTCGATAATTTTAGATTTTTTACTAAAGAGTCGAGACTATTTAATAAGTGAAGCATTTTCCAAAAGCACAAAAATAATGAAGCTAAATAGCAAAAAAGAGAGGGAAAAATGTTGAATTTTAAGAAATTCGGGTTTTTGGATTTTTGATAATTTTCAAAAATTTTAGATTTTTTACTAAAGATTGGAGACTATTTAATAAGTGAAGTATTTTCCAAGAGCACAAAAATAATAAAGCTTAATAGCAAAAAAGAAAGGAAAAAATGTTGAATTTTAAGAAATTCGGATTTTTGATAATTTTCGATAATTTTCGATTTTTTGGCAAAGAGTCCAGACTATTTAATAAGTAAAGCATTTTCCAAGAGCACAAAAATAATGAAGCTAAATCGCATAGAAGAGAGGGAAAAATGTTGAATTTTAAGAAATTCGGATTTTTGGATTTTTGATAATTTTCGATAATTTTCGATTTTTTACTAAAGAGTAGAGACTATTTAATAAGTGAAGCATTTTCCAAAAGCACAAAAATAATGAAGCTAAATAGCAAAAAAGAGAGGAAAAAATGTTGAATTTTAAGAAATTCGGATTTTTGATTTTTGATAATTTTCGATAATTTTTGATTTTTTGGCAAAGAGTCCAGACTATTTAATAAGTGAAGTATTTTTCAAGAGCACAAAAATAATGAAGCTAAATCGCATAGAAGAGAGGGAAAAATTTTTAATTTTAAGAAATTCAGATTTTTGGATTTTTGATAATTTTCGATAATTTTTGATTTTTTGGCAAAGAGTCCAGACTATTTAATGAGTGAAGTATTTTTCAAGAGCACAAAAATAATGAAGCTAAATCGCATAGAAGAGAGGGAAAAATTTTGAATTTTAAGAAATTCGGATTTTTGGATTTTTGATAATTTTCGATAATTTTTGATTTTTTTGCAAAGAGTCCAGACTATTTAATAAGTCAAGCATTTTCCAAAAGCACAAAAATAATGAAGCTAAATCGCATAGAAGAGAGGGAAAAATGTTGAATTTTAAGAAATTCGGATTTTTGGATTTTTGATAATTTTCGGTAATTTTAGATTTTTTATCAAAGAGTCTAGACTATTTAATAAGTGAAGTATTTTTCAAGAGCACAAAAATAATAAAGCTAAATCGCAAAAAAGGGAGGAAAAAATATTGAATTTTAAGAAATTCGGATTTTTGGATTTTTGATAATTTTCGATAATTTTCGATTTTTTGGCAAAGAGTCCAGACTATTTAATAAGTGAAGTATTTTTCAAGAGCACAAAAATAATGAAGCTAAATCGCATAGAAGAGAGGGAAAAATTTTGAATTTTAAGAAATTCGGATTTTTGGATTTTTGATAATTTTCGATAATTTTTGATTTTTTGGCAAAGAGTCCAGACTATTTAATGAGTGAAGCATTTTCCAAGAGCACAAAAATAATGAAGCTAAATCGCATAGAAGAGAGGGAAAAATGTTGAATTTTAAGAAATTCGGATTTTTGGATTTTTGATAATTTTCGGTAATTTTAGATTTTTTACTAAAGTTTCGAGACTATTTAATAAGTAAAGCATTTTTCAAGAGCACAAAAATAATGAAGCTAAAACGCATAGAAGAGAGGGAAAAATGTTGAATTTTAAGAAATTCGGATTTTTGGATTTTTGATAATTTTCAAAAATTTTAGATTTTTTACTAAAGAGTCGAGACTATTTAATAAGTGAAGCATTATCCAAAAGCACAAAAATAATGAAGCTGAATCGCATAGAAGAGAGGGAAAAATGTTGAATTTTAAGAAATTCGGATTTTTGGATTTTTGATAATTTTCGATAATTTTCGATTTTTTGGCAAAGAGTCCAGACTATTTAATAAGTGAAGTATTTTTCAAGAGCACAAAAATAATGAAGCTAAATCGCATAGAAGAGAGGGAAAAATTTTGAATTTTAAGAAATTCGGATTTTTGGATTTTTGATAATTTTCGATAATTTTTGATTTTTTTGCAAAGAGTCCAGACTATTTAATAAGTCAAGCATTTTCCAAAAGCACAAAAATAATGAAGCTAAATCGCATAGAAGAGAGGGAAAAATGTTGAATTTTAAGAAATTCGGATTTTTGGATTTTTGATAATTTTCGGTAATTTTAGATTTTTTATCAAAGAGTCTAGACTATTTAATAAGTGAAGTATTTTTCAAGAGCACAAAAATAATAAAGCTAAATCGCAAAAAAGGGAGGAAAAAATATTGAATTTTGAGAAATTCAGATTTTTGGATTTTTGATAATTTTGGATAATTTTCGATTTTTTGGCAAAGAGTCCAGACTATTTAATAAGTCAAGCATTTTCCAAGAGCACAAAAATAATGAAGCTAAATCGCATAGAAGAGAGGGAAAAATTTTGAATTTTAAGAAATTCGGATTTTTGATAATTTTCGATAATTTTTGATTTTTTGGCAAAGAGTCCAGACTATTTAATAAGTCAAGCATTTTCCAAGAGCACAAAAACAATGAAGCTAAATCGCATAAAAGAGAGGGAAAAATTTTGAATTTTAAGAAATTCGGATTTTTGGATTTTTGATAATTTTCGATAATTTTTGATTTTTTTGCAAAGAGTCCAGACTATTTAATAAGTCAAGCATTTTCCAAGAGCACAAAAATAATGAAGCTAAATCGCATAGAAGAGAGGGAAAAATGTTGAATTTTAAGAAATTCGGATTTTTGGATTTTTGATAATTTTCAAAAATTTTAGATTTTTTACTAAAGATTGGAGACTATTTAATAAGTGAAGTATTTTCCAAGAGCACAAAAATAATGAAGCTGAATCGCATAGAAGAGAGGGAAAAATGTTGAATTTTAAGAAATTCGGATTTTTGGATTTTTGATAATTTTCGGTAATTTTAGATTTTTTACTAAAGTTTCGAGACTATTTAATAAGTAAAGCATTTTTCAAGAGCACAAAAATAATGAAGCTAAAACGCATAGAAGAGAGGGAAAAATGTTGAATTTTAAGAAATTCGGATTTTTGGATTTTTGATAATTTTCAAAATTTTTAGATTTTTTACTAAAGATTGGAGACTATTCAATAAGTAAAGCATTTTTCAAGAGCACAAAAATAATAAAGCTGAATCGCATAGAAGAGAGGGAAAAATGTTGAATTTTAAGAAATTCGGATTTTTGGATTTTTGATAATTTTCGGTAATTTTAGATTTTTTATCAAAGCGTCTAGACTATTTAATAAGTGAAGTATTTTTCAAGAGCACAAAAATAATAAAGCTAAATCGCAAAAAAGGGAGGAAAAAATATTGAATTTTAAGAAATTCGGATTTTTGGATTTTTGATAATTTTCGATAATTTTCGATTTTTTACTAAAGAGTAGAGACTATTTAATAAGTGAAGCATTTTCCAAAAGCACAAAAATAATGAAGCTAAATAGCAAAAAAGAGAGGAAAAAATGTTGAATTTTAAGAAATTCGGATTTTTGGATTTTTGATAATTTTCGATAATTTTTGATTTTTTTGCAAAGAGTCCAGACTATTTAATAAGTCAAGCATTTTCCAAGAGCACAAAAATAATGAAGCTAAATCGCATAAAAGAGAGGGAAAAATGTTGAATTTTAAGAAATTCGGATTTTTAGATTTTTGATAATTTTCAAAAATTTTAGATTTTTTACTAAAGATTGGAGACTATTTAATAAGTGAAGTATTTTCCAAGAGCACAAAAATAATGAAGCTGAATCGCATAGAAGAGAGGGAAAAATGTTGAATTTTAAGAAATTCGGATTTTTGGATTTTTGATAATTTTCGGTAATTTTAGATTTTTTATCAAAGAGTCTAGACTATTTAATAAGTGAAGTATTTTTTTAGAGCACAAAAATAATGAAGCTAAATCGCATAGAAGAGAGGGAAAAATGTTGAATTTTAAGAAATTCGGATTTTTGGATTTTTGATAATTTTCAAAAATTTTAGATTTTTTACTAAAGATTGGAGACTATTTAATAAGTGAAGTATTTTCCAAGAGCACAAAAATAATAAAGCTTAATAGCAAAAAAGAAAGGAAAAAATGTTGAATTTTAAGAAATTCGGATTTTTGATAATTTTCGATAATTTTCGATTTTTTGGCAAAGAGTCCAGACTATTTAATAAGTAAAGCATTTTCCAAGAGCACAAAAATAATGAAGCTAAAACGCATAGAAGAGAGGGAAAAATGTTGAATTTTAAGAAATTCGGATTTTTGGATTTTTGATAATTTTCGATAATTTTCGATTTTTTACTAAAGAGTAGAGACTATTTAATAAGTGAAGCATTTTCCAAAAGCACAAAAATAATGAAGCTAAATAGCAAAAAAGAGAGGAAAAAATGTTGAATTTTAAGAAATTCGGATTTTTGATTTTTGATAATTTTCGATAATTTTTGATTTTTTGGCAAAGAGTCCAGACTATTTAATAAGTGAAGTATTTTTCAAGAGCACAAAAATAATGAAGCTAAATTGCATAGAAGAGGGGGAAAAATTTTGAATTTTAAGAAATTCGGATTTTTGGATTTTTGATAATTTTGGATAATTTTTGATTTTTTGGCAAAGAGTCCAGACTATTTAATAAGTGAAGTATTTTTCAAGAGTACAAAAATAATAAAGCTAAATCGCAAAAAAGGGAGGAAAAAATATTGAATTTTAAGAAATTCGGATTTTTGGATTTTTGGATTTTTGATAATTTTCGATAATTTTCGATTTTTTGGCAAAGAGTCCAGACTATTTAATAAGTCAAGCATTTTCCAAGAGCACAAAAATAATGAAGCTAAATCGCATAGAAGAGAGGGAAAAATGTTGAATTTTAAGAAATTCGGATTTTTGGATTTTTGATAATTTTCGATAATTTTAGATTTTTTACTAAAGAGTATAAACTATTAAATAGGTTTAAAGTGTTTTTAGAGAGCCTAAATTTAGTGAAATTAGATTTAAAATTCCAATGGAATTTCGTAAAAATTTGACCTGGAAATCATTGAATAGTTATGGAATTTTAAATTAGGATTTCTGTAGGAATCCTGTAATTTTATTTGAAATAATTCAATTATTACGAAGAATATTCAGCCAAAAATTCTAACATCAATTTAATTTTTTTTAGATTTTAATTATTTAGAAAAATATTAGAATTTCTCACAGGGATTCAATTATTTTTAAATATTTTAATAAAATTTAATCATTTTTAATATTTATTATTTTCATAAAATTTTTAAACAGAATTTAATTATTTAAATTAGAATTTGCATAAAAATAAGTCGAGAAAAATCAATTATTTAAAATTTTTTTTTAAAATTCTTCGCAAGAATTAAACTGTTTTTATAAATATTTAAATTTTTTCATGAATAATAAAATTCGTTGCAGGAATTTAATTTATTAGTAGGATAAGAAAGAAGTAATTATATTTTTGATGAAAATTAGAAAAAAGTCAGGAAAATAAAAATACTAAGAATTAATGGAATTTTTGTCATTTTTGTGAAGTGACTATAAGACGCTTTTTTTAGTCATCAAATTTAATTTTTCGATAGCTACTTTTTTTTTGAAAAATTTTGAAAGATTTTGAAAGATTTTTGCTACATTTTTTAAAATTAATTATCGAGTGCAAAGTCTGATTTAGTAGAAATATTTTTTCTAACATTCAAATAAACTGTTTTTCTACAATTTTAATTTCCATAGAAGAAAAAAAAAGAGACAAAATTTTATTAAGCCTTTTTCTCATAAAAATTTCTTTTATCCTCATTGCATTCTATCTTATCTGTATATTCAACTAATTGTTGAATTATTCATTAAAATTATTTTTAATTACGAAAATATTTATCCAAATCGTCATCAACTCAAAAAAAAAGAATTTTGCATTTTTTTCTTTTTTTAAAATTTAAAATAAAAAAAATAAAAAATTACGTAATTTTTTTTCTTCTTTTGTTAATACGTCGCCCTTGTGATGAAAACTAGGTATAAAAAAAAAGGGTCTTCGTAATATGCTGTATATATCCATGTACCTGTTTGGAGTTTATATGATAAAGATAAGCACCTTATCTATTTGGGGAGTCGATGATATCAGCTACAGTTATCATTCTCTATTGCCAGAAATCTCATTTCAGTTTCTCTCTAGAAATCATAAAAGATAGTGTTATTTTATATTTAAAAAAAAAATAATTAATAAACATTTTTTTTTTTATTCTCACTCACAAAAATGAGAATTCGACAATTACAAAAGTTTCATGGGGCGAAAATTATTTTTACATTTGTTCTTTTAGTGTTTAATATTCTTCAAGTTTCGGGACATAGTGATGCATTTGAAGAACATTTTCATCTTACACCTGAAAATCAAGAACCATTTAGTGTAAAAAATGTTGAAGAGGTATGTCGGTTAAAAATAAATAAACTTTTTTTTATAATTTTTTTTTTTTAATTAAAAAAAGTTAGTCTTTCCATTTAATACACTGGCTAAAATAAAAAATTGTTAATATTAAAATTAATAAAATGAAAAAGTTTTGAAATTATAATTTTTAAAATGAATTTAAAATTATTAGTTTACAATGTTGTTAAAATTAAAAAATTTTTTAATTTAAATTATGTTAAAATTTATTTATTTATAAAAAACAAGGGCTAAAATAAAAAATTGTTAATTTTAAAATTATTAAAATTAAAAATTTTTGAAATTAAAAATGTTTGAAATCGAAATTTTAAAGTAAAGTGAATAGTATTTGATTTTAAATTACATAATTAAATAATTTTTAAATTAAAATCCTTATATAATTAAATCATTTTTAAATTAAAGTCCTTATAATTAAATAATTTTTAAATTAAATCCTCTAAAATAATGTTTTGACTGCAAAATTATGTTATTTTGAAAAAGATTTAAAAATAACTTTACTTTTTTTTTTTTTTTTTTTTTTTTTTTTTTTTTTTTTTTTTTTAAATTGTTAAAACGCATTATTTTTGCACCTGCTTTTTCTCAGGTATCTAAAGCCGAAACAAATAATGAATCAGTGCCATTGGAATTGTATGATTTAACAAAAGATGATGATAATAATGATGAAGATACTGTTTTAAAAAAAGAAACTGTTTTGGATAATACACCTTTGGAATCATTAGATAATTTAAATGAATCAAATACAAAATCCAATAGTTTAAATGAAGAAAGTCCATTTCCGGAGATTTCCGAACGTATGAATGGTGAAACGAAAGGAAAATACGTGAGATACGGTAAGCGATTATCTTCATTGACATTTTTTTTTTATCTTGGGTGTGACAATTCTTTAACAATACTGACATCATTATGTACCTACAAAACTATATTTTATTTGTAAAAAAAAACCATAATTAAATTATGGAAACTAAAAATTATATTTATATTTAAAATAACTTTAATATTTGTTTTTTTAATTAAAAAATTCTAAAATTTTCTTAACAAATTTAACTTGAAGTTGAATTTATTTATTATTTAAATTTATTTATAATTAATTAATTTATTAAATAATGAAGATCTTAAATTTTTTTTGGGCATAATGAACATTTATTTATTACTATTTATTGTTATTTATTTATTAATATTTATTTATTTTTATTTATTTATTTTTATTTATTTATTATTATTTATTTATAGTTATTTATTTCTATTTATTTATTATTATTTATTTATAGTTATTTATTTTTATTTATTTATTATTATTTATTTATAGTTATTTATTTATATTTATTTATTATTATTTATTTATAGTTATTTATTTTTATTTATTTATTATTATTTATTTATCACCATTCATTTATTTGTAAAGAAATAAATTTATGTTGCGAATAATATTTTTTTGTTAGTTAAAAAATAAACTAAGAACGTTCTTTTTTTTTAATAAATATATTTATAATCATTGGGTGAACTAAAAATTTTCACTTTTAATTTCTTTATCATTTTGAAAAATGTTGTTTTAATTTAATTTATGATGAAAAAAATCGATTTTTTCGTGTTAAATGTGAATTCATTATCTACTTTTATCATTTTCTCTTTTTCATAATATGAGTCGTATAGGTGAATCATTCTTTTAAAGTAAACTTTCTGTAACTCCAATGAAATGAATCATTTTTCTATTAAAACTGACAGAAATTGATTTTAATAGAAATATATATAAAAATTTAAGTCAATGCGTCACAAAAAGTAACTTTACTTTTATTTATACTTCTTATTTCTTAACTTTAGTTACAATTACTAAAAACATTTGAAATATAATCTTATTTTCTGCCCTCGAGAAATGGTGTCGAAATTTTTTTTGGGAAAAATAATTACAGGTATCTTTTACCGACAATTACCGACATTTGTTGTAAACATTCCAAAAATTTATCTTAAACTTTTACTATCACAGGGAGACGAATACAAAGACTATGGGGCCGTACATAAATTACGTAAGACATTTTTTTTTTTGAAAATTTGACCCCTCCCCCCCCCTTCCACCATAGTAAGATATATACATACATTAGCGCCATTTTTTCTATTATTCGTAAAATATAGCAGACACCCCCCCTCCCCCCTAAATGTCTTACGTAATTTATGGACTCTCTATTGGAAAAGAACCTTTACAGGAATCTTTAACCTACAATTACCGACATTCTTGGAAACATTTGAAAATCTCTCTTAACTTTCTATCCCAGAGAGACGGATACGAAAATTTTTATAGTGATTTTCAGGAAAGAACCTTTACAGGAATCTTCTACCATTAATTACCGACATTTGTTACGAGAATTCAAAAATCGATTCTAACTTTATATTCTATAGAGACGGGGAGACGAAAACATTGATGTAAAACCATTACAGGAATCTTTTATCGACATTTACCGACTTTTTTTATTTTCAGACTCAGATTCTCAAGATGCCGACAGATATTCACCAGACAA
The DNA here is from genome assembly GCF_015476425.1 of Leptopilina heterotoma. Classification (NCBI taxonomy): domain Eukaryota; kingdom Metazoa; phylum Arthropoda; class Insecta; order Hymenoptera; family Figitidae; genus Leptopilina; species Leptopilina heterotoma. The sequence goes on from NW_025110973.1 coordinate 117,996, forward strand.
TGATATAGGTCCTGCCTTCTACGAATTAACTGAACAAAGATTACGTCATATCCGTTCGAAATTCATGTATTGGTACTTTGACAAGGGAGGCGATAATGATAGAGGAGACTATCAAACAGACATTCACAATTCAATGCCACAAATTCACAAAAACTTTAATTTTCAACTTCCCTTTTTTGGTTTTCGTCTCAATTATACAAGGGTGAGATATAAAAGTATAATTTACCAGATGAAAAATTCCGCTGTACCATAATTTCTATAATAACTTTTCGAACAAGAGAAATTGATATTTTATTAACAGAATGCTTTTTCTGTGTACACAGATATCAATGCATGGTTATCTTGAATTCAGTGATCCTCCGGAGCATTACACCTATCCCTTGGTATTTCCAAATAAAGATTGGCCGAAAAAGAATGATCCAAGTTTTATTGGAATATTTTTTAGTAAATGCCGAATTGGTAAATTAAGACCAACTGATATCGATCAGCGTAAATCTGGTGTTTATTTCCGGTTAGTTGAAAGTTTATTATTATAACAATTACAGACAGCATATATGCCAGTATTTTTAAATTATATTCTGTATTTTTAAATTAAAGAATGGAGAGAGATCTACAATCAAGAAAAGATCAATTCGGAAGGGAAATGTACGAACGAGTTAAATGGGACATTAGAGAAGGTGTTGTGGGTGCGGAGACTTTTGATCCAAAGCACTCTGTTATAATTACATGGAAAAATATGTCATTCGCTGGTGGAATTGATAATTCCCTCTATCGAACAAATACATTTCAAATGATTTTAGCAACCGATGAAGTATTCACTTATGCTATTTTTAATTATTTGGAAATCAAGTGGTCAAGTCATACGGAAGCGGGTGGTGATACAACGAACGGAGAAGGAGGAGTGCCTGCATTTGTGAGAAAATTTAAATTTTCAGTATACAATTATTAATTTCATAATAAAATTTTTTATTATTCTTACAGATTGGTTTTAACGCTGGAAATGGTACACAAAGTTATGAATATAAACCATACTCGCAAGCATCGACATTGCGGGACTTGATTGGTAGAGGTTGGGCTAATGGATTTCCAGGAAGGCACATTTTTAGAATTGATGAAAAAATTATGCTTGGCACTTGTAATAAGGATATTGGTGAGTTATTAGCATTTTTGGAAAAGTATCAGTTAGTAGAATTGAAAATTTTATGTTAAAATTATGTTTTCAGCTGGAGCTAATTTACCCCTTGTCTTTGCACCGGAAAGTGGAAATATGCTGGGTGGAACTGTTATTAACATAACTGGTCCTTGCTTTGAAATGGATGATAAAGTTAGATGTCGTTTCGATACAGAAGTTGTCTCCGGCACCGTTATTGATAGAAATCGAGCCATCTGTGTTCAACCGTTTGTTAAAGCTCAGGGTTATATTCGATTTGCGATCTCCATTGGTAGTGGGAAGTATGACTGGAAAGGACAGTACTTTGTTGGTAAGTCTAAGATCTAAAGGTGCCTTTAGGTTGAGACGGCATTCTTTGGACGAATACATTTGTGAATTTTGTTCCTATTTTTATAGAAACTCCCGCAACTGCTGCGGAAAAGATATTTTTCTCCACCAACGCAGTTCATGAGCGTGATCCAATGGAAATTAAAATTACCTGGAGTGCACAGAATTTGACAACAAATCTCGATGCTCGTGTACAAATTTCCCTTTGGGGTTATCGGGAGACGACCATTAGTCCCGAATTAGAGTACATTGACATCATACAGGTATTCTTAATTTCGATAAAATAATGGAATTTTAATCCTATATCGTAAAATGGGAAAGTTTTTGATACGACAGATTTAATATGCTGATGACTGAATTTGAAAATTATTTTCAGGACATGGCAGCAAACAGCGGGACTTATACAATAATTCCCTCGAATTACCGCAGACGAAATAATTATCTACAACAGGACATGTACTTTGGATTTCTTCAAATAAACCTAACGGATCCTAGAGAACACTTTGGAATAGCAATTACTCCGTAAGTTGAAATTCTCCGCCTTCCCGATTGACAATTATTACACTTTATTCTTTTCAACAAAACAAATTTCAGTGTCTTATGGAGCAAACCAATTCCACTAGGATGGTACTTTAGTCCCCAGTATGCAAGCACCTATGGAAACAAATGGCCCCAAAAACTCTGTGACAAATGGATAATGCACGATCGTTATTTAAAAAATTTTGCCGCTGAAATATCCCTCTGTCCCTGTACTTTGGAACACGCTCTCTATGACAAAGGGCGCTTCATCCCCGACTTTGACTGCGATAAAGATTCAAATCCCGATTGCTTCTATAATAGAGGAGCGATACATTGTGTGAAAACCGGAATTCCTAAGTATAAAATCAAACTGAATAGCAGATGTATTTAATTTATTCAAGATTAGAATTAGATTTTAAATTAGATTTTCAATTAGATTTTTAGATTATTAGATTATTAGATTATTAGAATAATTGTTTTCTAGTGTTGACGGTTCTGAGCAACAATGCTGTTATGATAAAGCCGGTTTCTTGATGCTATCCTACGATCAACAGTGGGGATCAAAACCACACAGATCTCATAATTTGGGTTATTTGCCATGGAATGAGGCCAATAAGGTTCCGACTCTTAGCAATTGGTTCCATGATATGATGCCAATGTATCATTGTTGTCTTTGGCAAGAGGAGCAAGCTGTGGGTTGTGAGACACTTCGTTTTGAAAGGAGGCCATCGCAAGATTGTGTTGCATATCAAGCGCCAGCAGTTGCTGCAGTTTTTGGCGATCCACACATTACGACATTCGATGGATTAGAATATACTTTCAATGGAAAAGGTGAATTTGTTTTGGTCCGTGTGAATCATCAGAAGGATAAATTAGACATACAGGGACGTTTTGAACAATTGCCGATTAATTTCTACGGGGAGGTGAGAGCAACACAATTAACTTCTATTGTGGGTGAGTAATACTCCTAAATATTATCATTAATAGTATCCTAAATATTCTCCTAATATCTTCGCTCTTCAAATCACTATTTTAGTGGATCGAAGAGCAAAAATATTGGAAACGTCTACTTATCCTAGTGCCAGTGTGTTACAACTTGATTTCGTTTTTAGCAAGGGGAAATAATTCCTATCCGGTCGAAGTTCGCTTAAGACCAAAACACGCCCAGTGGAGATATCGTTTAGACGTTATAGCTAATGGACGACGCGTGTACTTCGATCGACCTTCTCTTAAATTTCAGCATTTTCAAGGAGTGCTTGTTTACACTCCCACTTATAATCTAAATCAAAGTGAAGTTATCATTATGTTTGACACTGGAGCCGGAGTGGAGGTGATTGAGAACGAAGGTTTCATGAGCGCGAGAGTTTATCTACCCTGGACCTACATGGTAACGTTATTTCAAATATTTATTCCTAACATCAAAAGTCTCTGCACCAAGACAAAATAAATAAATACGAAATCCTATTTTTTCTATCTGATACTTTCCTAAAATGTATGTAAATGTACTTCCCTCTATGTAAAGCTAAATATCAACAAAATTCTTCTTTTTAATAGAATAAAACCAGAGGATTGATGGGCAACTGGAGTTACGATATAAGTGACGATTTGAAAAATCCCGATGGCAGTATGGCGGAGATTGGTAATTTGAATAATTTCGAGAATGTACATAATAACTTTGCGATAAATTGGTTACTTGAAGACGCGGTAGATCCATTGAAGGGTGCCGCTCTCTTTAATCGTGAGTTTGGTAAAACTTCAAGTCATTACGCAAATCGAACATTTAAACCCGAATGGAAACGAAATCCAGAAGACTTTCTAAATTCAACAAGGTAATTTTTCAAGAACTGAATAACTAGGTTCTATTTCTTATCAGGTATTGTTTGCTTTTAATTAGAATTCTTTTTTAATTAGAATTAAGTGAAAAGGAATTAGAATTAAATTTCATAATAAACGATTTTAAATTACATTAAAAATTCAGGATCGATGATATTGATGATGCAAAACGGCTTTGTGGGGATAATTATCAATGTAAATACGACTATGCCATGAGCTTGAACAGAGATCTTGCCGATTTTACCAAAAACTATTATAATAGTTGGAAGAACATCAGGGACACAAATTCGAAACGAGGTAAGTGTTGATAAATATCAAACTAATTGTGGATTCACGTGTTTATTCATCCTATGCGGGGAGGGAGTTCCCAGCACGTGAAACCATTACATTTTATTTTTAGTTACTACTTGTGGGATTTTGGAAACACCACGATTTGGACGAAAGAGTAATTTCTTCTTTGTTCCTGGAACGAGAGTCACATTTGAATGTAATCAGGATTTCATTTTAATTGGAGATCAACGGCGGACGTGTTTACCGGAGGGAAAATGGGACATCTCCGAATATGGATATACAGAATGTCTACGTAAGTATTTTTTTTTAAATTTCCCTTTATTCTCAGAAACTTATCTGCAAAATCCGATCTTTGGAACTTAAATAGCTTATCATGACCATTATTCGAAACTGAACACTTTTATGATCCCGAGGAGTCTTAGTTACTATATTTCCAAATTGAATTCAAATTCGTTTTGCCGTTGAAACATCAAGTCTCAGATTTCTTTGTAACTTGGTTCATTTCGTTAATTGTTATGAATATCAATTTTTTAATAATTTAAAAATAATTTATTGAATATCTTCGAAGGTACCTAAGAAGATAAGATGCAAAATACTGATTAACTCTCATTAACTTTTCCTATCAATTTTTGCCCACCAGTTCTTTTATTTTTTACATATAGATGATTCCATAAATTTAAATATTTATGCGATTCATTTGTTTCATTTAAAAATTCTATATAATTTGTCCCTACATATAGGGACTGGAGTTTAAATTCTAGATAAAAATCTCCAATATGTTTTAGAATTTAAATTGAATTTTAGTTTTACATTTTTACCATCAGTAAAAAATACTGAAGCATTAGAAAAATTTGAGTAGAGAGGAAACATATCAATTATTAAGCGAGACTTACAAAAAGTTTTTTTATTGTTAAATGCAATGTCGAAATAATTCGGGTAGACGACCGGAAATTCGGAAATACTTTTCCCCAACATGGTACTCTGCAATTAATTAATTACCGAAGAAGATGATTGGCTAAGAGAAACTTACCAGTAAATCCAAACTTTGATAAAATTAAAATTTGCCATGAGAAAAATCGAAGAAGAGCACCTCGAGACACATCAGAAGGCGAAGTGAGGGAAAAGAGTGGACGTGAGAAATATAAAGCTTCGCGGCACTTCGCGGCGAGAGCGAGTGGTGGGGGAGAGAGGGCTGCGCGGACAGTGTGCGCTGTCGTCATTCTCTCTCTGCCTTCCAGCTGAACATGACTGAGGACGCATTCAACTCGCTGGATCAATAAGAAATATTTGTCTACTGCTCATAGTTAAACTATCATTAAATTTTAATTATTCTTTCATTAATATGTTTGAAACTTGATGTTTTAATTGCATATAAGAGACTAGTCAACAAATATAATTGTTCTTGATCAAATACGTTCAGAATTCCATCTTAATTCTCTTCACAAGAGAATGAATTAAAATTTTACAATTTATAAACATTCCCTTAACTTTCATCTTAATATTTATACTTTTAAATACAAATATTGCAAAGAATTAAAATTTACTACTACAGTAACGACGTAATATAAAAACTTAAAAAAACATTTTTTACGTCCACGATATTCAGGTCAAATCGAGTATTCACAGCGTACTGCATGGACGACAATTGGCATCTTGTGTGCAATAATAATTCCTGTAATTGCATGCGCAGCGGCAATATTCGTTTGTGTAAGAAGAAATCAACAACAAGGGAGTTCAACAAAATCATGGCATTTCTCTGATCGTGGATCTGTTAATAATGATCCATTCACAATACGACAGACGACACCATTAAAATCATCGTATGAGAGAACACTATCGCCAACAAGTGATTCAAGTTCAAATATAAGTGGCACTGCAAGAAAACGACGTACCTACGATGGAGTTTATTATACACATGAGCCACTTCCAAATAGGCCCGATATTAATTTCGAAGAAAAGGAATGGGACCTCAAAGATCCTAAATCTACAAGTGAATCTGATTCTACTTTTGAGTCAATAAAAAAACCTGAAAGTCCTAGTAAAGAAAGTGATGTTTAGTTATATTATAGGCACATGTTCATATAATTGTTTGCTGAATACATTTTTATATCTAATTATATCTAGAATTTAAGTATTAATAAGTATACAAATAATCGCATAGACTTGATATGTTTCCTCTCTGCTCATGTATGTTCCTTTTCCTTAAAATGAAATTTTAATCATGCAGGACGTTAGCTTTAAATATATTGTTACAAAAGATTTTTTTTTTTAAGAAAGTTTAAAAATTTGTATAAAAAGTAAAATAAAATATTTTTTTACATTGTAAGGGATAAATAAATCTAGTCATTTCTAAGTAACAACGAAACTACTATGAAGTTTTGTTTTAAAGTTTTTGGAGTGTAAAATAATTCAAATGGTTTGAATTTAATTAAACAGGTCAACAGGAATATAGTTCGAGGCAAGCGGGTTTAACTTTTGGTATTATTTGTGCATGCTTGATACCAATACTACTACTTGTGGTGTGTATAGCATTTCGTGTCTTCAAATCTCGTAGAGAAGAGCGCGAAGAAGAGGCGAAACAGTCTAGGTAAGGATAAATTTTTTTCAAAATTATTTATTTATTATTTAAATAAAATTATACACGAAAGAATTTAATTATTTTTAAAAATTTCCATAAAATTGAATTTCAACAAAAATTAAAAATTCTCTAAAAATAATTCAATTATATTCTCAAAATATTTTTAAAAAAAAATTCTATATAAAAATTAAATTACCTTCAATGCAATTTTTAAATATATTCGTGAAAAAAATTGAATGAATTCAATTATTTTGAATATACTTAATTTTAATAAAATTCTTTAAAGAAATTCTTTTTCGAAACAACTTGAATTTCTCGAAAAAATTTCATTATTTTCAAATATGTATTTCTATAAAATTCTTCATAACAATTTAATTATTTCTTAAAATTTTAATAAATTCTTCTCGAAACATTTCCATTATTTTTATAAATAGTAAAATTCTTCGCAATAATTCAATTATTTTTATAAATAAAAGTAAAATCCTTTGTAGGAATTCAATTATTTCAAAAAAATTTTTAATAGATTTCCTCGAAAGAATGAAAATTTTCAAATATATTTTAACATATATAAAATTTATTTATTTTCTAAAATTTTAATAAATTCTTGGAAAACAATTCAGTTATTTTTTTATAGTAAAATTCTTCGCGCAAGAATTCAATTATTTTCAAATACTCAAAACTCACAATTTTAATAAAATTCTTTTTCATAAAATTCAATTGCTTTCAAAATTTTCAATTTAAAATTATTAAAGAAACTCCATTAGTTAAAAAAAAATTCAAAGAAATTCTTCAAAAGAATTTAATTAGGATTTTTAAATTAATAAAATTCTTTGCGAGAATTCAGTTATTTTTCTAAATAATAAAATTCTTTGAAGGAATTCTATTATTATCAATTTTTTTGATAAAATTCTTTTTTTTTTTCTTTATTTCTTTATTGCAACAATTCGATGATTTTTAATACATTAATTTTAAAATTGAAATTATTTGAAAAGAAAAATTAGAAAAAAGTTAAGAAATAAAAAGCAAACAACAACAAACTGCGAACAATTTACCGGTACATGTACTTTATTATTATTAATAATTAATTAAATGTTATAATTATTTTTATTTTACAATTAATTCAAAATTTTAATGACAAATAGAAATTATCAGAATTTTTTTCACTTCTTTTCATTAAAAGACTAAAATTTTGTTTTGTCAAATTGAAATTATGCAGTTTTTTGTTCTTTACTTTTAATTACTTTTTTTTTTTTACTACTTTTCTTTCTATAATAGAAAATTGATTTATTTTGCATTGTTTTTTTTATGAATCACAATTTTTATAACAAAATTATTATTTTCTTTTATGGAAAAAGAAAAAAAATATTTGCACAATTTCTATTTTCAATCTTATTTTTGGAACAGGATTTTTCACAGGAATTAATACATTCAAGAATTTTAAATTCAAAACTTTTTTTAAATTAAACAATAATTTATAAAAGTATTTGTTTATTAAAATTATTTTCATCATTTCAATTCAATTATTATTTTCTAGAGTTTTAAATTATTTTTTATGAAAATAATAAATGAATTCCTTAAAAAAGAATTTATTATTTATGAAAATAATTGAATTCCTGTGAAATTTTTATTGTTTATGAAAATAATTAAATGTTTGCATACAATTATTTATTAAAACTTTTTTTAAATAATTGAATTTTTTTTGGGAAATTTTATTAAAATAGTAAATATTGAAAATCAATTGAAAATTAGAAAAATGCATTTTATTTTTGAAAATAATTGAAATTAGCGACAAGAATTTTTTTGGCATTTATTAAAATGTTATTTGTTTCTTTTTTTTTGAGGGGGGGGTTAAGGAGATTAACACATTATACACACTTTCACTGAATTTAAATTTACTAAATTTGTCAAACATTAATTTTAAATAAATTTTTAACATTAATTTTAAAAGTTACACAAAATATTGATATTGTTATATTACAAGAATTATTCCAATTCCAATTCATATTTCAATTAAGAATATGTTTCTACTCTTATATTAATATATTCATTTTTATATTCTAAAAATAAAAGAAACTTTTCTTTGAAATAATAGAAAAATTTTATTGTCGTTTCATGCGGATCACAAATTTGCTTAAAAATCAAATAAAAATTATATTGAATATAATATTTTTTATTTACAGAAATCGACATCCAGAATTGAGAAGTATGAAGAAATTTGACGAAGATGAAGGATCTCCTACCTCAGGGGGTAAAGACACAGAAATTAATTAATATTTTTGTCTAGGGAGAAGAATTATTATTAAATTTCACATATAGTTAGTTTGTAATTAGAAATTAAGTAGTTCCATATATATACTAAACAGTAATTAGAATAATCTAATTAATTAGACTAATTTAAGGCGCAATTCGATAATAAGTGTTTCTGTACAAATTTATTGCATTTAAAATTTTAAAATAAGACGTCCGACAAAAATTTTGTAGTAGAAATAATTTTTCAACTATATAGTCTTTACTAGCTAGCGTTTAATTAAATAAATTGTCAACGACTATTTCATTCTTCATCGTGATCATTTTCACTATCATAAAGGAATATTTCTTCATTACAATACCTTATTTATGTAAAAATTGGTAAGATTTGTTTATACTATTTTATAAAATATATTTTAATTGTTTAATTTAAAACTCGGATTTCAAAAATATTTTTGCCTTCCAATTCTAATGCACATTGAAATCTTTAATTATTTAAAATTTAAATTCATTATTTATAAATTCTACTATTTTTACTATTATTAATTAATTAATAATTACCATCTAATTTATATATAATTATGAAAAAAAATTAATAATTAATTCTGAACTATTTTGAAAAAGTACTTTTATATGATAATGTGTCCTAATTATGCTGCTAAAATTTAAATCATCATTTTTTTAAAAATTGTAATGTATTCAGAAGTTAAAAAAAACAGAGAAAAAAAACTTTCGAATCGAAATTTGTTCTGAAGAAGAAGCAACGTTTGCCCATGCTCCATGGCAAAATCGATCCAAGTCATCTGCGCCACGATACGGCGCTATGTGGAATTCGACTCTTATACTTGATATACACAAAGGACGTAATCAAAACAATTGTTGATATACGCTATGCACTTCAAGAAGAAATAAATCTTTTTCTCAATTTTCATGGAAGTGAACATAAAATATTTATGAGAATCTTCAACAAATTTCTTTAAATGAATAGTGAAAATATAGAAATCAGAAATATTAATTTTCTGGTGAAAGAGGATTTTTGAAACTGAGATCGCACTTCAATGTTTCAGGTTAGAGAAAATTTGTATAATTTAATCTAATTTTTGAAAAATGAAGAGTTCTTATTAATTTTCGCATATTATTGCATAATATTATTTAAACAATTTAATTATTAACAATATAATTCAAAACAATTGGATAAAAAGAACATTCGAAGGCTGATTTTTGTAATAAAGGTTCCGGATGTTAAGAATAGGCACATAATACCATTTAAAATCAATTTTTATTTCTGTTTCAGTTCGGATGTCGACCATGGAATTTGAGCTTTATCTGCGTAATAGTGCTTGTCCTATCGAACATATTGTTGACTTTTTTATTACTACAATCAGAGAACTGCATTCCTTCCAATATTGCCAAAGAAATGAATACAAATACAATTACAGAATGGAATCTACGATCATGGCCAAAAGATGACATACCTGAGAAGCTCTGCCCACAACACGAGGAACCACCCAAAGTAGATGATATTTTAAAATTAAATATCCAACTCGGTAGATGGGATTCACGTCGTCTTTATAAAACATTCGATTCAATATTAGTGGGTGATAAATTTGTCGATTTATCAAAAGCATCAAAAGTTTGTCTTGCCACGCAAACATCATTAGAAAAATTATATTCATTAGTTCAAGTTGTACACCATTGGTCAGGACCAATATCAGTCTCACTATTTGTCGCTGGCGATGAAGAATTTCAAGTACTACAGAAATTTTTAATTTACCTCAATCATTGTTATGAGCCAATTAAAAATCAAGTTACATTTTCATTGGCAATGCCAAAATCAAAATTACTTGTCAAGCAGCCAAAGTCATTTCAAATTCCAGAAAATAGCGATTGTTCAAAACCAGAGGCAACATTAAATTTTCTATTAAGTGAAATATCTGAGGAGCAATCTAATTGGCGGATACGTAATGTATATCCACAAAATCATATGAGGAATTTGGCGAGAAAAAATTGTCAATCTGATTATGTATTCTTGACTGATATTGATATTGTACCTAGTTATAATATGGCAAATGTTTTAGAAGAATTTCTATTAAACACTAATTGTGAAAAATGTGCATATGTGATACCAACTTATGAATTAGATGTCAGAGTTAGATTTCCACAAAATAAATCGGAGTTGATTCGTCTTGCTAAAAAAGGTCTCGCTAGACCATTTCATCAAAAAGTTTTCATTCACAATCAATTTGCCACGAACTTTACAAGGTTTGGAAATTTTTGAAAATTTTTTTAATACTTTTGTGTAGTAGATATTTTTGAACGAAGAATAATATTTAATGGTGTGGGTTTTTTTTATTAGGTGGGCAATGGATGTCACTTCAGGTCATCCAAATTATGAGAAATTTAAAAATGGCAAAATTTACATAAGCCATGATGTTACGAATTTTGAATTTCTCTATGAACCATTTTATGTTGCGAAAGATGTTGCACCGCCTCATGATGAGAGATTTATGGGTTATGGATACACTAGAAACACACAGGTAATTATCTAATTCATATAATTTATTCGCAAACTCTACATCAATTAGAACTTATTATCAACGCCCACTTAATTTTGAAAATTAAATATTTTTTAAAAAAAAGTTTTTAAACTAAGTGGGTGCTAGTTTTAGTTTCATCCTACAGATATTGAAATTGGGACAAGAATTTTTTTGGCATTTACTAAAATGTTTTTTGTTTTTGTGGGGGGTTAAGGAGATTAACACATTATACACACTTTCACTGAATTTAAATTTACTAAATCTGTTAAAAGAGTTATTAACTCTTTCAACTAGTAGATGCTAGTTTTAGCGTCATCCTACAGATATTGAAATTAGGACAAGAATTTTTTTTGAATTTATATTAAAATTCGTTTTTGTTTTTGTGGGGGGTTAAGGAGATTAACACATTATACACACTTTCACTGAATTTAAATTTACTAAATCTGTCAAAAGAGTTATTAACTCTTTCAACTAGTAGATGCTAGTTTTAGCGTCATCCTACAGATATTGAAATTAGGACAAGAATTTTTTTTGAATTTATTAAAATTCGTTTTTGTTTTTGTGAGGGGTTAAGGAGATTAACACATTATACACACTTTCACTGAATTTAAATTTACTAAATTTGTCAAAAGAGTTATTAACTCTTTTAACTAGTAGATGCTAGTTTTAGCGTCATCCTACAGATATGAACCTAATTCTAAAATTTATTCCATTATCCATCCAGGTATATGAAATGTATGTATCCGGTTATAAATTTAAAGTATTATCGCCAATATTCACAATTCATTGGGGATTACAAACACGAAAAAGTAGGCCTAGTTGGCGAGAGAGACAAAACAGTGCAAACAGAAAACAATTTGAAGTATTTAAAAAGGAGATATTAGCAAAATATATACAGGAGTCTTTAAAAACTGTCAAGGGATCGCATTGATACTTTGCGATAAAAACTACAAGAATTATTCTCTATTGAGTACTTTATAGATCAATAGTGATATAAATATGTGCAATGTGAAAATAAAATTGTGTAAGACAATATTTAATAGAAATTGAATTATTAAAAATTTCATATTTATAATAAATGTAAAGAATCATTTTAATATTTTACAAAGAAACAGAAGTTGATGTACTTTATAAATTGAAGAGGAATATTTTTTACTGTGTCAAATATTACAGTTGTAAATTACTCTTTTTGTATATTATAAACTTTAGTTGTTCTTTTAAATGTGATGTTAATATTAATAAAAAGAGAATTACTGTTCCAGTAAAAAAGGGATGTGAGTTAATTTTTTTAGATCTTCTTACCTCAATTGCAATTTACGAAAAAACTACTGAACATTTATAAAAAGTGCAAAGGACTTTTCGTCCGAGAATCCAGGTAATAATTTCTTTCTCCCTTCATCGCATGGAAGACTATAGATAAAAGTATGAAACTCAAAACGTTGCTTTGGAGATTGATAATAACTTTGAGGTGAGTTTTTGTGTCTGTAAAGTATTTATTAAAATATCTGCTAAACAATTCCTGTAATATTTTTAATCCAAGTGGTATAAGATGACACGTTTGTGTACGCAGTAGGATATTGATAACCACAAGAATAACTCCACGAGGCAAGCCCTGAAAAAGTTAATAGACTATTTTATCAAATCGGTAATTTAAAGAACTGTCTGCTCTTATGACAGACAATAATTTTCTAATAATTTTATTTAAATTATTTCCCTTACCAAAAAGAATATTATTCCGCGTAGCTGGAGAGCCAGTATCCCCAACACAAGGACCATGACCATTTTTGAAAATACAAAACGTTTCCTTTGAAATAGAACCACTTCCATAAATATATTCACAAACTGTTCTACTGATTTTCGTAACTTTCGTCTCACGAAGCGAATCTGATATTAGATGAACTTGCTGAAAGTACATAAGACAATCATAAACCCTTCATAATTATTTAGGGGAAAACTAAAAATTACAAATTGTGTACCCTCAATGAAATTAGAAGACTATTTTGTATTTTAGGCATTAAAATATTTCTGATCTAAAAATTTACGAGATGGGATACAATTTTTGACTTACATCAAATTTACCCCAACCGGCAATTTTAAGTAAAGTATTGTCATCAATAACTGCACTATCAGTAGGCAATGCAATTGGCTTTATTCCATCGTTGAAAGTAACACTCTCAGATAACTGAAATTAAAAATTGATTTCTTATTATACAACTCAATATCAATAATAGCCGAAAAATCACTTAATTATGATTATATAAATTAAATCATTGATTAAAAATTGTAATCTTACTTTGATCAGAGCTATATCAAAGCCTTGCTGTGCATCAATGAATTTCGGATGGATTATTATTTCTGACGGTTTATAAACTACTCCATCTTGATAATATTTTGCTGATCCAGCTCTAATATGAAAATTTTCAGTATTTCTTCTGCAAAACATATAATTGTCATTGAAAAATTTATTTCTACAATTAATATTGTAGAAATAAATTTTTCTTTAGTGGTACAGTTTATACAAAATATTAAAAAATTTTAAAAATTACGCTTTCATGCATTGAGCAGATGTGACAATCCATTGTCGATGAATAATATTGCCACAGCAAAAGTGCATCACAGAATGATTGAAGAATGTCCCATTGTATTGTAGTGATACCTTCAGACAAGAAATAAATTTTTATAGAAATACAATTTTAAAATAGAGTAGGAGGTATGGTACCTAAAAAATTTTATAATGCATAATTAGATCTGAACAGGTTATCTGAATATAAAAACTTACCAAAAATGGAAATTTTTCAATTGTTGTCAATTCACCATTAATTATTTTAGAGCTTCGATTTAAAGTTGTTTTGAGAGAAGATGATTTATCTGAATAAATAAATTTAACTTTATTAAAAAAATATAAGAGGACAAGAAATTCGAAAATAACTATAAACATAAAATTTCAATTATTAGGATGTTTTGAAAAGGCAAATTATTTTATATTAAAGAGGGTCAAAATTAAATTTAAAAATAATTTTTCTAATACAAAAGTAGAAAATAATAAGAAATTTGATATTTAATTTGAAAATATTGAATTGACAAATGATAAAATTTCCAGTATAACGCACACGATGTCACCAATAAAAATCCACAGAGAAACAAGAAAATTATTTTAAACATTTTTGCAAAACACTATCTAAAGTCAAGGTGTCTTTTAATCATCTTTTTATAAACGGCACGCTTGCATTATATCTTGATATTGCTTAATTACCGGATATTTCCGTTTCTTATCGGAAGAATGAAAGATAAGGTTTCCACTAATTTTTTTGACCTCTTGTTTTCTCTATTCTAATTAAAATTTCAATGATGGGGTTGAGAAAGAATAATATGCAAACATGCAAGTCAAAAAATATTTATTATCATTTTTTTTAAATTGAAATCCATTCCTGAAATTATTGGTAACAAATATTGCGTTTATGACTTAAGAGAAACTTACGAAGAGTTTTAAATAGATATAATTTCCACAAACATTTTGATAAAAAGTCGAAGAAAAATTGTGAAATTTTATGATTGTTTTAACAAAAAAAGTTTTTTAATCCAGAGCAAATAGGTGTATAATACTAAGAATTTTTTATTTGAAAATTTGCGTATATGGGATTCTATGGAAAAATATGAATTTTCCGAAAGGAATTTAGTAGAGGATATTCTGATTGTATGATTGGAAATTTAACAATGATTGTTATGCGTAAAGATATGAAGTTAATTTCACTAAATCATTTTAACAAAGTTTCTTTATAATTTTAGTTATACGAATAATTACGTTTATGAAATAAAAAATATTTATTGTTCGATTTTTTCAAAATCCTAAGTGGATGTTACACCTTAATTTTTAATTAATTAATTTAACAGTTGTTACTGTTATGATCAAGAAGTAGTTATGTGTCAAATAGTATGGTTTGGAACGTTTGGAACAAGAATATAAAAGTAAATAATGTAAAGAGATAATAAAGTATCATCATAAGCGTCCTTGTGGTCATTTAACAAACTAGAATAATTGGTACAAGTATAGTGGCTAAACATGAAAATATACATTGTATACATTGCGGACGTTAACGAAATAAATACAGAATTCTTATTCACTACATTTATTTTAACTCTTTTGTGTACTGTATTTTTGACAAAATATTTTTAATTCTTCTGAATGTAGTACAGTGTTTGACTTTTGGGTAGATTGAAAGTAAAGGGTACAAAATTATGTTGTTACAATTATTTAGTGTACTTTTACTAATATCGACAACTATTGGACGACCAAACTTTTTGTTTATAATTGTTGACGATTTGAGACCAGCATTAGGATGCTATGGAGATAAAAATGCCTACACGCCAAATATTGACTCTTTAGCAGAGAAGAGTACAGTATTTACTCATGCCTTCGCACAGGTGAAAGATTGATGACAATTTATATTAATATGAGAAAACTTTTTAATAATCTCTTACCTCAATATAATTAAATTTCGTAACGATGATGACCGCGGAATTAGATGATAATTTTTTTTTTAGAATATTTTATAATTAGTGGAATTTTTATTGCAGCAATCTCTTTGTGCTCCAAGTCGTAATTCGATGTTAACCAGCAGGCGACCGGACACACTTCGTCTTTACGATTTTTATAGCTATTGGCGTAAAGACGTTGGAAATTTTACAACATTACCTCAACATTTGAAAAATAATGGCTACACTACTATGTCAATTGGAAAAGTATTTCATCCAGGTAGGATTCTTGATAATTTCAATTTTAAACGGAGTTCGGCCGTAACAATATGCATTTTCCTGGAAGTGTTGTTACAATTTATTAATTACAAAGTATTTAATAAGTGCATTAAATTTGATTTCAGGAATAAGTTCAAATGGCTCGGACGATAGTCCTTTTTCATGGACTGAGAAACCATTTCATCCTTTTACAGATAGATATAAAGACGCCCCGGTTTGCCAAAATAGTAAAAATAAATCTGCAAGAAATCTTGTAAGAATTTTAATTAAGAGAGCCAATGTCCTAACAGCAACGGATTTTCTGGGTTAT
Organism: Leptopilina heterotoma; assembly: GCF_015476425.1. NCBI lineage: Eukaryota > Metazoa > Arthropoda > Insecta > Hymenoptera > Figitidae > Leptopilina > Leptopilina heterotoma. The sequence goes on from NW_025110973.1 coordinate 134,561, forward strand.
CCTACGGACAAACGGATCATATCTGGAAATTAGAATATCGAATGTCCTAAAGTAATTCATAGACAAAATCGTCTTTGGATCAACCTACTTATGCTTTAATTTCCCGATATCATTAGAACGTCCGTAGGGATTGCATTTTATAAAAAAATATTATTGGAAATTTTTGTATTGATGAAAAAATTACCATTTTAGGTATGTCCGGTTCAGCTGTCTATGATTCCAAATAATACACTTCCTGATATGGAAACATTAAATGCAGCCTCTTCTTTCTTGCAATTGCATTCCCAGAAAATAAATCCCTTCTTTTTAGCTGTTGGATTTCAAAAACCACATATACCTCTAAAGTATCCTGAGGAGTTTTTGAGTAATTAACATTTATTACAATTTTATTTGTTAGTTACAACATGTTACTATTATTATATTAAAATCTTATCTGTTAATCTTCTGATTGTAGTATATCATCCACTGGATAAATTTTCGATTCCTGATAATTACCAGTGGTCAATAAATGTCAGTTCTGTTGCCTATAATCCTTGGACCGATCTTCGAATTCGAGAAGATGTGAATGCCTTGAATTTGAAATTTCCATGGCAAAAAATTCCATGTATTTCTCTCATCACTATGTATAACAATCTTATAATTACTATATTCTTTACCTGCTGTAAAGAAAGCACTTGCAATTATTTCATAATTACCTGTTATTACATCTCTAAATTCTACTTCAAATATAATTTATTATTAACATTACAGTTAACTTTGCAATCGATATAATACAGTCATATTACGCTGCCGTCACCTACATAGATCACCAAATTGGAAAACTTCTGGACGAATTAAGAAAATATAATTTAGAAGAAAATACTGTCATAATTCTTACTTCAGATCATGGTAATATAAAAAAATTTAATTACAAATGATTTAAAAATGTTATTTCTATAAAGAAAATATTATTTTAGAATATATTCCAGGTTGGTCATTAGGTGAACATTCAGAGTGGGCAAAGTATAGTAACTTTGAAGTGGCTCTTAAAGTTCCTTTATTAATCTCAATTCCCACTTTGTCAAACATTAAAGATTGTGGAGTAGATTTCAAGAAAATTAATGAATCTGAAGGAAAAATAGGTACGAAGATGTTTATTAAACAAAAATTCTTTTCCCTTCAACGGTTAATTATAATTATTTTATTAAATTGTGTAATATAGTTTTGATAAATTAACAATATAAATTAAAATAATTGAACCATAAAAATTTTGATCAATACATTTTAGAATCAGTGAGAAAAAAAAATTGCAATCAGATAAACGAATTAGTGGAATTAGTAGATATATTTCCAACAATTGCGGAGTTAGCCAACACTCCCATTAAAACATGCATTGATTCTGATGACGAAGAGTCAAATCTTTGCACTGAAGGTTATTCCATGTTACCACTCATCGAAGCATCAAAAACTTGTGAGGTACCTTCTTTAAAGTTTATTGAATCAACAAATAATTTTTTCATTTCATAATATTTTTTTGTTCTTCTATTTCTTTGTTTTAATTTCTTTATAGAAATTTATTCCATTTACAGAAGTTGAATTGGAAGAAAGCGGTTTTTAGCCAGTATCCAAGGCCAGGTTTAGAACCGAGTTTCAAACCAAATAGTGATAAGCCAAGATTGAAGGAAATTAATATTATGGGCTACACCGTGAGAACAAAACGTTTCCGATATACAGCATGGATTTCTTTCTCATCTAATAATTTTAAACCCATTTGGAGTAATTAATTTTAATTTAATACCATTTATTTATAAATTTTGGGCATTTAATTATTTTGAACAAGACGCGTACTGTGTAAGCTTAGTTTGTATTTTAATTTTTAAACTTTATTATTTCAGAAAAAATTGTTGCCGAAGAATTATATGATCATACAACTGATCCTAAAGAGACTGTAAATCAAGTTAAATTTTCAAAATTTCATAAAATTAAGAAAAAACTTAAAAAAATATTACTTGCTGGTTGGAGACAAGCATTGCCTTAGTGTATAAAAGAATAAAATTTTGAAAAGAGAATTATCACATTTTAGATCAGTTAACAGTCAAGAAAATTATAGACAGAAAATTGAGGTTCATAAAATAAGATTTATTACCATCATTTATACATTGCAGTTCTTAAGGACAATATCATTTTAAGATTAACAATAAAATTTAACAATTATTTTTAAGATAAGAGAAAAAGAACATTTTCTGTTCCTGAAGAAATTGTTGTTTGCCTTATTCATTCTTCGTTCGATATTTATTTAATATATCTTTTACCATGTCTACGTATTCGAAATACTTTTTCTTAGATCTCGCATGTTCATCAGTAAAATCTAAAAAATACATTATAAGATACTAGCAACAATTGGCGCGCTTCATTTGCATTTTGTAATGACAATTTTTTAAAAAAATTTTATTTTATCGTTTTGAAGAATTAAATTTTTGCTTCTCAAAAACTCACCAATCATGGTAATCATGGTGTTTCTAGGTATCGTTTCAAATGGATGAGGTTCTTCTTTTATCGACAGTTTCCATAAATTATCTTCACCAAAAATGTGAATCAGTAACTGTTCCAAAATTATGCGTGGATTTCCATAAGAATTTTGAACAATACCATCAACAGCATTGGGATCAATCAAAACTTCTTTCTAAGGCATTAATTCAAATTATAAAATAAAATCACCGCTTGAATTCATAAATAGTTATATGTGATAAATCAAAAGTGAAATAATTACTTTTGAGGAAGTTTTCAATGAACTTTTCGTAATTGGCAGAGGATCAGCTAAAAAAATTAAAAGATGAGAACTATTTCATTAAGCAGCTAAAAAAATTTAAGATTACTTTTATGTTGAAAATGGTTTTACTTATTTTTATTTTTTCCTGCAAAAGATACTTTCAGTAGAAAACGAAAACTCGAAAAATTTTAATTTAAACATTAAGGTAAAATGTATTATATATGTTACCCTGAAGCTGTCGGCGGCACTCTTCTTCCTCCTGATAACATTCTAGAACTCTGTTTATCGAGGCTTCGAATTCAGTTAGAGTACGTTTCCTTCTCGCATATTTATTACAAAATTCTAAAAAATGAATTTTTAGATATATATTTAAAATTTCTCAATTATATAAGTATTCCATTTACATTTTTTGATAACTATTTCCGAAATTTTATTCACAGTTTTTAATAATTATAAATTTATTATTGCGGCTTTAAGACTTACCTGCCATAGTAGAAATGATATCTATAGGTATTTTTTCAAAAGGAGGCAGTTTTCTTACTGTTGTTAGTTTTAGTAATTTCTCCTCACCAAAAATATACTCAAGTAATTTGTATATAACATAGAAAACTTCTCCCTCCTTATTAATATAATACATAATATGTCTGTAGAAGTTTGGATACAACCAAAGTCCCGAATCTGGCATTAATTCAACCTACAAAATATAGAAACAACTAAAAATTATATATACATCATTTTATACACCATATTATTATTACGGAAAAAAATTTGTCAACAAAATTTTTTATTTTCCAAAATTGTTATATTGAACAAAATTTTTTTATTTCTGTAGAATTTAAAAAAAAAGCATTAAAGTGATATTTTGAAAAATACTTTTTTAAATTATTAAAAACTAATTATTATAATGAAAAAATTAAACGATTACTTTAGGTGAATCTATATGTTTCGATGTACTTTCCAGAACATCTGGTAGAGGAGTAGCTAAAAACAATTTTTTAAATTTAGATAAACAATAAGTATACGTTTTTGATGAGTACGATTCAAATATGAGATTAATACCTTTAATAACATTAAGTTCACCGCTGTTAACTAATAAAATTATTAAGTAGATTATTAATTCCTGATATTTTAATTTTAATTTATACTTGAGAGAAAATTTTTTACAACATACTTTTTTGAAGAAAATTATTTAAAATCGCTGTAATAAAAAAAAAGAAATATGAATTGAAGAACAGAATAAATAATTTTATTAGTAATACAACTGAATTGAATGAATATATAACCGCACCAAGATCTGAAGCAGAAGACGATGTTCCTCCGACTACGAAATAAATTTTTTTAAAATTGTATTATTGTATTTTAATTTTATAATATTAATTGTATGTATTATTCTAGTTATTATTAATAAAAAAAAAAATGTTTGTATCATACTTAGTGTATTGAAATTAATTAATTTTCCTGCAATAAAAGTACAAAAAGAATTTAAAAATAAATGTAGTTGTTGCTTAGAAGTGGACGGTTCATCTCTGATATCTAAGTACCATTTGTAAATTAAATTATATGTTGTACTTCAATTATTAAATATAACTAGCCACAAATCGCGCGCTAAAGCGCGCGGCTAACTTCTTACTACCTTTTTTTAAATAAAATTAGCAATTTTAAAAATAATAAAATTTGAAAATTTTCTAATTTAAATTCTTTGTTGAAAATACTAAAAAAATTCAATTTTGTAGAATTTAAAAATAATTGCAAAAATTCTTTAAAAAAAAAATAAAATTCTTCTTATTAAATTCAACTATGTTCAAATCTTGAAAAAAAATTCTCGTAAAAATCCCAATTATCTTTATAAATAACAAAATTCTTCTCCAAAGTATTCAATTATTTTCAGAAATTTTTCTAATTTTAATGATTTTCAATATCTACGATTTTAATAAAATATTTCCCAAAACGAATTCAATTATTTAAAAAAAATTTTAATTTGAAATTTTAGAAAATGACAATTTTGAATGAATTAATTAAAAAATAAAAATTTCAGAGGAATTCTATTATTTACAAATTTTTTTATAAATTTCTTCGCAATAATTCAATTATTTTCATGAAGAATAACATTTTTTTAACCAGGAATTCAATTATTTTCATAAATAATAAAAATCATTCCAGAATTTCAATTATTTTTTCTACAATTCTAATCAAATTCCTTGAAAAATGTAATTATTCTTAAAAATTTGATTAAAATTAATTTTCAAAGATTTTAATGAAATAATTTTTAACAATTCAATTTTTTTCAAAATAATTTTAATTAAATTCTTCGTAGAATTAAATTAATTTCAATAATATCAAAATTCAATTATTTTTAATATCTACTATTTCAATAAAAATTCACAAAAGAATTCAAATTATTTAAAAAGAAATATATTATTAAAATTCATCGCAAGAATTAAAGTATTTTTCATAAATAATAAAATTCTTCACAGGTATTCAATTATTTTCAATACAATTATTAAAAAATTCGATTGTATTCAATAAATTAAAGAAATTTTTCAAAAAAATTCAATTATTTTCCAAAATTTTTTAATAAAATTCAAGAATTAAATGCTTAATTTCAATTATTAAGAAAGAGGATTATTATAAAAACTTGAAAGAAATTATTCATATAGAATTCAATTACTTTGAAAACTTGTAATTAAAATTATTAAAGAAAGTCCATTATTTTAAAGAAACTCAGAGAAATTCTTCAAAAGAATTTAATTAAGATTATGTAAAATTTTAATAAAATTCTTCCTAAATTCAATTATTTTCATAAACAATAAAATTCTTCGAAGAAATTCAATTAGTATCAAATTTTTTGATAAAATTCTTTGCAAGAATTCAATCATTTGCAAATGTTTTATAAATTTTTTCGCAATAATTCAATTATTTCACAAAAAAATTAATAAAAGTTCTTAATAAGAATTCAATTATTTTTGAAAATTTAAATAAAATTCGTTGCAAAAATTCAATTATTTTAGAAAAGTTTGATAAAATTCTCGGCAAAATTATTTTAAAAAAGTTTGAAAAAATTCTCGGCAAAATTATTTTAAAAAATTTTGAAAAAATTCTCGGCAAAAATTTCAATTATTTTCAAAAATTTTCCTCAATTCAATGATTTTTATAATATCTACTAAAATTTTTCCAAAGAATTCAATTATAAAAAATTTTATTGAAATTCTGCGCAAACATTTCATTAAAATAATTCATAAAATAATTAAAATTTCACAAGGAATTCAATTATTTTCATAAATAATAAAATTTTTTAAGGAATTCAATTATTATTTTCATAAAAAATAAATTTAAAATTCTAGAAAATAATAATTTAATTAAAATGATGAAAATTTGATGAAGTTACAGTAACAATATTCTTATAATGTAAAATAATGATTTTTTCTCTCGGTCATCTTTAATTTATTAGAAAACATGAAGAAATAATTTCAATTTGACAAAACATAATATAACATAATATTTAACAAAATTTTAGTCTTTTAATGAAACGAAGTAAAAAAAAATTCTGATGATTTCTATTTTCTATCTAAAGTTAACAAAAAAACAAAAGTATAAACAAAAGACAACTTCAGAGTGTGAGGGACAGAAAAAGTGAATGAAAGAATGAAAGAACATTCAAATTAATATAGTTAATACTAAATTATTATTATTATTATTATTATTATTATTATTATTATATTTACTTTATAAAATATTTAAATATACTATTTTAGTTATTATTAACAAATAGAATTTTTGTAACATCCCTGGTAAAAATTTCGGACTAATTCCGGATTAAATACAGACAGATTAGTACGGATTAGTCCAAAAATTGTACGAAAAAGGTCCGAAAATGATCCGCATTAGTCTGATATCAATCCGAACAAAAACCTGAATTCAAAAACACTCCGGAGTAATCCTGAATGTCTACGAATTCAGTCCGTTATTAATCCGTAACAATCCAAATTTATGACCGTTGAAGAATTCTTCTAAAATAAGTACGGAATTATCCGATATCAATATGTAAAGAATACGGAATCAGTCCGCAACAATCCGAGTTTAATCTAGTTAAAAAAACTTAATCCGCAAAATGTCCGGAGCAATCCGAACTCTGTAAGCAAGAAATCCGGTATTAGTCCGCAACAATTTGAAATTAAGTGTGGCAAAATCCTATTCCGAAACAAGTACGAAACAATCCGAAATATGTATGCTAAGAATCCGGTATGATAGACGGCCATCCGAATCATATTATATCCCTGATAAAAATTTCGGACTAATCCGGATTAAATCCGGGTAATTGTATATTTAATATGTAATATAATAGTTATGTAGTATAATGTATACCATAGTATATAATAACTGAGATAATTTCCTCTAAATCCGACAAGGGTTCTGGTGGCATGTGGCCTAACTAAAAATCACGTTAGTAAGATAAGAGGATGGAGATATGATTTTTTCACCAGAACCCTTACTGGATCTAGGCAAATTATCTTATAATAATAATATAACATCAGTATTAATCGGTTTTAAATTTAGTTCACACGTACCTGATTCATTATCATCGCCTGAATCCATAGAGATTGCATTTTTAATGGATACTGACAGAATGTAGAAAATCGTGAAATAAATGCACAGTGATTTGCAATTTGTCATTTTGTTAATAAATAATTTTATTAACGTTAACAAGAAATTGAAGGAGAATAGACGTGGTATCCTTAAACATTTTTTAAATTACGATTACTTAGAAGACTTACGTTGTAGTGATATAATAAGTGCAGAACAGTTACTGAACGCTATTATTTCAGAAAAAATTATTATTAATAATTTTATATAAAAATCAGGGACCGATGCTGAATGACCGATGATAGAATCGGAATTAAAAATTAGACTATATAATAACCTACTACAAGTAGTAGATATACATATTATAGAGAATCCTATATCAACAGATTCCTGCACCGACATTTTACCAACACTTTTTAGTCCAGACTCAAACCTATCTTATAACTTCCGAAACTAATATTTAATTATTGGACATTTGTCAATTGGAAAATTTAACAAATTTATTTTGGGCTATTTTGCCATGTTTATTAATTAAAGAACACCCTTCAACAATTTTTGAACCCATTTAGGTATTTCTGATTACGATTTTGTAATTCTGAAACATTATTTTCTAATTTCCGAAATCAATACTCTTAATATAAGCCTTACGTGCTTCCCCTACTAAAAAGGAACGACTGTAAATAAGCGCGTAAATATGACTGTGAATACGACCCTAAATACGAGCAATTGTTGAAAATCTTTTCCGCCATTTGGGATTTTTAAAAACTGACATTCAATTCGTAATTAGCGACTCCAAAAATCATCATGTAGCAATTTTGAAGCAATTTTAATGCACGGAAGGAATAATTAATTTATTAATTTAAAATCGAATTTTTTTAAATTAACAAAATTATGAGTTTTTTTTTAAAAAGAAAAAAAAAATTCTGCAAAATTTCAATTCCTAATGACAATTTTTTAATAAAGATCGATTATTTTTTTAAAGAAGGAAGTAGTTTTGTATTCATTTTTATTTCTCAATTTCAAATATTTTTCTAAAAGTGAAAAAAAAAATTTACATAATTTCTATTTTTTAATTAGGATTTTTCTCAAAATTTTTTATTTTTATAATCGTGCGATTTATTATAGTAAATCAGTTTTTCTTACCCAAAACTGATGTGAAGTTTTTGATACACTTATGGATAATAATGAAAAAAATATTTCTTTACCGCTTTATTTATAATTGAACTGAAAAATATCGCGTTACGTAAAAAGTTAATAAAAAATAGACATAAAGCTAAAAAAAAATGGCAAAATAATAGCAAAATTTTGAAAATTTTGTTTTCAAGCACGCTTTTTTTAAATACATATTCGTGAGTATCAAATGTTTATCTCATTTAAAAAAAAAATTTAAATAAAAAATACATATAAGAAAAGAAATGTAAAATACACGTGTAAGAATATAAAATAAACCTATACTGCTGATAAAAGTTTCGCAAAAATTTTTCTTATAATAAAATATTTTTTTAGTTTCTTTAACTATAAATTTAACAAATTTATTTTGGGCTATTTTGCCATGTTTATTAATTAAAGAACACCCTTCAAACATTTTCTGAACCCATTTAGGTATTTCTGATTACGATTTTGTAATTCTGAAACATTATTTTCTAATTTCCGAAATCAATATTCTTAATATAAGCCTTACGTGCTTCCCCTACTGAAAAGGAACGACTGTAAATAAGCGCGTAAATATGACTGTGAATACGACCCTAAATACGAGCCTCAGTAGGGTGGTGTAATTGAAACAGTAAATACAGCCGTATTTATGCCCGTATTTAGGGTCGTTTTTACGGTCGTAAATAAATACTAATTTTTTCCATATACATTAAATATAATATTTCTCTAAAATAATAATTTTTTTCGGATAAGTATTAAAAAGTAATTTATTCTTAAATAATTTGAAATTTTAAAGCGTTCAAATAAAAGAAAGGCAAAAAAACAATTTAAGGATATATATGTTAGGAATGAGGATAATATTATTTAACAGTAGTTGAAGATGATGTTTTATTACTATTATAATTATAATAATTGTTATTTAACATATAAAAAATATAACACAAACAAATATAATATATAGGTATATCACCTTATTTTACTCACAGCCACAAAAATACATATAATACAATTTTTGTAAAAAAATGAGAATTTTTACAAGTTTACATTTATTTTCACAATTTTCATAATATACTAGATAAGATTTTGACAGGTTAATAGCTGTCAAAAAATTTATAATTTACAAAAAAACTGAAACGAAGTTAAAAAACAAATTTGTTTAACCGACGCGACGCGAATCACAACACCGCAAATAAACACTGTTGTCAAGAAGGTTAGGTATACAGAGATGGGAAGTTACGTGTTACTTGAAATATTAATAATAATTAATAAATATAATAGCAAACAAAAATTAACCAATTTTTTTGTTTTTAAAAAGTGTTTAAGCTTGTTAAATACATCTAAGTAATTGATAAATATATTATGAATATATTTATTATTAATATTTCAAGTAACACGTAACTTCCCATCTCTGTATACCTAACCTTCTTGACTAACAGTGTTTACTTGCGTGTGATTCGCGTCGCGTCGGTTGATCAAATTTGTTTTTCAACTTCGTTTCTTAACAAAAACTTCGATTGTTTCGTAAATCATAAATTTTTTGACAGCTATTAACCTGTCAAAATCTAGTATATTGTGAAAATAAATGTAAACTTGTAAAAATTCTTATTTTCTTTACAAAAATTGTATTATATGTATTTTTGTGGCTGTGAGTAAAATAAGGTGATATACCTATATATTATATTTGTTTGTGTTATATTTTTTATATGTTAAATAACAATTATTATAATTATAATAGTAATAAAACATCATCTTCTACTACTGTTAAATAATATTATCCTCATTCCTAACATATATCCTTAAATTGTTTTTTTGCATTTCTTTTATTTGAACGCTTTAAAATTTCAAATTATTATTTAAGAATAAATTACATTTTAATACTTATCTGAAAAAATATATTATTTTAGAGAAATATTATATTAAATGTATATGGAAAAAAATAGTATTTATATACGACCGTAAAAACGACCCTAAATACGGGCATAAATACGGCTGTATTTACTGTTTCAATTACACCACCCTACTAATATTTATGCCCGTATTTAGGGTCGTATTCACAGTCATATTTACGGTCGTTTCTTTTCAGTAGGAATCCGGGTAATCCAGAGATTGGATTTTGTTGAAAATTTGTACTCGGGTGTTTTTGGGATCGCTGAGTACGAATTTAAAATGTCGGACAAGATTCTCATAAATTGCTTCTAAATTATTACTCGGCGCTTATTGGGGTTTCTGATTATAAATCTGATGTCAGATTGAAAAAAATCGTTGATTACGAATTTGATGTCAGATTTTTGAAATTTATAAAATTCAAAATGTCGAATCCAATATAGCGGTCGTTTTTTTAACTGGCAAAGATTAGTTCATATAATGTGACACGGACAGTTAAAAGGGACCTACGGTCCAAAAAAATCGATTTTCATTTTTTTATTGATTCTTATAGTAAATAGGCCGCTCTTTCCAACGCATTAAACCGCAGCTTTCTAGCTGCATTAGTTTTTTCACAATTTCACTTCAAAGTTAGGTACTTTGACAAAAATAAATACAACAAAATCAAATTTGACAAACTTTTCTGAAATTAATCAAATTCGCTTGAAACTCGTTACTCGGAGGTTTTCGGGGTCGCTGATTATGAATCCGTTGTTAGTTTTTGAAAATTCAAAATGGCGGATCCAATATGGCGGATGACTTTTTTAAAAAATGATCGGATTCGCTTGAAAATCGTTACTCGGGGGTTTTTGTGGTCGCTGATTACGAATATGATATTAGTTTTTAAAAATCTAAAATAGCGGATCTAATATGGCTGATGACTTTTTTAAAAATTGATCGGATTCGTTTGAAATTCGTTACTCGGGGGTTTATAGTAGTTTATGAACGGCCCCTTACATATGCCCCAGAAACCCATCAGTTTCCTAATCATCGACCCCAAAATACCCCTAAAGTATAAATTAATATGTGAATCCAAACATTTTTTTAAACTACGTCCACTATATATGTATTGAATCCGACATTTTGAATTTCGGAAAACGAACATCGGATTATTAATCAGTAACCTCGTTTTCGGTGTCAACGAAATTTTTTAGTTTTACACGAATTCGAACAAATTTTAAATTTTCTCCTCCATATTAGAACCGACATTTTGAATTTTGAAAAACGAACATCGGATTTATAATCAGCGACCCTAAAAACCCCCGAGTAACGACTTTCAAGCGAATCCGATCAATTTTTAAAAAAGTCATCCGCCATATTGGCTCCGCCATTTTGAATTTTTAAAAACTAACATCGGATTCGTAATCAGCGACTCCAATAACCCCCGAGTAACGAGTTTCAATTTATTAAAACGTTCACAAGTATCAAAATCAATTTGCTAAACTTCAAAGTCGTTTTTCTCGAAATCTTTTTTTCGGATCGTAGGTCCCTTTTATAACTGCGTCCGTGTCACATAATATTAAATCCGCTATTTTTAATTTTTAAAAACAGACATAAAAATTCGTAATCAGCGACATATAAAATCCCGCCGAATAGGAATTCATTAGTAAATTTAAGCAATTGTTGAAAATCTTTTCCGCCATTTTGGATTTTTAAAAACTGACATTGAATTCGTAATTAGCGACTCCAAAAATCATCGTGTAGCAATTTTGAAGCAAATTCATGCAATTTTTAAAAATCTCGTCCGTCATATTGAATCTGCCATTTTAAATTTCCAAATACTAACAACGGATTCGTATTATAATCAGCGAGCCCGAAAACCTTCACGTAACAATTTTGAAGTAATTTTAATGCACGGAAGGGATAATTAATTTATTAATTTAAAATCAAATTTTTTTTAATTTTTACAAAATTATGAGTTTTTTTTAAAAGAAAAAAAAAATTCTGCAAAATTTCAATTCCTAATGACAATTTTTTAATAAAGATCGATTTTTTTTTTAAAGAAGGAAGTAGTTTTGTATTCATTTTTATTTCTCAATTTCAAATATTTTTCTAAAAGTGAAAAAAAATTTACATAATTTCTATTTTTTAATTAGGATTTTTCTCAAAATTTTTTATTTTTATAATCGTGCGATTTATTATAGTAAATCAGTTTTTCTTACCCAAAACTGATGTGAAGTTTTTGATACACGTGGATAATAATGAAAAAAATATTTCTTTACCGCTTTATTTATAACTGAACTGAAAAATATCGCGTTACGTAAAAAGTTAATAAAAAATAAACATAAAGCTAAAAAAAATGGCAAAATAATAGCAAAATTTTTAAAATTTTGTTTTCAAGCACGCTTTTTTTAAATACATATTCGTGAGTATCAAATGTTTATCTCATTTAAAAAAAATTTTTAATAAAAAATACATACAGAAAAGAAAAATACGCGTAAGAATATAAAATAAACCTATACTGCTGATAAAAGTTTCGCAAAAATTTTTCTTATAATAAAATATTTTTTTAGTTTCTTTAACTATAAATCAATAATTTCACATTGAATTAAAAAAAATTTATATCGATCCAATTATTCGATTAATTTTTAATTTTTGCGTCCGCCATGTTGAATACGAAATTTTTAATGTTTCAAATTCAAAATGGCGGATCGAATATGGAGGACGAAAAATAAAAAATTAATATAATTAACTTAAATCAAAAATTAATATTTTTCAAGAAACTTTTATTGTTATCTAAAACTTTTTTTAATGAGATTTTTAAATATTTTAAATTAAATTCAATTAATTTAATATACATTATACAATAGATTTTGTGCAAAAACTATTCAACAAGTACTTTTGTTTCGTTCCCTTTCAATAGTATAGGATTAAAATTGTTGTCAGCTATGTATTTAAAAATGTTGTAATAATGTAAAGACATGTTCAAAATCTGTAAAAAAAAAAAATTAATATATCATTGATAAAAGTAATAAACGATAAATTTAATTAAAAAATATTTTATTATTTCTTTATTTTCACTAACCGTGGGAAAGTTTGATATTGTAAATGTAAATAGTTTAGCTCCTGTAAATTTATAAATCTTCGTACTTCTAATCATTATTATTAATAATATTTTCTGATTATCATTTGAGAGTTCATACCAATATCCATTGTAGCTAAAAATTTTAATTAAAATAAAATAAATAAAAAATCGAATTTTTATAAAAATATACTATAGTTAATTTACATGTTTCTAAATAGTTGAAAACTATGGTCTGTTAAACGTTGACAGGAGTAATTTATACAGAAAACGTGAAATAGATGACCAAATATCAATCTCAAGTGTACGTTTTCAATTTTTAGTTGCTCCAAATGCGTCATTAACTATAATAAAAATAATTATTTTATAATTAAAATTTTAATAACTTTTGCTGAAATCAGTAAAAAGTAAAATAAAACATTTAGAAATAAAAGAAGAATTTTTCCGGATTTTTCTTCATTTTACATAAAATAGTTATGCAGGATTTTTTTTTACCTGAACTCCAAAAGTAATAATTAAAATTATAGTACACCATACGACAATGAAATATAAAGTTGAAAAACATTTGCTGATACGGGTTACAAATCTAAAGTTTATAAATAATATTTAAATATTTAAAGAAATCTAGAAATTTTTTTAAATGTCAAATAAAAATTCTAGTTAAATAATTTTGAAATAAACAAAATTTAAAAATTATTTTTAAATAATAATTAAATAATTTTTAAAAAAGCAGTATTTTTAACATTAAATATGAAGGCGAGAAATAATTTTTTTAAAAATAAATTTAAAATTGTATACCTACGATAAAAGTGAGTCATGCACTTCAGCGCAAAATTTAATCTCTCGCATTTTATTTCGTTCATTGCAGTTTTTTATGCCGATATTTTTCAATTTATAACTGAAAATATATTCTGGATTGTTACATATTCTGTTTTTGTTATTATTTTGTAATTTACTATATTAGTTTTTAAATTTTTTTTTTATTTATATTTATACTTTGCGAACATACCAAAAGGGTTGAATTTAATAATTTTTTCTGTTATTTTATATCCAAACGAAACTATATACTTGATATAATTTTTTTTTGTAGAATTCTTAATTTTTCTTACCCTAATGTTGCAAATACACCACATGCATGATAGAGAAAAGCCAAAAATATTGCATCTGTACTAAAAATAATTGTAATCATTACTGTATTAGTATGACAAGTATGTAGTGTGATCCAAAAGTAATGGTCGTCTTGATTTACAAAATATTCTACCACTGGGTTGAATTTTCTTGAACGAGACTGATTTAATGGCATTATGATATCCATAATTAATGGACATAGTGGTTCTAAAAGAAATTCAAACCAACATGTGCAAATAACAACTGCAAGAAATAAAATTGTGTTCCAAAAATATGTTCCAAATAAAATTCTTTTTATTATTATATCATTTATAATAATTTGTTGGTCGTCGATTGTTTATGTTTATAAATATTTTTAAATTACTGAAAAACCCATTACAAAATAATGTAATGACGCAAAAAAAAAAATTCTGATCGTGGGATACGAATATGTTTACCATAATTTTGAATTATTTTGTTTTTGATAAAATTCCAAGTGTGACGAAGATGGAAATAATTATATCATTAAATGTCTTACCCAAAAATGTGATGATGAACTTTCTACCTTGAAGATCGTGTTCATGAAGAATTTTAAATTCCCTTTCGGATTTCCAAATAAACCAATTTTTCTTCATTTTCACTAAAAGCTCCTCTATCTATAATATAGTAAAAAAATGTGTGTGTTTATGCCAATAAAAAAATTTTGTAAAGCACTACTTACATTCTCCTTACTGCTACAAGCTATTAAGTAGTTTACACTCATGAGGCTCACTAAATAGGTTGGAAAGAACTGAATTAGTTTTTCCATTTCATCCCAGTATTTTACTATAGCTATTGTCTAATAAGAATTTAAAAAAAATTAAAACTTACATCAATGTAGTCGAATAGCAATCTTGTGCATTGCATTAATATTAGTAAATTTTAACCTAAAATAATTTACCTAGATCTGTCAATGTACCTAGTGGCATGTGGATTAACTATACAAAAAAGTTAGAAAGAAAAGAACAAAGATCTAGGTAGATTATCTTAATTTTAACCCTAGATTATAATTTTATGCAAATATAGTAAACAAATAACAACATAATCGGTCATAATCGGTAATAACAATGTCTGCGCAAACAGTTGGTAGCATATTGTTTATCAATATTTTTAAGAGCCAGTCTGGTATGTACCAACATTTGTAAACAAAGATTTAACATCCAAATTGATTAAGAACATGGTCAAAAAATACGCAACTATATTTTTAAAAAAATATATTCTTAAATTAATATTAAGAAAAAATACCTGTGCCACAAGAAAGCTTAGAATACTAAACCAATGAAAAACGGTAATAGTTCGTTGCATGAATTTATTTTGATGTGGACAACATCCAATCAAACACAGTAGATATTCATTTATTCTATAGAAAGTTTTATAATAATCGATATCAATTTTAGAACTCATCGCCGTGAGAAACTTAAGTTTCCCTTACTTCATTGAAATAACTATCTTATTTTCTTAACAAAAATCTTACTATAAATTGAACTGAATTTGTGGTTTATAAATTTTGATTAAGAAATTACTGTTCTGAATTAAACTTTAGAAAATGTAAATGGTATATATGAAAGTAAATGATTTGAAACTTTCTTTCTATAAAGTTTTATAGGTTTTAATAAAGTTTACGGAATAAATTATATATTCCAAGAAATCTAGAAATTGACTTTAAATTCACCATATTATAGTTTTTTTGCGACATAAGTTTTTCCAATCATAATAATCTTCTATAAATTATTTTCTTTCCGAGAATTTTTTCTTAATTAAACGTTGAGATCGTTCTTGCCAGTATATCAGTAAATGAGATTATTTTCATAGAAAATAATATTAAAATGTGAGTTTGAAAAAATAAAATTCAAAAATTTAATCTTTTATTTCATGCGTCTTGAAAAGAATACTACATTTCGAATAAATTTTTTACTTTCAAATCTACTGGTCATTGAATAATTGAATTTTTTAAAGTATAGAGATAATTTAAGAGAGAAAATTTTTATCAGACCATGATAATTTTTAAATTAAACATATTTATATTTCAGAGCAACTTTAAAAATTTATTAACAATCATGGAATAAGAAGACTTAAGAGTTTACAATTTCTGATAGAAGGATCATTATATAAGTGTTTAATATTACAGTTTTTGTAAAATACATTATGAATACAATTTATTTGTCTAATTACGAAATAATAATTCTAATATAAAATTTAAAAATAATAATACAAAATCAAATAGTGTGATGTGTAAGAAACTGTTTCTCTTGCTCCAAAAATTTTTATCTGTGATTAAAATAAGTTATTAATTTTTAAAGATTGTATAATTTTACGTGTATCTGGTATAGTCGTACTTACCACATCTTAGTTGTATTTTAATATAGATTATAATTAAGATTTTATCTCATCGATGAAAGCATTGTGAAATAAGACATTGACGCGCGAATCATCTGTAAAAGTAAAATTATTTCTCTCTTCAATCCCAGAATGTAAAAAATTTTGTTAAAAAGTTTGAAAATATATTTTAAATTTACCACGAACTAAAAATATTTGATAGAAATGACACGACCACGCACGACTTTTCAAAATTCCGTTAAACCGAAAGGACAGCATTTAAATACTGAGATTTAGTTTTTAAAATATATATTCACTTACTTCAACTCAATAAATTGGAAACAAGAACTAAATACAAACAATGTGTATGACGTCGTTGAAATGTTCTGTAATATTTTGTGTGGTGCTTATGACAAATTTTTTTCTTTGGATCCTATCTATAAATCCACATTCTCCTTTGTAGTTTACACTTAAACTTAAATGCTAACTTATCCCCACCCTATTATGTTAATATTAACAGGAAAAATTAACGTCTACCTAATTTTATGAATCTTGGTAGCAAATCAGGTAATTGATCTGTTAAAAGTATTATTTAAATATGTATTTTGCTAATTTTTATTGTTTAATAAATTGTAGTTGCTGAAGGGGGCAGCCGATCTGTCGAAACCGTAAAAAAACATCTTTTGTTTCTATTATTTCCAATTTAACTCGGAATAATAGTAAATCAAAAAGTTTTATTTACAAATGCTTCTAATCCTGTAGGTTTTCAATGGATTTTCATAGTATGCGTATTTTTTCGAAAGATAAAATTTTATCTAATTTAAAAAGTATCCCAAACTTCATGACAAAATTTTATATATAATGTCTCAAATAAAATAAAAAATTAAAAAAAAAATTTCTTTTTTAAATTAAAAAAATAAAAAAAAAACATCATTATTTATATAAAATGAAAAATAAAACTTAAATTAACTTACCACAGAAAAGCTTTCTATTTCAATAGAATAAATTTGAAGAGCGGTAATTTTGTACGTGTATTTTGTTTTCGTCAATATTTGAAGTATCATTTTTCTTGATTTTATTGGAAGTTCATACCATCGACAGAAATATCTTCAAAATGATAAATAGTTGATAAATAGTTTTTAGTTATTCATCTGGTCTTTTTTGAGTTTATTTTATTAATTTATTTACTTACACATTTTTAAAAAGTAAACTAATTTTATCCGTTAGTCGTTGCGATGATAAACTAACATAAAATAAACTAAACGAATGAGCAACAACAAATAGTACAAATCTGACAGCCTCGTGTGGTTTATCTAAGTTCATTATAACCTGTAAAGAATTCATATTACATTGTCAATTCATTATCATATTTGGATTAATTTCCATCATTGATAGAGTATTGAAAAAACATCTTTACCAGTATTCCAATAAGACTTATGATGACAACAGTGATTAGTATTTGGATTAAAAAGGAAATTGCAAACAGAGATTCAATTACAGAGAGGAATCTGGTATAAAAAATGAAAAGAATTAATAAAATTTGAAAACTAGGTTACAATCTCGAAATCTTTAAAGTAGAATAACCCTGCGCACTTACTCTAAACCAGTGCAGTGTCTTTGCACACATGTTGAAATTTCTTGATGTACTATATCATATTCTTTTTCAATACTATGCTTTTCTTTAGGTATTTTCTTGTCTAAATTCTCTAGTTTCTGACTACAGAAAAATAAAATTATTAATATTCACAAACATGTACAGACAATTGCATATAAACTGTTTATCTACTAAGGTTATAAAAATTAGTACACAGAACCTAATAGGGAAGACAATATATAATAAATAATCTGAAAGACAGAACCTAACAGAAAGTTATAGGTAACAGTTTTAGTAAATGAAATATAGATTGTAATTTAATTTTTTAGCTAAACCTTTCGAGCAAAAATACAGTAAAGATGTTTATGAAAAAATTTACCCCAAGGCAGCAAAATAACCACAAGCATGTTGAGTAAATAAAAAGAATAATACATCAAAATTAAATCCAGAAGAAATTTTCACATATGCGGTTATGTATATGTGAAGTTGTATAATATAAAAGTAATCTTCATTATTATCAAATCCATAATCAAGTTCATAAATAAAAACTCTTTCACGAGTTTCATTAAGAGGGTGTATTTGGTCAAGTAAGCATGGTACTAGTGGCATAAATACATACAAGCACGTGGTAAAAAATACGTAACCTGCAAATTTAATACATTGATAATTCAAAGAATCACTTAATATAATAGTTAATTAAATAAATAATAGATTAAAAAATAAGTTTGATTAATACACACATTGTACATACCTACATAAATTTTGGTACATTCTCTTCCTCGTTGGCAGTATTTAAGAAATTCGTTAAATTCGTTTTCAGTTGACAATAAGTCAGAATGACTTTTCATATTCATTAGTATACTTTTTATCTATATTTGAATGATATATTATATTTATTTCTACAGGGGGTCGATTCTGTAACTTTTTCACTTCCCACCATCCATACTTTTACTTCCCACCTTCCACTTTTCACTCTCACGTCCCACTTTCCACTCTCACTTCCCACTCCTACCTCCCCCTATGCACTCTCTCTTCCCACTTTCCACTCTCACTTTCGACCTTCAACTTTCTATTTCTAATTTCCAAGTGCAAAAAAATGGCTTTCGTCGATTTAAAATAGAAAAAAAGTCGAAAAAGTCGTTTATATAATTCAGTGTCGTCACAAAAATTTTATTTTTTATTCTTCTGATCTTTCACTGATTTCTAAATTTAATTATTTAAAACTTGAATAATTTCGTCAAATAAATATTTAAATACTTCTTGTTTGTTTTTATACGGGAATAAAATTAAAAAAATTTCTATTTAAAACCTTCTGAAATTTAATAACTTCTAAAAATTACAACTTTAATTCCCTTAAAAATTCAATTATTTTCTACAATTTTTAATCAAACTTCTTCTCGAAATCAATTATTTTTAATAATTTTCCGAAAATTCTTAGAAAATTCAATTATTTAAATACAACTTAGAATGTTTTTAGGGCCTTAATTTTTGTCATATAAATCTGTTTATATTGTGACCTTAAGGCCACAATATATAAACAGATTTATTATTTAAATACAAAAATTCAGTTCTTTATAATGATTCTAACTGTCCATGTTTTTTGAGTTATTAATTAATTTTCAAAAAATTGTAATAAAGAAATTTTTAAAATTAATTTTTCAAAAATATTTTTAAAATAATTTATGAAAGATAATAGTTTTTCAGTTATATATAGAATTGAAAAATTTCCAAACAATTGAAATTTGATAAATTCTATTAAAAAACTAACTGAATTTTTAAAGAATTTTAATTATTAATTTTATTAATATAAACGCAATTTCTCCAAAATTTTAATAAATCTAAAAAAAGTCATATGTTGTTAAAATGTTAAATTGTAAAAAATTGTAATGTTATTATTTTTTGTATGTATTTGAATTTTTGGAAATTTGTACTTGAAAATATTGAAAATAATTGAATTTTAAAAAAACATTAGAATGCAAAAATTCTAAGAATTATTTTTTTCAAAAATATTTTAATATAATTTTTTTGTAGGTAATTTTCATATTAATTACCATTTTTAAATTTACACTTGAAAATTTTTTATTAAAATTTTTGAGAAATCAATTATTTTCAAAATTTACAATTAAAATTCTTTGAAAGTTTATTTTCAAAAATTTTTATCAAAACTGTAATGTATTAAAATTATGAATAATAATTTAATTAATTAACAATAAAATTAAAGGTAAAATATTACACAAGAAAACTTGTAACCTTTAAAGTTTGGTAGTGGATCCCCTCCTTCCTACTTATTGTTCAAGTAGTGAGGTGGGATTACTCTCCTTTACTTTTGCAATAGTGGATTTTGGATTTTTAAAAGTTGTAGGTACAAAAAAAAACAGAAGTTACACTTACACAACATTTTTTTTACTTGAGAAATTTTGCTTTGATGCAATTTATATGAATGAAAATTATATTGTGACTATTAATACATTTTAAACTTTTTTCAGACAAATGAAATATATTAAAAAAAACATATGCTTAGAGAAAGTGTGGGTAGTAGCTAAAGCAGTTCGCTAACGTCGGACTGTAGGGGACCAGTAATTACACTTGTATCGACAAGTGTGATTTCTTTAATAAATCGCGCCCCTCCCCCGAATAACCTTGCCGAAAGTGTGTAGCCACTTGGGCAAGTGAGGGGTTTAAAATTCCAAAAAAATGTAATCGCGCAAAATAACAATTTAAAAAAAAATTTCCTTATTCGGTTAAATAAATCAATTTATTAAAAAATATACTACACAGCTTTATATGTTTTAAATGAAAAGAAATCGAAAATTAAGGGTCTAATAAAAAGAAAATGGCGATTAAATTTTATAACAAGAAAATTACTATTTCAACATAAGCAATATAAACTAAAGACGAAAAACTAATGCAACAGAATTAATAAAAGGAACAGAAATCGGAGGAGCAAGACTAGGTTTGGAGCTGAAAGGAAATAAAAAAGTGACTAAGAACATCAATGAAGATAAAATAAAAGAATACTAGATAAATATCGTTAGAAATTAATAATTAATGAAAAATTGATACAAAATTATTTTGATTTATATTTATGGGTCATGAAAAATATGTAATATAAATAAAATATAGAGAGACAGTGTATAAGATTCGATGGGTATACGAACTTGGTTACGCGACACTGTGTCAGATTACACCTCAGGTGACTAGGTCAGTAGGAAGTAAACATCGAAAGAAATGCTTGTGTAGACAAAAAAAACTCATTTACTTTTATATAAATTAAATAAATATATAATTTTTTAAAGTTATTTTTTTCTCAATAAAATTCATACCTGACAAATGAGAAAAATATTTAAACGAAATTAATAACCAAAAAATATACAAAATTAGTAATTTCAAATCAATGCAAAAGTTGAATTAAAATTTGTAAAACTTAGGAATTTCATTAAAGATTTTAAATCACAAAAAATGTTCTATATTGCGAAAAGTTAAAATAAGTCATTTTTTATTCATTGTTTATGTTCGAATTATGTATTGAAGCAAAATGTCCACATTGTATGAGGAACTGTTACTAGGAGGCCACATAGAAAGATGGAAGTCGATGGGATTTGATGTTGAAATAAAGGATTATCAACACGTTAACAGGACTCGAGAATATGGGAACCAACAACAAGAATGGAACCGACGACAGAGACAACAATATAGAAAAAAATAGAGACTACAATAAATTTAAAAATCAAAATAGGGACAAGAGTTTCAGAGAAAATGGACAGAAAAGGAACATAGATTCGCATGATTATGGAAGAGCAAATTGTTATAACTATGATCACAATTTTGACGAGTATAATGTCGATTACAGAAATTCACAACACAGATTTGGTAATGAGAAACATGTAAACAGATTTCGAAACGGCTACAGAAGATACAACAACATACAGGATGGTTACAGAAGAGAGCAACATAGAGAAAATAGATATATTGATTACGAAGAATCTTATATGATTGGTGAGGATCGATCTTTTAATAATGATTGTTGCGACATAAATTATTTAAAAGAAAACAGACCAAAATTTAATAAAGCATATGATATTATGATTTTATAATACCACAAATTCGTTTCAAGGATTCGACCACAAACCAAACTCTTTTAGAGGACGAAAAACAACTAAAATATGGTGTTTCATCTTTCGCCAATTATCCACAGCTCGCAACAGAAAAAGAAGAATCAAGCAACAAGAAAGCTATTCAAAATGAAGAAAAGTCTCTAGAGGAAGAACAAACATCAGTGTATATGAATCCTATTATAGATACTTTGGACAACGAAGAAAATATCAGCCTCAATGAAGAATTTTCAAATAAGAAAATGGTGGACTCAACTAGAAGATTCGATTTGTCATTAGCGAAAAATCAAACTCATGTTTGTGACAGCAAGGTGTTCGAAGGAGAGAAAGAGAATAAAAAGAAATCTTTACAAAAGAAAAATTCGGAAAGAAGCAACAATAAAAGCGAATCAGAAGAAATGAGTGAATTGAAGAATTATAGTTGTCATGATGACGAAATTTCACAGCAAGAAAATAATATTTCAAAATCTGAAATTAGTCAAGAACTAAACGAGACAAAACCGGATCAAGAAAGAAGTGGAAGAACAATTGAAGAAGAAGAACGTCAAAAACATTTTTGCCATAAAATTTTACTCAAAACGAATAAGAAAGAGAAAAATAAGAAATAAAACAAATATACATAACTTAAAAATAAAAGCAGACACTATAAACACAGAAATAAAGAAGAAGGTCATGTTATTAAACACCACAACTCAGCAAAAATTGTCTACTACGAAAATTCTGCCAACCACACGGTAGTTTAAGCATGAAACATATTTAACAATTTTCTTGGGTAAAATCTTAAACTTACTTATTCCTTACAAACCTCATACACTAATTGTAATATAAATATATAAATTAATTGGGTTTGACATTTATTTTTTTATTGTATTTTATTTTATTATATATACTATTTTATTCTCGCGTAGAGCAAAAAAAAAGTTAAAATATTTTTAACAGTAAAAATAAAATGTTAAATAAAGACAAACAACTCTATTAAAATAATTTCGCTTACTAATTTAGTAAAAAAAATAAGTTATTCATAATACAGTTAATGAAAATACAAAAACTAACACAAAAAACATAAACCTAGGAAATGCTTTTAATATAAATAATTAACTTAAACTAATGGAATACGCTATAATAATAATTTAAAATTATCATCATGAAAAAAACCATTAAAATATCAAACTAAAAAAAAAATTTATTAAACAAATTTCAAAAATGAAATCTTGTATGTTCTAACATTTTTATTTTTTTATAATACTAGAATTGTGTATAATTTTATTATTATATTAACCAAATTAACTACATTTAAAAACAAAAAGTATTTCATTAATAACAATATTATGAAATTAAGAATATTATTCGTTGAAATACTTAAAAATTACGTTTCATTGATGCTCTTGTCAAATTATATTGAATTTCAGATTAAAATACGCTTTAAATACTTCTAGAATCTGCGTCTTTTTTTTTTTTATAACTCCTTAAAAAGATATGACGCACTAAATAATATTAAAGGGAATGCTTTAAAGTTCGAGCATTTATGAAACCGTTGTAACACCACTAACACAAATATAAATTAACAATCTTAACACTATTAAATTAGAAACATTAATATGAAAATACTCTTGAAAGATAAAATCAAAATGAACTATTGATCTTAGAAAACGTAAATCTAATTTTACGGTTTTTTGATTAAAAAAAAACTATAAAAAAACGTAAATCAATTCAAACGAAATATAAAGGCAAATTCCAAAAAATTTTGAACATTGATTTCTAACTGAAAATACAGTTAACTTTTTTTTAAAAAAACAGCATTCTTGTAAGAGAAAATCTAGAAAGAAACGTCATGCTTTACATTTTCTCTGCCTAAAAAAAAAATAGAACTTAAAAAAAGACTTATACTCATATTAAAAAAAAGATACTTTATTCAATTCACACTATTTCTAAAATAAACTTACAAAGAAATTTTTAAAGAATGAAAATTTTTAATACAAAACACTACATTTAATTGCTCAAAATAAAATTAAAAAAAGGAAAAAAATATAAGAAACAATTTGAAAAATTTTTATTCTTAAAACTATTTGACCAGATTTTTTTAATAATGAAATAAAAAGAATCAAAATCTTACATTTTTTTCTATAAAAAATCTAATAAAGAAACAGTGTTATATTATAATATTTAAACATTCTTTCTTTAAATTTTTTACGTCTTTTAAACGAACTATAAAAATTTCACAAAGTCTGTTTGCATT
This sequence comes from Leptopilina heterotoma, assembly GCF_015476425.1. NCBI lineage: Eukaryota > Metazoa > Arthropoda > Insecta > Hymenoptera > Figitidae > Leptopilina > Leptopilina heterotoma. The sequence continues at coordinate 159,392 of NW_025110973.1, forward strand.
TGTCAACTTTTTCTAATTAATGACTAAAACTATTTATCTTGATGATAAAAATTTTGTAGTTCAGAAAACAATTTTGTAAAATCAAAATCTATTCTCGCTACTATAAATTATAATAATTTAACGATACAAATGTAAAAAAAAATACTTTATTATTATTCAAAAAATTAATTTAAACAGAAGTTTTCAGGGAAAATATGAAAATTCATAATATTCTAATCAATGAAAGTATTTTTTTTACGAAAACGAAGTTTTTATCTTTTTATGATGTAATAAAAATATCCTGCAACCTATGTAAAACTATTTTATAAAAGCATTATAAAAAAAAACTAAAATTGAAATGATAAAAATAAATTCGTTATCATCGTTTAAAAAAAAAAATTTATGATTATAAATCTCTTCCAAAAATAATTTGTTATGAATTCAAATTTCTATACTATAGAATTATGTATTTTCGTATTATTTAAAGTAAAAAAATATTTTATGTATTCTTCGTTTGAAATTAATATCAAAATTAAAAAAAAAATTGTATACTAAAAAAATATATAATATAGACTTCATGATTTATAAAATACATTAGAAAGGATAAATTAAAATTTTTAAACTATAAACTTTGTCACTCCATTTAAAAAAAAACAATATAAAAGAAAATTCAGAAAAATGACATATCTTAACGGAAACGAATATCTAGGTTGGTAAAAATGCAATTAAAATGTAAAAAGTTAAAATTCTTTTTTTTTTTTTAATGATTTATTTAAAAGATACGTTTAATTAAAAAATAAAGCATTTTTTTTACCACACTAGACCATAAAATACTTAAAAATTCGTTTTATTAAATGCAAAAACTATATGCCAACCAACGAAAATATTAAAAACATAATTTTTATATTAACAATAAAATAAATCGTACTCAATACAAACTTAATATGTAAATCTACAAAAAACTAGTTTTTTGCTTCTAATGTAAACTAAACTTGAAACTATACTATAACTCAAGACATTAAATTACCCCTATTGATATAAATCTTTAAAACGCGAAAAGATATTACAAAAATTGTAAAGAAAAGAAAAGAACAAAAGCATTTAGAAATGGCTGCCAAGGGACGTCAGCCTAATTAGAATGGGGGCATGACAACAGAATTGTCGTCACATTTTTTTTTCTTCTCTTTTCGAAAATAAAGCAAAGAATTTTCTTTAATTGTAACAATCACACGCAATACAATTTATGTAGTCATCGTTACGTTAATATTACCTACATAAATATCTTTACGAACGGTTGAACAAAAACATTTTAGCTAAAAAACACTTCAAACAACGACTTAGACATACTTTATGTAAAATCCTTTTTTTAAAGGAATCCTTTTTTTTTAAATGAAAATGTATTTAATTTTGTTAGCTTACTTTCCATAGAAGTTTAACTTAACTTTTCTCCAAGATGAACTTTTATAAAAAAAACAAGGACACGATTTTTGTAAAACTCGAAAGAGTAATATCTATTCTATAAATTTCAAAAGAGGATCTTCGATATTGCTTTCCCGCAGCTGACAAGGGACGTCAGCCTATTAAAAGGGGGGCATTTGTGACGAACCGACTTCGTCACAATTTATCCCTTCGTGATAACAAAATATAAATATAATGTTTATAAGAAAATATTAACACAAATACAAATATCCATGTTAAACACAATAACGAAACATACTTAGTTCATCTTTTCGTTATAATCTCGTTTAAAAAGAGTTTAAATATTAATAAAATATAATATCTCTCAATTATTGCAGTAGTTAATTATATTTCACATTTTTATAAATTTACATTGAAAAAGATTAAGAATTTAACTTTAATTAAAAGAATGAGGCTTCAGATACCAATGTATTGTGAAACTTAAGGAGTGGTGTTTCTAGGTTAATGAACCATGATCACACCACTGCCTAAAACTGCAAGTTTGCAGAAAAGCGCCTGGCAACGAGCAGGTGCAATAAACTAAAGTATGATTTCAACACTGTAATGTCGATTAATAAAATCGATTGACACAAGGAAATCTGGGCATTTGCCCGTGTGTCTCGGCGTGACCAAGACGGAGAGTTAGGGCTATTTATTGTACGAAGCCCTTGTTTGTTTAATTAAATTGAAGGTCTGAATAATATACCACAAGATAAAGATGAAGTAATAAAATAAGTGAATAAATAAATGGTTATAAAATAAAGTGACAAAAGTATGAAATGAAAAGTGAAATATTAATTAAAGTGCAAGCGCGTTAAAAAAACAAAGGATATTAACTAAAAGAAATAAAACTAAAGGAAAATATATAAATATATATGACAAAGGTGAGCTGAGTTGTTTTACACACTAAAACACAATATATGCACATAAACACATTACGCATCAGAAAATAGATATTATGTAGAATCACATACTTAAAAGAAGATAAAGATTGTAATCTTTAAGATAAAGTAAATAAGGGAAATTTAGATAATTGTATTAGTGTTTAGAAGTTATAATATATTCTCATTATTTTGTAAATTTGTTTAACTTTATTAGCATCTACATAACAATTCCAAAACCCTAAAATCCACTATTTCCAAACAGTAGAGATTCTCACCTCACTATACTTGAACAATAAGTAGGAAGGAGGGGATCCACTACCAAACTTTAAAGGTTACAAGTTTTCTTGTGTAATATTTTACCTTTAATTTTATTGTTAATTAATTAAATTATTATTCATAATTTTAATACATTACAAAAACACTTTTAAAAAAATCAATTATTTTAAATTAAATTTTACAAAATTTGAATTATTGAAATTTTTTTTTTATTGTAAATTTTGAAAATTTATTTAGTATATTTTATTTATAAAAATAGTTGAATTGTTTCGAAGAAATTATTAAAATTTTAGGAAATAATTCAATTTTATAGAAATATTTGAAAATATATATTTGAATTCTTCCGAGAAATTCAATTAAAGATATTTTGAAAATATAATTGAATTCCTGCAAAGAATTTTACTAATTTATAAAAATAATTGAATTGTTTCGAAGGATTCATTAAGATTTTAGAAAATAATTGAATTTATTTGAAATAATATTAATAAAATTTTTTTTTTTTAAATTAAATTCTTCCGAGGAATTCAATTTCAATTATTTTCAAAATTTGCAATTAAAATTCTTCAAAAGTTGATTTTCAAAAATTTTTATCAAACACTTTGAAAAAATCAATTATTTTTAATTAAATTTTGACAATATTTCCAATATTTATTGACACTCTTTTCAATTGTAAATTTCGAAAATTTAATTCGAGAAATTATTAAAAAACATTTTTGGAAGATTTGTCTATATAGTAGTTATTTTTCACACTGTATATAAAAATCGAAATAAATTTCATTTTATACTAAAAATTATTTCTATATTTGGAAAAAAAAGTCGAAAAAGTCGTAATTTTTGAAAATCAGTCGAAAGAAGTCGCATTTCTTGAAAATATGTAGTCGAAAATGTTATAATATCCGAGACCTGAATTTCCCACTTCCTACCTTCCACTCCCACTTCCAATTCTCACTTTCCACTCTTAATGGTAGGAAAGTGGAAGGTGAGAGTGGAAAGTGGAAGGTGGGAAGTGAGAGTGGAAAGTGGAAGGTAGAAAGTGAGAGTGGAAGGTAGGTTAGTGAGAGTGGATGGTGGGAAGTGGAAAAGTTACAGAATCGACCCCCCTAGTAGTGTATAATAATAAATAATTACTATATCATTAACTGTCCGAAGATGTTCTTAACTTGTAGCACTCTCAACTATTATTAACAGTAATCAAAGATGAAAGAGTTTCTATTTGAGTATGACTAACAGAATTACGGACTAACATATCGAGTTTTAATTAATTTTTCGACTTTCATCAAGCGCGACTCTTCGATCTATTCATTGCACCTTACCCATGCTTCCAACTGCTTTGATAATTTCAACAGTGAAAGTCTTCTTGTTCGAACCTCCTCCGATTTTGATGAGACACCTGTTTTTGCAGTGTGTGTCTCAGTTTTACACTAATTTTTTATTTTTACACTCTATTATTGATCATAATATTATATTTGTGATTACCTTCTCAGCATTGAGAAAACATGTCATAAATTTCGTTCCATATACGAGAGTAGTCAAGAGAGGTAATGTGCGTACCATAATTTTATCTACTCCCTCATCCCAGAGCTTGATGTAACAATTTAACTATAAACGAAATTCTTATTATTTAATATTTTACTAGGATATTAACCCCATAAGGACCCATTTCAAGATTAACTGAGGCGCAGGTTTTGTTTTGACCTCATGACTGTATATGACCCCTTTAAAGAGACTAGAGAGGCCTTTATAATTAGGACAAATTTTTCCAAAGTTATGATCACTAAAATGATTTAAATCTTACTTTGAGATTAAATTAAATGTTTTGCGGACACTTGGGCGTTATTTTTGGAATAAGAAGAATTATAGTTAATAAATATTTTATTTTATTAATAAAACATTGACTTCTGTTAATAATTATATATACCTGAGGAATAAGGAGACTGACATAAGCACAAACGATAAAAGTTGCTAAAACATATTTTAACCATAATGGTTGAAATGGCCAAACTCCTGATAATTTTAATATACTTTTAGAAATTGTATAATACTTTTGTTCAAAAAATTCCATTTTTAATTTCAAAAAATTTGGTTTACAAATCTTCAGTTAGCATTTAAAGAAAGAATATATCAATCTGCGTTAGAATTTAAAAACTTTCTTTATATAATTATCTTACTGACTATATAATAAAAGAGGGTCAAAATCACATTTATTCTAAAGTCATGAGCTTTGAAACATTCATTCCATTCTGGCAAATAAAGAAGAACTAACTTAAAAATATGTCACCTGCATCTGAATAAAATAAGTGTTTTTATAAAAATTTAATGAATTGTTTCGAACTTACGTTACTGAGTTAAAAATGTTTTATATGCAGGCACATCGAATTTAATGACAATTTTATAACATTTTCCTAAGTGAATGGTAATGAATAATTCTTTTCTTTGAGTTCAAACGATTCACCTCAAGCACATGAGGGTTAATGTGTTTATTTGGTACACTGTAAAAAATTTGGGGATTTTTCCCTGAGGTTCCTTGTGGAATATTCCACAAATTCACGGGGAAAAGTATTTCCACTACGATTTTGGGGAATTTTCCACAAATTAGTGAAATTTTGTACAAACTTGGGGAAAAGTGATAAAATATTAGGGAATTTTCTACAAAGCGAAGGGGAAAAAATTTTTCACTACAATTTTGTGCAATTTTCCACATAATAGTGAAAATTTCAACAATATTATAGGGAAATTTGTATATAATTTTAGGGAATTTTCCACATATTAGTAAGAAAATGTCATTTTATGAAAGCTTTGTGGAATTTTCCCAAATTTAATGAAAATTTCCACAAAGTTGAAAAACTTTTTAAAATTTTATAAAATGGGTTAATTTTTACTAAATTGCATGTACAAAATTATTAACATTTTTACAAAATGTATGATTTAGGGGCTAAAAAATTAATATTTATATTACAGTGAAATGCTTTTTTATAATACTTCATTAAATTAATGTTTTAAACAAATGAGCTTTGTCTAATTTATAATTTAAATAACAATTTTTACTAGAAAAAGCATTTAAAAGAAATGAAATTAATTAAACTTTTACAATTATTATAATTTTAATAATTTAATAATTATATAATAAAAAATACTTTCACTATGAACTACATAAATTTTTTGTTCTACTTATAGTAAAAATTTTATCTTAAAAATACAATTAATACTTTAGTAAAAAATTTTTTAATAAAACATGTTTAACAAACAATTATAAACTATTTTTCACTTATAAAAAGTATTGCTATAAATAGTTAGGTTTATTAAAAGATATATACTATGAGGGGCCTTAAATTTTTTTTGCTCTTAGTCAAAAGTATAAAATGTTTTGAAGCATTTTCTCATTTTGAAAGATTTGGCACATCTGGTTTGTCTTTGGATGACCAACAATACCTAAGGGTTTCTCGTTGCAAGGGGACGTATTTTATGAGTTTCTCGCAGGACCCGTTTTTTTCTTATAAATTTATTTAGCTAGAATGTTTGAGAAATTCTCAAGAAGTCTTCTTCGAAAAGTCTTTCAAGATGATTTTACATGTTAGTTGCTTTTCAGCCTTCGTAAAAGTAAAACCTTGAGTGAAAAAAATATTCAAAGTTATTAAATATATAGTGATGGTTATATTATGTATAATAGTGAAGTGGACAATTCGACAATATTTAATAATATTCTAGAACGATATTTAAGGATTATTTAAAAATTATTAAAAAGGTAAATAATTTTTAAAGATATATTATAATTATATTGTAAGTGTAACATATTGTATTGTAAAGTTTTTTAAAACTATTTTTGGTTTTATCAAAAAATTTAGTTAGTTATTCATATTTTGCCATATAATGTTAATTTAACAATTGACTTATAGAATTCAATTAATTTTTAATATTTTAGTTAGATAACGTAGTTTAGGTATTTTTTATATTTTAATCAAAATAAAAATTTTTTAATTTATTTTAAAAATATATAAATAAAAATATGAAATATAATATTGAATTAGAAAAGTCATAACCTCATTACTACTATATATTCATAGTTTTTGGTAAATATATTATTGTTCAATTTAATTTTTATGTATTTTTATGTCAATTGTAAAAGGTAAATAATAATTTATTTTTACAGTATGTTGTTGGACAATCAACCCCCTAAAGGCAATATAAACGGAGAACTTTCGTATTACATAAAGACTATTTGCGATCCGAAAGCAAAAAATTAATTATTAATGTTGTAAAGTTCAGATGTAGTACTTTTAATTGAAGTACTTATCGTTCACTGACAGTACCTAATATAATAAACAGTATTTAAAATATTTGTTTAAGATTTATTCAACCTTACAAACCAATCTTCCCAAATATGAAAGGATAAAATTTACTGAAAAATTCTGTACTATTTTACAGTAAAAATATCCCAACGTTCGAAGAGAAAAATTCCATAATAAGTAATTTAAAAGAGAAATTTTCTAAGAATTTACAAGAAAAATTTTCCAAGGTTGCAAAGGGAAGATTCCCCAAGATTTCAAAGGGAACAGTTCCCAAGGATGCAAAGGGAAAATTCCACAAGATTTTAAAGGGAAATTTCCTCGAGTTTCTTGGGGAAAATTCCCCAAGATTTCAAAGGGAAAATTCCTAACGTTTTTTGGGGAAAATTCCCCAAGATTATAAAGGGAAAATTCCCCAAGGTTTTAAAGGGAAAATTCCACAAGGTTTTAAAGGGAAAATTCCTCTAGTTTTCTTGGGAAAAATTCCCCAAGTTTTCTTGGTGGAAATTTACCTTTTTTGGTTAAAATTGCGTCACCAAGATTTTGGGGAATTTTCCCCAAAAATTTTTTACAGTGTAGGAAAATACAACTTATACATATTTTGTTTACAAAAATTAGTTTACCGTAACTTACGAGGTAACTTATATATATAATATCTAAATAACAACGAAATGAAATTGCGCACTTACGATTATACTTTTTTTTCTACATTAATCAAACAACTATATTAAATTATTCATTTTACTGCTCTTATTTTTTTATTCATCTCCTTGTTGCTTAATACGATAATCTGACAAACGCTGAAATATTTATTTCTATAAATATTATCCTAAATGTTAAGGTAATGTATTTGTGCTTATGGTTCTTTTTAAAGTTAAATTCTTTCACTCACTTTTTAAAAATAGAGTTTTATTAGGAACATTTAATTATTTAAATTTATTAATAAAAGAATTATTTTTAATTATTTTACTTTTTATTTATTGCTTGATTCAATTATTTGAAAAAAAAATTTAATAAAATTGTATATGCAAACATTTAATTATTTTTATAAATAATAAAAATTTCACAGGAATTCAATTATTTTCATAAAAAAATAATTTCAAATTCTAGAAAATAATATAATTGAATTAAAATGATGAAAATAATTTTTGATAAAGTTACAGTAACTTTCTTTTTCTAAAACAAAACAATAATTTTGTTAAAAAAAATTGTGATTCATAAACAAAAATAATGCAAAATAAATAAATTTTCTATTTCTTAATCACAGTTGTTTATAACAATTTTCTAATTTTCTTTAGAAGTAAAGAACAAAAATAATTTCAATTTGACAAAACATAATATTTAACAAAATTTCAGTCTTTTAATGAAAAAATAGTGAAAAAAATTTCTGATGATTTCTACTTGTCATTACAATTTTGAATTAATTATAAAAGAAAAATAATTAACTATAATAATCGTCTTATTCTTTCTTTCATTCTGTCCACACCTGAAGTTAGTCATGATTATTCTTTTGTTTTTTATACGTTTTGATATGAAAATAGAAATAAAATATAAAATCATCACGATTTTTTAACAAAATTTATGCTTTTGTTTTTTATATGTCTTGGCAGATAATATTACATTTCTTTATTTTTTTATTATATCATTAAATAATTAATATTATTTTTATTTATCAAATAATTCAAAAATATTTTTATTAATCTAAAAAAATTATTAATGTTATAATATTATTCATTATTTCCTTTGTTTCTAAAAAATTAGCATTTTGTAACAAACATTTTATAGATAATTAAAAAATGTAAATCTTGCAAAATATTTTCTTTTTTTTTAATATGAAAAACTTAATTACTTGACAAAATTTTGACTTCTTCCCTGACCCTAAAGAATATTCTGATTCACTCTAAAGATGATTAGATACTCCAAAAAAAAATGTTCCATTACATTTATTTACGAATTTCTTTAATTCTAAAATTATTTGAAAACATCAGTAACTTCTCTTCTAAATAAATTTTAATTTATTATTATTTTCCCACATAAATATTATTTTTAATAATTTTTGAAAAAAGTTCTATGGAGAATTTTAAAATCCATTTGTTTACAAATCAATTTTACGAAATTTAAATTATTCAGAAATTCTTCAATTAAATTCTTCAATAAAAAATAAAAACTTCAAATAATTTCAGAAAAAAATTCAATTAAACTTTTTTAAAATAATTAATTCTACAGAATTGTTAGTTATAAGAATGAAAAATACAAAATTTTTAAAGAATTTGATTTGAAACCATTTTAAAATTTAATTATTTCTTAAAATTTATGCTATAATGCTTTTAATATTTAATTATTATGTAAAACTTTAACTGAAATTAATTTTTAAATAGATTTTTATTAGATAATTCAATAATTTAAATGCAAAAATAAATAATTTATTGAATAATTAAAATTTCTTAAAATTGAAGTCTCATAAAGAATTGTATCAAAATATTTTTAAATTCATTTTTTGAAGGCATTGTGACATGTAATGTAAAAATTAAATTATTGTTATATATGTTCTAAGTGAAATAGTATCGTTTCGCCTATAAACAAATCACGATTTGGTAATCCATTTCCAATTACATAAATTACAGATATATTCGTATTCATAAGTTCTGCAAGAGTTGAAATTTCGGGAGTTGATTTTAAGCTGACGTCCAAAATGACGGAGTAAAAATAACTTGTATAGACAATGCATGTAATTAACAGTGAGCCGAAAATTGTTCTTTCTGTTAAAGTAAGTGGTTCCTCGGATGTTCCCATTCCGATTACAATCTGAAAGATGCTTAACGTTTGCCAAGCTCTCTTCTTGAATTTTAATAAAAATACTGCGAGTCGCATTACGCTAATCATACAAATCGTTGCTAGGATCATATGCCAAAATTGTTCTGAAACTTCAATGCCTTCGTTACATTTTAATCCTTTTGGAATAACAACATTTATTCTAACAATATTAAGAACTACGATTTGCTGACGAAAATAATTAAGATCATTCGATTGAAATAGGTCTACCAAATTTAACGACAAATCCGATAAGCTTAAAATATTTTTAAGTAATATATCTTTTTTTTTATCATTGTCTGCTTTAAAATATGTCTTGCTTGCAATATCTATAAATTGTGTCACATTTGATTTAAAATTCATTTTCTTTTCAAGAATGTCTAGTAATTTTATTGAACTCCTGTATTCATCTATAGATGAATCATTAACAGATTTACAGTCTACTTCTAATCTATATCCATGGAGATTCTGCAATTTATTTGGAAACCATTCACTTTTTGCTGACAGCAATTCGTGGGAATAATTTTGATAAAAAGGATTTAGATGACTCAGAAATGGTGACATTAAGGAACTTGATTTTATTATTTTATGCGGTTGTTCATTACTGTATGTCAGTAAGGTAAAGTCTAAATACTTTAATCTCCAGGCAGTAGATAAAATTCTTTCAATAATCGTATAATTTGAGGATGCGGAATTTAGAATTAATATTTTATGTTGAATTTCCCGTCGATAATAAAGTCCATTAAGTTGATAAATATCCGTAAAAAAAAGAAAATCAAAGTCCAGTTTTGACATTTCGTAAACAAACAGTGAAGGACCAGCGTTTTTGTAAAGATTCTTTGGCATCTCTAACCTTGGATCTGTGAGTAAAATTGTTTCCAAATCATTATAACTAAAGATTACAGATGGAAAGTGCGAATTGACACTCGTTATGGTTGATTGTAGTATTGGGTCCGTAATATTTTGCACATCGTCAACAATGAATATAACTTGATGTATTTTTGATTCTTCTTTTAAATGCTTCAGCAGTCCATCGATGTAACCATTTGTTGGTGAGGTATCTTGAATTCCTCTTAGAAAAATAAACGTAACCAAATATATGTTAATGACTTTCATCCTTAACAACCGATTTCTTCAAATGATAGAAATAGACTGCAATGAATTTGATGTCGTAACAAGAAATTCTAATTGAATCTTTTGTGTAATAAGAATGTAAGAAAAAAAGACTTTTGAAATACATTGTTACTAGTATAAATTAATTAAATTGAATGAGATCGGAATTATTTAATTCTGATTCTTTTCTACATAATAACTGTCTTATTGTATATAATAACAAAATAATAAAATATTACAATAAATAGGAAATTACTATCGATTTCTATTGTATTCGTATAATAAATATAGCGGTAACCCTCTTTTGTATTTTAGATATGTTGACAGGACAATTTTCGGATTCAATAGTTGAAAAGGTAAAATCGGGGTGGCACTCACACTACAGAAAACGATTTCCAGGAGGACCTGGAAAGAGTTTCAAACATGCCAAAAGGATGGAATTTAATAATTTCTTCTGTCATTTTATATCCAAACGAAAATGCTTGATAATTATTTTCTAGCAGTCTTAAAATTTTTGTTACCCTAATGTTGCAAATACACCACATGCATGATAGAGAAAAGCCAAAAATACTGCATCTGTACTAACAATAATTGTAATTATTACTGTATTAGTATGACAAGTATGTAGTGTGATACAAAAGTAATTATCGTTTTGATTTACAAAATATTCTACCACTGAGTTGAATTTTCTTGAACGAGACTGATTTAACGGCATTATGATATCCATAATTAATGGACATAGTGGTTCTAAAAGAAATTCAAACCAACATGTACAAATAACAACTGCAAGAAACATACAAAATTTTTATAAATATTATATACATGTTTACTATATAATTTTTAATTATTTTGTTTGAGATAAAATTCCGAGGGTGGCGAAGATCGAAATAATTATTATTATATAAGTCTTACTCAAAAATAAAATGATGAACATTCTTCCTTTAACTTCGTGTTCAAGAAGAATTTTTAATTCTCTTTCGGATTTCCAAATAAACCAATCTTTTTTCATTTTAACTAAAAGCTCCTCTATCTATAATATTAAAAAAAATGTGTATATGCCGATAAAAAATTTCATAAACAATTATTATACATAGTGACATACATTATTATTGCAAAAATTGATAAATGACTCTTGATTGTATATATATATATATATATATATATATATATATATATATATATATGTGCAAAAAATACACAACTATAATATAAAAAATATGTATACTTTAAATTAATTTGAATAAAAATACCTGTGCCACAAGAAAACTTAGTATACTAAACCAATGAAAAACGGTAATAATTCGTTGCATGAATTTATTTTGATGTGGACAACATTCAATCAAACACAGTAGATATTCATTTATTCTATAGAAAGTTTTATAATAATCGATATCAATTTTAGAACTCATTGCCGCTAGGAACTCAACTTCTCGTTTCTGTTTCCTTTTCTTCATTGAAGTAACTGTTTTGTTATTTCTTTTTTCAAAAAATCTTGATATGAATTGAAGTGAAATTGTAGTTTATTAATTTCTATCAAGAAATTACTGTTCTGAAATAAAGTTTAAAGAGAATGTTAATGGTATATATGAAAGTAAATGATTTGAAACTTTCTTTCTATAAAGTTTTATAGGTTTTAATAAAGTATACGGAATAAATTATATACTCTAGAAATTGATTTTAAATTTACCATATTATGGTTTTTTGTGACATAAGTTTTTCCAATCAAGATAAACTACCTGTAAATTATTTTCTTTTAGGAAATGTTTATGTTATATAAACGTTGAAATCGATTTTGCGACTATGTCAATAAATAAGATTATTTTCATAGGAAATATAATAAAAATATAAGTTGAATATAAAATTAACAAATTAAATCTTCTATTTTCAGTTTTGATATTAATATATCAATTTATCAACTTTTGGAATTAATTATTTTATTTTACACTCAAATCTACTTGTCGTTGAATATTTGAATTTTTTTAAAGTAGAAATAATTTAAAAACAAAATTTTTAATCAGATCATGATATTTTTTAAATTAAACATATTTATATTTCAGAGCAACATTAAAAATATTTGGACGCAATCATGGATTTAGAAGACAGAAGAGTTTACAATTTCTGATAGTATACGCCAATCAATAATTAGCATATCAACTTCTCTAGTTTAAATAAAGTACTAACTTTTATAAATATGTATTTTTTTTTATTTCAATAAAAATTAAAATATTACTTAACAAAATTCAATTTATAACACTGTATAAATTGTCGGAATTACAGTTATTATAACAATTATTATTTTATACAAGTGTTTAATTACAGTTTTTGTAAAATACATTGCATACAATTTATAACCGAGTTAATTATATGTCTAATTGCAAAATAATAATTCTAATGTAAAATTTAAAAATAAATTACTTGTAAAAAAAATTTTATAATCTAGTACATAATTCAGAAAAATGTCCTGAAAGATTTTATACAAAATCAAATAATTTGATGTGTAAGAAACTGCTTTCCTTACTTCAAAAACATTTATCTGTGATTAATTAAATAAGTTATTAATTTTTAAAGATTGTATTACATTACATATATCTAGTACAGTCGCACTTACCACATCTTAGTTGTATTCTAATATAGATTTTAATTAAGATTTCATCTCATCGATGAAAGCATTGTAAAGTAAGACATTGACGCGCGAATCATCTGTAAAAGTAAAATTATTTCTCTCTCTGGAAAATAAAACTAAATTAACTTACCACTGAAAAGCTTTCTATTTCAATAGGATAAACTTGAAGAGCGGTAATTTTGTAGGTGTAATTAGTTTTCGTTAATATTTGAAGTATCATTTTTCTTGATTTTATTGGAAGTTCATACCATCGACAGAAATATCTTCAAAATAATAAATAGTTGATAAATAGTTTTTAGTTATTCATCCCGTGTAGAAATTTCGCTGGGGCCCTGATCAGGGCCGGATAGGGCCGACCTATTAGGGAATGAAACGCCGCGCCCGATGTGGCCCTGATCAGGAAATCCACATTTTCTTGTCGCCCCGATCTGGCCCTGATCGGGCGCGGCGTTTCATTCCTTACTATGGCCCTAGTAGGGCAATTTCTACACGGGATCTGGCCTTTTTTGAGTTTATTTTATTAATTTATTTACTTACACATTTTTAAAAAGTAAACTAATTTTATCCGTTAGTCGTTGCGATGATAAACTAACATAAAATAAACTGAACGAATGAGCCATAACAAATAGTACAAATCTGACAGCCTCGTGTGGTTTATCTAAGTTCATTATAACCTGTAAAGAATTCATATTACATTGTCAATTCATTATCATATTTGGATTAATTTCCATCATTGATAGAGTATTGACAAAACATCTTTACCAGTATTCCAATAAGACTTATGATGATAACAGTGATTAGTATTTGAATTAAAAAGGAAATTGCAAACAGAGATTCAATTACACAGAGGAATCTGATATAAAAAATGAAAAGAATTAATAAAATTTGAAAACTAGTTGCAATCTCGATATCTTTAAAGTAGAATAACCCTGCGCACTTACTCTAAACCACTGCAGTGTCTTTGCACACATATTGAGATTTCTTGATCAACTATATCATATTCTTTTTCAATACTATGCTTTTCTTTAGGTATTTTCTTGTCTAAATTCTCTAGTTTCTGACTACAGAAAAATAAAATTATTAATATTCAAAAACATGTACAGACAATTGCATATATAAACTGTTTATCTGCTAAGGTTATAAAAATTAGTACACAGAACCTAATAGGGAAGACAATATATAATAAATAATCCAAAAGACAGAACCTAACAGAAAGTTAGGTGACAAGTTTTAACAAATTAAATATAGATTGTAATTTAATTTTTTAGCTAAACCTTTCGAGCAAAAATACAGTAAAGATGTTTATGAAAAAATTTACCCCAAGGCAGCAAAATAACCACAAGCATGTTGAGTAAATAGTAAAAATGATACATCAAAATTAAATCCAGAAGAAATTTTCACATATGCGGTTATGTATATGTGAAGTTGTATAATATAAAAGTAATCCTCATTGTTATCAAATCCATAATCAAGTTCATAAATAAAAACTCTTTCACGAGTTTCATTAAGGGGCTGTATTAGGTCAAGTAAGCATGGTACTAGTGGCATAAATACATAGAAGCATGTAGTAAAAAGTACGTAACCTGCAAATTTAATACGTTGATAATCCAAAGGACCCCTTAATAATATTTAATAAAATAAATAATAAATTAACATGGTTGCCACAAAATGATAAATATAAAATTTCAGACTTTTTCCAGGATTTTCCAGGTCAATACTTATGCAATTCCAGTCAAAAATTAAAAAAATTTCTGGCCCAATAACACATCTTCAGATCTAAAAAATTTTCCTAAACTTCCAATTACCAAAAACTTAAAATAAGAATTACAAAAGAAAAATTTTTCTTCCTTAGATATCAGCAGAAAATGAAAAATTATTTTTTGGAGGCGCATGATTATTCCCCAAATGTCATTTTACCGAACTGTCATTTTAACGAATTGCATTTATTCGAATTGTTATTTTAACGAAATGTCACTTTTGCGAAAAGTCATTTTTGCGAATTGTCATTTATGCGAACTGCCACTTTTTCGAATTGTCATTTTTACAAAATGTCACTTTTGTGAATTGATATTTTTACGAATTGTCATTAATGCGAACTGTCATTTTTTCAAATGGACATTTTTACGAAATGTCACTGTTGCGAATTTTCGCAAAAATGACAATTCGCAACCGTGACTTTTTGTAAAAATGACAATTCGAAAAAATGACTTTTCGCAAGTGACAATTCGTAAAAATTGCAATTCGCAAAAATGACATTTCGTAAAAATGCCAATTCGAAAAAATGACATTTCGGAACAATATAACTATTCGTAAAAATGACAATTCGTAAAAATGCTATTTCGCAAAAATGACTTTTCTCAAAAGTGACAATTCGTAAAAATAGCGTTTCGCAAAAGTGTCATTTCGTTAAAATAACAGTTCGGATAAATGTAATTCGGTAAAATGGCAGTTCGGTCAAATGACATTTGCGGGGAATAATCATGCGCCTCTTGTTGCTAGAAAAATTCCAATTAATACAGTACCGGCCAAAATTGTCAGTCTACCCATTTTTGAAGGAATAAAAAAAAATTTTTAACATAAAATTTATAAAAACTCAAATTTTTTTTTGGTTATATTTTGAAAGACGATAAAATTTTGCAAAGAATAAGACCTCACAGAAGTCGTTTGGACAAAATTTGTAGAAGATATTCTTAAAAATCGTCATTTTCAATGTTTTACGAAAATTCAAATAACTTCTAAAATAATGAACGCTTTTTAATAATCTTAGGCTTATTTTAAAGGTCATTTGCTACACTATAAGAATTACTTATAGGCATTAACCTGTAATTTTTTTTTTTGAATAAGCATGACGTCAAAATTGGACAAAAAAATTGGAAAAATTTGAAATAAATTTTTTGTACTAAAAACTATTCTAGAACATATATAAAACATAATAGGGTGTAGATTTTTCAAGAAAATTTAATAAAAAAATATGTTTGAACTTCAAAAATTATTTTTCTTTTAATAATATTCTTTCCAATTTTTTGAATTTTTTTGACCAACTTTGACGTCATGCTTATTCCAAGTAAAAAATTACAGGTTAATGACTATAAGTAATTCTTATTCTGTAGAAAATGACCTTTAAAATAAGCCTAAGATTATTAAAAAGCGTTCATTATTTTAGAAGTTATTCAAATTTTTGTAAAACATTGAAAATGACGATTTTTAAGAATATCTTCTACAAATGTTGGCCAAATGACTTCTGTAAGGTCTTATTCTTTTCAAAATTTTATCTTTCTTTCAAAATATAAACCAAAAAAAAATTTAGTTTTCATGAATTTTATGTTAAAAATTTTTTTTCATTCCTTTAAAAATGGGTGGAGTGACAATTTCGGACGGTACTGTATCTGGGTTATCAAAATTAATCTAATTCACAATTCATAAAAAGTAACCACAGCCGATAATCAGCAGAAGATTAAAAATTATTTTTTGAGCGAACTTTATGTTTTATTTGTTAACAGTTGTTAATAAAATAATTATTTACTGTTCCTAAACTATTTCCAGGTTTTCCAGGATTTCCAGACCTTCCAGACTATGTGGCAACCATGATTAAAAAGTATGTTTGATTAATACACACATTGTACATACCTACATAAATTTTGGTACATTCTCTTCCTCGTTCGCAATATTTAAGGAATTCATTAAATTCGTTTTCAGTTGACAATAAGTCAGAATGACTTTTCATATTTATTAATATACTTTTTATCTATATTTAAATTATGTATTATATTTATTTTCACAGTAATGCATAAGAGAGAATGCTAAATATTTGCTTTCAAAATTTTAACAGAAAATCACATGTATGTACTACATTATTAACTGTTCGAAAATGTTCTTAACTTGTAGCACCCTCAACTGTTATTAAACAGTTTTATTATACATAAAATAATAAACAAATTTACAAGAACTGAATTTTTAAGTTGATGCGATCAACGAATTTCCAATGAAACAGGTCTTCTCAAGATTCCCAAATGGTTTTAGACTTTTCTCCCAAATTATTCACGAAAATAAAAAAAATATAATTAATGAGAACTTTCCTCTAATGATCTTACAAAAAGAATGAATGAAATGGCGTTGTTTGTTTATCACCTAGGAAATTCATTGCCAACGTCATAAAAAGAAAGTCACGTTACTAAACTAGATTCATGCGCTATACGATTTTTGATTGGTTATATGTAAGTTAATCCGGAAATTTTCTAGTTCCTCTATTATTATCAACATTGTCATCGTGATTACCTTTTCAGAACTGAGAAAACATGTCATAAATTTTATTGCAAATACGATAGTAGTCAAGAGAGGTAATGTGCGTATCATAATTTTATCTGCACCATCGTCCCAGAGCTTGATGTAGCAATTTAACTATAAATGAAATTCTTATTATTTTTTTATTGACATATAACCCCGTAAGGCCCAAATAACCCTTGTGCCCCTTGTGCCATGTGTCATCATATGTGGGGGATTTCACGTGAAGTGATCCAGGCCTCATGCGTTTACACATCATAGTTTGCTGACTTTATAGTTCACTTAGAAAAAAAGATGTGAATTTCACAAAATATGTTTTGGAAAGGTTTTTTCGTGTACTTTTCAATGAGATGTTAGTTTAAAAAAAAATTTTTTTTGACCTTGGAAATTAAAAATTAAAATTAATTTTCATTTTTTTGTAAAATCGGTATCTAAAAAAATTTCTTTTTACTTAGCAAGAAAGCTGAGCTTTTTTCCAATCCAAAACATTTCTACCCAAAGTGGGACATGAATTATTAATAAATAAAAAAATAACATTTACTTTATCGCGGTAAAACAATGAGATTCTTTATCTAGGTATCTGAATTCACACATTTTCCACTTCCGACTAGAAACTCTGACGGACGGCATAATTGCATCCAAAAATTTGGATATCCCTAGGAACTAGGGTATTAACTAGGGTTATTGGGTTAAGAGGAAATATAGTAATTAAATATTTGATTTGATCAATAAAACATTGACTTCTGTTATAAAATATATATATACCTGTGGAATAAGCAGACTAACATAAACACAAGCAATAAAAATTGCTAAAACATATTTTAACCATAATGGTTGAAATGGCCAAACTCCTGTTAATTTTAAGACATTTTTAAAAATTGTATAATACTTTTGTTCAAAAAATTCCATTTAAAAAAAATTTTTTTGTTTACAAATCTTAAGTTACTTTGCTAACATTAAATGAAGAAATATATATAAATCTGCCTGAGAAATTTAAAAACATTCTTTATATAATTATCTTACTGACTACATAATAAAGGAGGTCAAATCACATACATTCTATAAAGTCTCGTGAGCTTTGAAACATTCATTTCATTCGTCAAATAAAGAAGAATTAACTTAAAACCATTTCATCTGTATCTGAATAAAATAAGTGTTTTTATAAAAATTTAATGACTTCACGATTATTGTTTCGAACTTACGTTACTGAGTTAAAAATGTTTTATATGCAGGCACATCGAAATTAATGATGATTTTATAAAATTTTCCTAAGTAAATGGTAATGAAAAATACTTTTCTTTGAGTTCAAACGATTCACCTCAAGCAAATGAGGGTTAATGTGTTTATTTTGGTAGTAAAATATAACTTTTACATATTTTATTTACAAGAATTTAGTTTACTGTAACTTATATAATATCTAAATAACAACGAAATTGAATTTCGAATTTACCATTATACTTTGTTTTTATACATTAATCGAACAACTATTTTATTAATTACTGCTCTTAGTTTTCTCTCCATCTCCTTGTTGCTTAATACGATAATCTGACAAAGCTGCTTTAATCGCATCCTCTGCAAGCACTGAAAAATATTTATTTTCATTAATATTATATATTCTAAATATCAAGGTAATGTATTTATATTTATAATATTTTTATTATTTTATATTTTATTTATTAATTTTTTTATTATTTATTTATTTATATTTTATTTTACTTTTTATTTATTTAATTTTAATAATTTATTTATTATTTTTTCAAAAATCGAAGTTCTTTAAAATTTCTAATGAAATTAATTCAAAATTGAAATTTTATAAATGATAATGGCGACTTACTCGAACAGTGCAGCTTGACTGGTGGTAGACATAATTCTTTTGCAATGTCAGTATTTTTCAATTCCAAGGCTTCGTCAACCTGGTAAGAAATTTAATTTATATTACAATTATATATATAAGATCGTTAGACTGTTTATAATAATATTAAAATCTTACCGTTTTCCCTTTAACCCATTCGGTTGCAAGAGAACTTGAAGCAATTGCTGAACCACAACCAAATGTTTTAAATTTTGCATTAATAATTTTGCCCCCCTCATCAACTTCAATTTGTAATTTCATGACATCACCGCAGGCAGGAGCGCCCACTAATCCGGTTCCAACACGTTTATTATTCTTATCCAACGAACCAACATTTCTCGGATTTTCATAGTGATCCAAAACCTAAAAATTTTTTAAAAGATTTCAAGTAGTTTAAATTTAAATAATATTAAATATTTTAAATCAACATTGTTGGAAGACATAAAATTATATAAATAAAATGATGTTTTAGTCTGGTATTTTAAACAAAAATAATTAAAAGAAGAGTTTTTATCATAAAATAAAGTTAATCTTTAAATAGTAAAATAAAGGTATTAATTACGTGGAAAAATTGTTTTTCGGGTGTCTACTATTTTTGATCAACAAAATTCCCGGCTTTGTCCTAATTTTTCCCGGCTTTTTTTTCTCATCTTTAAATTTATTTGATTTCGAACGTAAATAAATCTACAAATAGCTTCCAAAATTTTTATTAGAGTTTTTATGAATAATTAAATTCTTTTAACGAGTTTCTTTAAATTTTTTGAAAATAAGTTTTTTTAAAAATAATTTTAATTAACAATTTGGAATATAATTGAATTAAACAAAAATTTTTTTCAATTTTTTAAAATCATTGAAATTAAAAAAAATTTTCAAATAATTGATGTTAGGACAAGAATTTTTTTTTGACATTTACGAAAATAATTGAACTTTAGAGAAGAATTTTGTTATTTATAAAGATAATTGAAATTTTTTTTTCAAATTTTGTACATTGAATTTTATTTTTTTTTAAATAATTGAATTTCTGCAATTATTTGTAATTTCTCCAAAATTGAATTTTTTTTTAATGTTTTCAAATGTTTTTAACAAAAATTTAAATTAGAAAATTTTTTAAAATTCTATTATTTTTAAAATTGCTAATTATTTTGTTTAAAAAAAGGTAGTTAAGAAGTTAGCCGCGCGAATTGTTGCTATTAGTTTATTCTAAAAAGTATTTTTGATATTTTCTTCTATCTAAATCTTCGTAGATAATTCTTAATCTTTCTTCATTAGTTTCTTTTTCTAAAAATTCTGTTAATTGCTCATTTGCCATCTGTGGAATAATTTTTATTTTCTTCTTGTTTCTTCATTCGTAAGACAAGAAAATTTATTAAATATATAAGTCTAGTTGCTTTTCTCAATTAAATACATTCAAATACATTTTATAGGTTATGTATCACTATATCGATGAGTAAACACATATCTTACCTTGCGCAGACGTCTTAACTAAATCTATAATGCACTATTGCACAAATTCAAGAAAGTTTGCGATCATTAAATGTAATATTGCATTCGACAAAAATCGATTTTCACAATATTACGAAATATATAAACTATATTTTATTAATAAAAAAAAAGAATAGAATTTCTACGCAATAAACTTTTTTCTTCGAAATAATAAAATATAACTAAAAAATGTTGTGTTCAATAAAAAATATATTATCTTTATATTTTACAGAAAATTATAAGAGTAAATTTAAAAGAAAATTATAGAAATAAAGGTTGATGAAGGTTAAATATAAACAATTTACGTTTGGATGATATGAAGCACGAGAGCCAGCACTGTAGATGATGTTTGCTGTTTCGGATAATTTGGAGGGCAAACTTCTCCAAAGTGCCATTTTCTTTAAATTATTAATAAAACTGTCAAATTACTTTTAGTAGATTTTGAGAAAAAACGACTGAATAAACCACGTGACAAAAGCAACTTCGCACACTGAGAATATAAACACAAAACAATTTCCTTACATCATTGTAAGCAATGCAGGGTCAAGTAAAAAAACAGGTTCAATCACTTCAACGACAGCGAAAGAACCCCTGTTGTTTCCAAATGTGACACTGTTTCATAACACTAGTGACTGCCACGAGGTGGCGCAAAAAAGCTTACGTAGAAAACACAGTGCTCTATCTTATTATTATTATTGTATCCAAGTTTTTAATTAAAATAAATATATGTATATTTATATTAACAAGTAGTTAAAAAGTTGTCTCTAAGATTAAAACGATTAAAACTTAAATTTCACACTAATAAATTTATTTATTACTATTCTATTCTTTATATAGAAATTTAATTAAAAATTATAATTTCCAGTATACGTCAATTTTTGTTTACATCGTTTACATATTGTCAAAATATCTTGTTTATCAACAAATAAGTGAGTATTTAAAAAAATTATAATATAATGCTTTTAGCTATAAAAAAAATTATTTTTTAGAAAATATTCTCTAAACATATAAATATTAAAATTAAATATTCTCTCGCATAACCTGCAAAAATGATCTTAAATATTTTAAGCCTTTATTGACAGGACATTTAATTTTTTTTTGGAGCAGGATTTTAAAGTTCATTTTTTTTAAATGATTATACGAAAATGTATCTTTAAATTATATTTTTCGTAGTGGAATACTATATTATATTATTATAAATTATCTTTGTGAAAATATTAAGTATTCTCTAGCAATATTTACTCTAAAATTAAAACTTAAAAATAAGTTCGGAAATAAAAAATTTAAGTTTAAAATTTTCTAAAGTTTCCAAACTTCTCTAATGAACTACAGTTTACATATATAATATTGTGAATTAATAATTTTTCAATCAATTTTTTTTTTATTTTCAGAATTCTGAAAAATTTTGTAATTTTTGTAAAAAAAATTTTTTGAGAATAGAAATTAATCATGGCATCGGACGATACATCTTGGCGTACTACTAATTTCCGACAAGGAATGGCTTCAAGAATGTAAGATTTTCTCTGTGTTATTTTCTTTAAAAATAATCTTTACTTTTTAAATAAATTTAAATATAATGATTTTTTCTTTGTTTACAGAGAGGAAGCCATTCAAAAATCAGGAATGCCTACAGCGAAAAATAGCAGCGATATGGAAAATCATGTTTTTCTAAAAGCCAAAAACAAAGTTAGTGTTTAGTTATTTTTTTTGACAATAATTTGGTAAAAAAAAACATAAAATCTATTTTAGTTGAAAAATATAAAATGAAAATTGAGAATTAAAAATTTGTGAATAATTATTATATTATTTACTAGCCGAAAATAAATAGTAAATTTTGTCCTTTATTCTATTTTCAGTATTAATAATGGTAATAATTTTTGTAATTATTATTAATAATTTTATACACTATTATTACAAATTCTGTTATTAACCAGACATTAAAAGTAGTAATTATAATTATAATAAAAGTTAAATTGAATTAATACTATAATAACTGAAATTATTTAAAATAAATGCTGCTATTATTAAAAATACTAAAAATTATTTTCTTTTTTGCAGGAAGAATATTTGAGCTTTATAGCTAGATTGATACTTCACGTGAGAGAAATGAGTAATTATTATTTTAATTTTTATTAATATTTATATTATTGTTATTATTATATTAATATTACATTCAGAATAAAATTTTTACATCTTATATCTCGTTTAGAATGAAGTAAATTTTTCTGAAAAGTGAATTAAATAAAAAAATGTTTCAGATTCAAAGAAGCAAGGTGGAGGAATGGCACCTGGTGGAAATGGTCCAAATCAAGGGATGTCTGATCCAATTGGCGCACTACAAACACTTGCTAGACAAGGCACTGGTAATAATCAAATGATGGGAATTCCAAATGCTGGCGCAAATCCACAAGGAATGGTTCCACAACCAAATACAAATGCAGCAACGAATCGTAAGTTTTCTATTTCTATATATTAAAAATTAAATTCTTAATAATAAATAATACAAATTACAACCACTGAAAACTACTATTTTCGTTTTTTTAGAATTTACACTACTTTAAATTCGCTAATACTAGAAATCAAAAATTATAATCAAATTCTTTAAAACGATTCAATTATTTTCAATATTTACTATTTTCATAAAATTTCGCAAAAGAATTCAATTATTTTTCTTAAAAAATTGATCAAAATTCATCCAAAATTCAATTATTTTTATAAATAATAAAAATTTCTACAGGAATTCAAATAATTTAGAATAGCATTTTCGAAAAAATAAATTATTTAACAAAATTTTTCTACAATTCTTCACAATAAATTCAATTAATTTCACTAATAATAATATTTTTCATGAAAATTCAATTTTTAAAAAAGTTTTTTTTGATAAAATTCTAAGCAAGAATTCATATATTTTCATAAATAATAAAACTCATCGAAGAATTTCAATTATTTTTAATACTATATTTTAAATTAATTAATCGAAAAATTCAATTATCTTCATAAATAAATTTTCCCACAAAAATTCAATTATTTAAAATAAAATTTTCATAATAATATTTATTATATTTCGAAAAAATTAATTATTTAAAACAATGTTTACAAAATTCTTATGAAAAATTCAAATTCTTTTTAAATATTTTTAAAAAAATTTTTCGCAATAATTCAATTATTTTCATAAATAATAAAATTCTTCTCAAGAATTCAATTATTTTTAAAAATTTAATTAAAATTCTTTGCAACTATTTAAAATTATTTTCATAAATAAGAAAATTCATCGCAGGATTTCAATTATTTTTAATGCAATTTTACAAGAATTTTGCTCAAAAAATCTTAAAAATTTAATTTCAGTTTCTCGAAAAAAACAATTATTTGCCAAAAAAATATTTTTTTTTAATTCTTTGGAAGAATTCAATTATTAAAGATAAATAACAAAATTATTCCCGAAAATTCAATTATTTTGAGACATTTTAATTAAATTCTTTGCAAAATTCAATTATTTTCATAAATAATAAAATAATTTTTCTCAGAAAATCAACTATTTTTTAAAATTTTAATAAAATTCTTTGCATCTATTTATGTAATTATTTTCATAAATAAGAAAATTCATCGCTGGATTTCAATTATTTTTCATACAATTTCACAGAAATTGCTCCAAAAATGTAATTATTCTTAAAAATTTTATTACAATTTGTCAAAAGAATTAAATTATTTAAAAAAATATTTCTTTTTAAATTCTTTGTAAAAATTCAATTATTTACAAAAATATAACAATTTTTCAGATAAATTCAATTATTTTCAAATATTTTAATAAAATTATTCGAAACAAATTAATTATTTAAAATTTTTTTGAAATAATTTAATTATTTTTTTAGATTTTAATAAAATTTTTCCCAAGAATTCAATTATTTACATAAATAATTCTTCGAAAATTCAATTATTTTGAGACGTTTTAATAAAATTATTATTCCCAAAAATACAATTATTTTCAGGCATTTTAATAAAAATTTTCAAAATTCAATTATTGTCATAAATAACAATATTCATCACAAGAATTCAATTATTTTTAAAAGTAATAAATTTTTTCTTGGAAATTCAATTATTTAACAAAATTCTAATAAAATCTTTGGCAAGAATTCAATTATTTTCATAAATATAGTAAAATGCTTTTTAGAAATTTAATTATTTTGAAAAAAATTTAATAAAATACCACACAGACAATCAATTATTGTCAAAAATTTTAATAGAATTCTTGGTAAATTTTAATTATTTTTAAAAACTTTTCGCAATTCAATGATTTTCAATATCTAGTATTTTCATAAAATTTCCAAACAGAATTCAATTATTTAAAATTTTTTTTGTAAAAATCTTCGTAAGTATTCAATTCTTTTCATGAATAATAAAAATTTCTCAGGAATTGAATTATTTAGATTAGAATTTGCTAAAAAATTATTCGAAAGAAATGAATTATTTAAAATTTTTTATAAAATTCTTCGCAAGAAGAATTTTAATTTTAATTTATTTAAATATATAAATTAACTAATATTTTATTTAGACTTACCATATTACGCATCCAGCAAGCATAGTTTTAATAATTTTTTTAATAAATAATTGTTAAATAAGTAAGTGATTGATTATTCATTTATTTTGTTGTAAAAGGTCATTTTTTTAAAAAAATAAATCTTAATATGTGTACTTTCAATACACGAAAACAAAAAAAAATATCGATTTTTTTCTTTTCGGGTATGAAAAGTACACATATGAGCCTCCGGAAAGTATAACAACACATAAAATTCTGACGCCCAATGAATTAGCATGGCGGTCAGAATTTTATGTGTGGCTATACTTTCCGGAGGCTTATATTAAGCTTTATTTTAAAGCAAAAAAAAAATGTCCTTTTTCAATAAAAAGTTAAAAATATTTTTAATTTTGAATTTAAAAAAGAATGTTTTGCACTATTCGAAAGAGGAGGAGAAAACCTTTCTCAATTTGAAAACTTTCGATTTTTAAGTTGGGACACTAGAGTAATTTTGCCCCATACACAGTTTTATAGAAATATAACTATTCTTTATGAAAGAAAGTATTAGAGATAAGCATTATCTCCAATCAGGCACACTATATTTTTGCTGTCATCTGCATATAGAAAGACAAAGAAATACCTGACTCGAGGAATTAAAATTTTTCTTTAATAAATTTTTTTAGTAGTGATAAAAAAGTTATTTTTACGCCAACATAAAAAGAAACTATTCCAAGGAAGCAGTAAAAAAAATTTTTATGTCAAAATCGATGAATTTTAACTTTGAAAATCGTCCACTTTTCACAAAGTGATAATTCTAAAAATATTTTCTGTAATAAGTTTACGAAAGAGGAATTTAAAAAAAAAATTTTTTTTCAATTTTATAATGTCAGTCAGTTTGGTCAAATAAACATTTGGGGAATATTTATTAAATATTTCTTGCTATTAAAGTTGATTTACAATATTTTTGAATTGGATGAATACTTAATGAACTGTTTTTAGTTCTTCAGAGTTTAAATCAAAGACCTGGACAAGGTGTTAACATGCCCGGTATGCAGAATAAAATGCCTGGAATGGGTATAATGCCCGGTCAAGCAACGGGAGCCGTTGGTCACATTGGTCAAATGCAGGGAATGCAGAATAGTTCAATTCTAACGCAAATTAATCAAATTGGCCAAGGGAATATACCACAGCAAATGGTGCAAATTGGCCCCGGACAAATGGGACAAATGGGCACTCAAATGGGTGGTGGACAACCTCAACAAAGTATTCAGGTGCATTGAAAATTTTCTCTAATATCTCGTCAAGAATTCAATTATCATTACAAATAGCAAAATTTTTCGTTAAAAATTCAATTATTTTCAAAAATTTAAATAAAATTCTTTGCAACATTTCAATTATTTTTAAAAGTTTTTCGCAATTCAATGTTTTTTAAATATTTACTATTTTCATAAAATTGATCAACTGATTTAATTATAGAAAAAACTTTTTGATACAATTCTACGTGAATATTCAATTATTTTCATAAATAATAAAATTTCATTTACGAGTTCAATATTTTCAGAATCGCAGAATTTCAAAT
This sequence comes from Leptopilina heterotoma, assembly GCF_015476425.1. Lineage (NCBI taxonomy): Eukaryota > Metazoa > Arthropoda > Insecta > Hymenoptera > Figitidae > Leptopilina > Leptopilina heterotoma. Next base: position 186,526 of record NW_025110973.1, read on the forward strand.
ATTTTTAATACAATTTTAAATAAATTCCTTGAAAAATGCAATTATTATTAAAAATTTTATTAAAACTTGAGGAAAGATTTCAATTTTTAAGAAACATTCAATTATTCAATAAAACAATAAAATTCGTTGCAATAATTCAAATATTTTCACAAATAACATTTAATTCGTCGCAGAAAATTAATTATTTTCAAAAATTTTTAAGTAATTTTGCAAAAGAATTCAATTAGCTTGATAAACAACAAAATCGCATAAATTCTTCCCATAAAATTAATTATTCTAAGGAATCTTAATAAAATTCTCTTCCAAAATCACAAGAATTCAATTCTTTTGAAAAGTAATAAAATACTTTGCACGAAATTAAATTTGTTTCAAAATTTTTTTAAAATTCTTGTCAAGAATTAAATTATCTATAAATAGATAGGGAAATTCTTTTTAAGAATTAAATTATTGTCAAAATTTTTTTAAAAATTCCTCTCAAGAAGTCAATTATTTTCAAAAATTTTAATAAACTTCTTCTCATGAATTTGTTTTCAAAAATTATTATTTAAATTCTTCTCAAAAATTTAATTATTTTTAAAAAATTTAATAAAATTCTTCAAAAAGTTTTGAATTATTTTCAAAAATTGTTATAAAATTCTTTAATATAATAAATTTCATTAAAATTTTAATTAAATTCCTTAAAAGAAATTAAATATTTTCAAAAGTTCAATACAATTCTTCGTAAAAATTAATATTTTAAGAAACATTCAATATTATTTATTTTTGTATTTAAATAATTGACTTTTCGTAGAATTAAATTATTATTTTTCGTACTTTTAACTAACAATTCTGTAGAATTAATTTTTTTTTTGATAAAGTTCAATTAAATAATAATTAATGTTATTGATTTAATGTAGAATTTTAGTTAAAAATTCTAGAAAATTTTAATTGGATTGAAATGATACAAATAATTTTGAAGAAATTATTTAATAAATTATAATTTATTAAATAAATAAATTAATTAATTAATTTAATAAATTCATTATTAAAATTTTTGGGAAATCATAGTCCTGCTTAGGGGTCATACACAAACTACGTAAGGCTTTAAGGGGGGAGGGAGGGTCAAGTTAAATCTTACGAACAGCAGAAAAAATGGCGCTAATGTATAGAAAATGTCTTACGATGGGGGGAGGGGGGGTCAAAATTTCTGAAAATATGCCTTACGTAGTTTGTGTACGTCCCCTTATAATTAAAATTCTTTAAAAATTTTGATCATTTCAATTTGTATTTTTTAAAAATTCAATTAGTTTAAAAAGATTTTACCAAATTTTAATTGTTTTTCAATTTTTTAATATTAAAAAACTATTGCCTTTAAAAATTATTTTAAAATATTAAAAAAAAATTAATTGTAAAGAATTTCTTTATAATTTTTTAAAAATATTATAACTTAATAACTTAAGAAAAAATTATGGAGAGTTAAAATTTATTATAAAAAAATTGAGTTTTTGTATTTAAATAATTGAATTCTAGAAGAAATTTAAAAAAATTATTTAAATTAATTGATTCGGAGATGAAGTTTAGTTGAAAATTGTAGATAATAATTGAATTCAGGAAGGATTATAATTGTAGTTTTGAGAAATTATTAAAATTCATAAATTTTACTCATTTTCCGTTGTTCGTTGTTTTCCGTTGTTCCGTATTAACATTTTTACTCATTTTACTTATTTTCTAAATATTTTTCTATAAAAAGAATTTTGTCAACTGTCAAGGAAAGTAATTTTAATGTCAGTAAAATTTGTCTTTGAAATTGATAGACTAAAACTTGTGATCACCCTGTTCAAGTAATTTTAATTCAAGTTTAAAATACTTCTTTGGAAGTGAAAAATTAAGTATTTAAAATTCTGTTCCTATTTTTTCGAATAGAGTCAAATTTCGAATCAAGTTCCCGGACAAATGGGAGGAACAATGGGCGGTGGATTGCAGAGTGGGATACAAAATAATTTACAAACTGGCATGCAGCAGCAGATGAATCAAATGGGCTCGGGACAAATCGGCGCTAATCAGTTGCAACAGCAAATGCATAGTGTTCAGAGAAAGGTGACGATTGGAGAAATATTTTGCTTGTGTTTTATTAATTTTTTTAAGTGAATGTTTTTTTTTGCAATTTATTTTAGCCACCCGAAATGATGAATGTTGGATTCCCCGGACCACGCAATGTGACGCCCAATCAATTCTTAAATCAAAGTCCTTCACCATCAGCGCCAAGTCCAGGAGGTTTGGGCGCTCCACAGAGGTAAATTTGTCTTTTCTCGTAAATCTTTTTTGTCAAATCTTTGTACATTGAATTATGAGTCAGTCGATGAATGTAATGAAAATTAATCTTTTTTAGTAATCAAATGGTCCCTTCGCCTGCTTTGGCTCCGTCTCCAATGTCTCAACCGTCTGTTCTTTCGGGACAACGATCTGTTGGTAAATTAAAACGTTCAAAATATTATTTTCTTGCAAAACAATTGCTTTATAGTCAAATTTGAAAAATAAATTCGAAATATTTTTGTAGAATTTAATTCTTTATTTTCTATTTATTTGAAAGGCATGGCGCCATCTCCGAGTAGTTCTTTGAATACTCCAGCTGGTATGGGAACGGCACCGAGTCCAATGGAGGATCACGTTTATAAAGAAACACTTCGCCGATTAACCAAGTACATTGAACCATTGAGGAAAATGGTTGCGAGATCAAATGGCGAAGGGAGTAAGAATTCGTCTATAGTTTCTTTATAGTTTCTCTTTTTTTTTCTTTTTTTTCTTTTAGTTTTCTTTTTTTAATTTCTTTCTTTTCTTTTTATACTTTTATTTCTTTTTCTTTTTATACTTTTTACGCAAAATGTTATCCAAAGTTTATAAACACATTTAATTTTAGACGCCGATAAGACATCAAAAATGAAAAAACTTCTTGAAATTCTATCCAATCCCTCGAAAAGAATGCCGGTGGAGACATTACAAAAATGTGAAATTGCACTGGAGAAAATGGATTTTTCAAAAAGAGGTGATGGCAGCGTTGGACCTGCACTCGCAACACTGAAGGAAAATCATTTCTTCAGTCCACTCTTAGAAGCAGTTAGTTCACATTTACAAAGTCCCGTTGCCAATCACACACTACAGAGAACATTCGGACCCTGTATCGAAGCTTTCTTTGGTCCTGAAATTAAGTAAGCAAAATTTTTATTATTTTCTTCAAAACCCTAATTTTATTCTTCAATTTAAAAAAAAATTTGTTATTTAAAAAAATATGTTATATATTTGTCTGTTTTTTTAATGCAGAAATTTACCACCGCCTTTAAAGAGGCAAAAAGTTGAGGAATCAACAAGTGAAATTCCTGACATTCTACAGGGAGAAATAGCGAGACTTGATCAGAGATTTAAAGTTAGTTTAGATCCTGCACAACAGAATGGATCGTTGTGTATTCAATTGATATGCTGGTTGGACGATCGTCATCTTCCTTGTGTGCCTCCAGTTTCAGTGACAGTTCCCGCTGATTATCCATTGACACCACCGCGTTGTGTTATGGCACCGCATGAATATACAACGGCATTTCTCAGTGGCGTGAAAGATGCACTGACTGCACGAATTTCAAAATTACCGAAACAATTTTCTGTTTCTCAATTATTAGACACTTGGGAGATGAGTGTACGTCAGGCGAGTGCTCCATCTTCTAAAACGCCAACTTCCACTGGTATTTTAATGGGAACATAATGAAATTCAATATTCAACTATTTATTGCCTTGACAAATTTTTTTTAGCATCAATTCATTAAATTGTATTTTTGTGTCATCAAGCGAAAATTTTTACTTGTTTAAAAAAGTAAATTGTGTACAATTCAAATTTTGGGGATTACTTTTCTTCTTTTGTTGAAATCAGTTTTTGATATATAAATTCAAACTTTAGTTCAAAATTGGTGTAAAATTAGTTTGTATTAAATGAATTTTTTTATTAATAAATATCTGGAATTAAGGCCGAGATGATGCATTCTAGTAGGTCCCAAGAGCACTCATTCATTTTGTGTATGTTTGCAACACGAGAATACAAAACTAATGATCATTATGTTAAAGCCTGACGACTTTACAGATCTCTTAGAACTGAACGTCTGTGACACTAAAGAAGAAAAATGTATGCTTTGTAAATGCAATGAATGTCCTGGATTCAATGAAGTAAATAATATTGTTATAAGAAATATAGACGAAGATGGAACTTTAAAATGTAAACAATGGGTAAATATTGTTCGAGCAAATTTAGTTACAATCGTTCAATCTCGAGAGGAATATTTAGAGTCATTCATACAACAGTTAAATTCATTGAAAGAACATCATTACGTGTCTACGAATCAAGCGAAATTCCTTGAACAGTTTAAAAGAAAATCTTCCCGAAAAATAAATTATTGCATAATTAGATTTTGCACAAAATTATTCGTTTATTGTCCAAGACGAAATTCAGTCACATCATTGGGTTAACGACCAAGCAACATTACATTCTTTTGTCATTTACTATCGTAATGAAAATAAACAAATAGAATCAAAAAGTTTTTGCAATCTAAATGGTCATAAAATGAACAACTTGTTTAAATATTTTGTAATGTCAATGTAACCTCTCTTTATGTACTCTCAATTCAAGTGGAGGTTACCTTAATGGTGAAAAATGCATGAAGTTGAAAAAAAATTTTTTCATATAAGGAAATATTTTTAGAATTGCTGTTTTTTACATTCTCATCACATGAGAAGGTATTAGTTTTGGTCGAATTTTGACTTTTGCTAATTTTATGAAATCTTTACGTTTTGAGGTGCCCTGAGTCCGAAAAACATGGTCCGGCGAGTGCGTCTGTCTGTGTGTCTGTCTGTCTGTCTGTCTGTCTGTCTGTCCGCTGTCTGTCTGTCCGTCTGTAGACGGTAATATGTTGTTCCCACGATAACTTTTGAAAAACTTATCGGATCGTTTTTAAATTCAACACACTTAAACTTGGTGTAAAAATGAAGGCTAAGTTCGTTAACCAGACATTTTCGTTAAAAACTACAAAAAATACGGTAGTTTCAAAATTTTAAAAAATCAATTTTTTCAAATTTCAGAATTTTTAACTTTATTTTATTTTAGATTAGAAAAATACAAACAACTTTTCTCTATAACATTTTTTCATAAAAACTCAATTTTCGAAGTTATAGTCTCTTAAATGGTCAAAAAAACTTAAAAAATCCTAAAATAACACTAAAAATCGAATTTTTTTAAAGGAATAAAAATCAGTCAATTGATTTTGACATATTCTCACCCTAAAATACTTGAAAAACATACTTGAACACAAAAAACTCGTAATTTCTAGAAAAATCACTCTCTATATATATTTTTTGTGCACTTTTTTGATAAAAAATCAATATTCCGACTTCATTATCTCCGACGTTCTTGCATATGCGATTTTGCTACCAGAGACTTTTTTTCTCGGCTTTGCATCAGCTACAACTTTGCTGTTGACAACTTTTTGCCCAACGCAAAACTTTTCGAGTTATTTTTTAAAAACTGTCAAAAAACTAAATTTTTTACATTCTCATCACATGAGAAGGTATTAGTTTTGGTCGAATTTTGACTTTTGCTAATTTTATGAAATCTTTACGTTTTGAGGTGCCCTGAGTCCGAAAAACATGGTCCGGCGAGTGCGTCTGTCTGTCTGCTGTCTGTCTGTCCGTCTGTAGACGGTAATATGTTGTTCCCACGATAACTTTTGAAAAACTTATCGGATCGTTTTTAAATTCAACACACTTAAACTTGGTGTAAAAATGAAGGCTAAGTTCGTTAACCAGACATTTTCGTTAAAAACTACAAAAAATACGGTAGTTTCAAAATTTTAAAAAATCAATTTTTTCAAATTTCAGAATTTTTAACTTTATTTTATTTTAGATTAGAAAAATACAAACAACTTTTCTCTATAACATTTTTTCATAAAAACTCAATTTTCGAAGTTATAGTCTCTTAAATGGTCAAAAAAACTTAAAAAATCCTAAAATAACACTAAAAATCGAATTTTTTTAAAGGAATAAAAATCAGTCAATTGATTTTGACATATTCTCACCCTAAAATACTTGAAAAACATACTTGAACACAAAAAACTCGTAATTTCTAGAAAAATCACTCTCTATATATATTTTTTGTGCACTTTTTTGATAAAAAATCAATATTCCGACTTCATTATCTCCGACGTTCTTGCATATGCGATTTTGCTACCAGAGACTTTTTTTCTCGGCTTTGCATCAGCTACAACTTTGCTGTTGACAACTTTTTGCCCAACGCAAAACTGTTCGAGTTATTTTTTAAAAACTGTCAAAAAACTAAATTTTTTACATTCTCATCACATGAGAAGGTATTAGTTTTGGTCGAATTTTGACTTTTGCTAATTTTATGAAATCTTTACGTTTTGAGGTGCCCTGAGTCCGAAAAACATGGTCCGGCGAGTGCGTCTGTCTGTCTGTCCGCTGTCTGTCTGTCCGTCTGTAGACGGTAATATGTTGTTCCCACGATAACTTTTGAAAAACTTATCGGATCGTTTTTAAATTTAACACACTTAAACTTGGTGTAAAAATGAAGGCTAAGTTCGTTAACCAGACATTTTCGTTAAAAACTACAAAAAATACGGTAGTTTCAAAATTTTAAAAAATCAATTTTTTCAAATTTCAGAATTTTTAACTTTATTTTATTTTAGATTAGAAAAATACAAACAACTTTTCTCTATAACATTTTTTCATAAAAACTTTTTTTTTTTTTTTTTTTTTAAGTTTTTGGGCCCGTCTAGCTTTACTGTGTTAAAAAAATTTCATTGATTTTCTAATTTCTTAAAACTTTTATAAAAATCTGTAGTTTACAATAGAAAAAAAGAACAGTTTTAACTGTTTTTTTTTAAATTGTCCGACATATTGGATCCGCCATTTTGAATTTCGAAAATCTAATATCAAACTTGTAATCAGCTACCCTGAAAACTCCCAAATAACGATTTTGAATCAAATCCACTTGACTAAATACATTTTTGTTTGTCTTTTATACATAATGCAAATAAGAAAACATTTAAATCATTCGATTGGGTTCTGCTTATCCGTGTATAAAAACATCTTTGACGTGCGTGGCGAAGAATAATTATGTATAATTTTGGTTTTACTTCGAATTGTGCAATAAAATTTTAGGAGAGTATATTCTTGACACTATAAGAAATCCGAAAATAAAAAAATCGATTTTTTTGACATTTTGAACTGGAATGTCCCCTTAATTAAAATAATTTTTGCAATTTTTTAAACCCCATTATATTTTTTAAAATTTTTAGGCAAAATTTAAAACTTATATAGATGTCATCCCTCAAGTTTCAACTTTAATTTAAGACATCATAAATGTCAGAGCATGGTTTTGGATAAATGCGTTGAAATAGTTAATTTTGTACGGTTTTTGACTGAAAATGATGAGGCTGAAGTCCGCAACGTTTAAAAAAACGAAAAATTAAAAAAATAAAAACTTTTCAACGCAAAAACGTTTTAATTGATAAAAAAATCAGGGTGGCGAGCGACCTGGAAAACCGGGAATAGACAGGGAATTTGAAAAATCTAGAGAAGTCAGGGAAAAGCTGTAGGAAGTGTAAATATTCTTAGTTATACAATTAAAAATGTCAATAAAGTCCAATGCACAATAGGACACAAATATATCTGCTTAAAAAGTGTTAATTTTAAACTTTATTTCATACGAAAATAATAATTGCTTTTATGACTAATGGATATGTATGGGGCATTCTCCGTGAAATTTTCACTCAAAATTTTTTTACATTCTCATCACATGAGAAGGTATTAGTTTTGGTCGAAAATTGACTTTCGCTAATTTCATGAAATCTCGACGTTTTGGGGTCCCCTGAACCCAAAAAACATGGTCCGGCGATGGTGTCTGTCTGTTCGTCTGTCTGTCCGTCTGTAGACGGTAATATGTTGTTCCCACGATAACTCTTGAAAAACTTATCCGATCGTTTTTAAATTTAACACACTTAAAGTTGGTGCAAAAATGAAGGCTAAGTTCGTTAACCAGACATTTTCGTCAGAAACAATTTTTTTTTTTTAAGTTTTTGGGTCAGTCAGCTTAGGGAGCGTTCACAAATGATGTTACGTTTTTGGGGGCATGGGGGTCTTTACTATATACTCTACTGTATTTTTGCATGTGAAATTGCATGAAATTGCGTGACAGGGAAGGAGGGGTCTAAAATCCCGAAAAATTGCGTGACTTCATTTGTGAACGCTCCCTTAACTGTGTTTAAAAATTTGTTATTAATTTTGTGAAATGTTATAACTTTTATAAAAATCCGTTGTTATCAACAACTTGATAATAATAGTTTAAAAATATTTTAGCTGCTTCTGCAAATCATGTTTCTGCTAAGAGAGTTAGTATAATTAAAAATAACTTCACAATTTTAATCATCGAGACCAAAAATTAGAGTTGTGCAAAAAGCTTGAAGCTCGAAGCTTGATCGAGAATTTCATTTTTTGAGCCGAGCCGGGCCTAATCAGTTCGAGCTGAGCCGAGCTGTGTAAAAAGCTCGAATAGTTTCGAGTACTTGAATTCACTCTAGTGCTCAAATTTAATCAAGTCCTCGAATTTACATGAGTACTCGAATTGTTCGAGTACTTGAAGTCCCTCAAGTACTCAAAAATGTCGAGTACTTGATACATCGAGCCGGCTTGGCTCGGCTCGAGAAAATTTCGGCTTGGCTCGGATCGACATTTCGAGCTTTTTGCACATCTCTACCAAAAATATACATTTTAATCCACTTAATCTCGCAATCATCAGCAAAGAAGAACATGTGATGAGAATGTAATCCTTAAAGTCGTAGTAACTTTAAGAAAAAAATGTTTTATTAAACATATAACAGGAAATAATAACAAGAACACAAATAATGCACAACAGTTGCAGACCATCGCGAGCGAAGCGAGCCATTTGCGCGCGAAGCGCGCAACATCACACGGAGCGCGAAGCGCGACGATCAATATTCGCGCGCCCCGAGGCGCGCTGAAGCTTGCGAGCGAAGCGAGCCTCCGCGCGAAGCGCGGATGAGAATGTGTCCGCGCTTGCGCGGACAGATTTTTTATTTTAATAGTACGTAAATATATAAACTTTTTAGATATTTATATTTATAAAACAATTAAAAATGGTTGTTGTAGCTTAACCCCGTGTAGAAATTTAACCTTGGCCCAAATCGGGGCCAGATTTTTTGATCATTGTGTAGGCGATATCATGGCAATTTCTACACGGGACTAAATACGGCGCCGTACGTTTATTTTTGTTTTAATAACCTGGAGTTCATTATTATCTAGAAAATTAATTGCCCTTAAATAATCTTTGGTATACCTACAGGCAGTAAATATAGGATCGAATTAAAAATTTTTTTTGAGAATTAAAATATATTTATAGAAATTAGTATTTACAGTTCTCTAGATTTTTCCATGCTTGATTAAACATTTTTCCAACTCACCTACATCGTAAAAATATTTAATGTCACCTGCACGATGTTATGTATATAAATAGCTTGATTTTAAGTTAAAAGATGAACAGTTACGAATTTTTAAACTTGCTGTTTTATAAAAAAATACTGAAAGTTTTAAATTGAAAAAAACTATAAGTACCTATCTTAAATTGATTATCAAAATTTGAATTCAAGATGAATCGAGGTATTGTCGATGTGTTTTTGTTAATGTCCAATTTTCTGATTATTGGCATAATGTCTGATGCATTGAAACCTGTAATGGTTAGCGTTGTAAGTATGAAGAAATTATTATATAATTAAGTATTTGAAAATATTTATATACAACACTAAAAATATTATTTCAAAATATTTATAATAAAAAAATATTTTTAATATAAACATAAAATGTTTACTATAGTACTTGAAAAAATTAGGTTTTTAGACATGGTCATCGAACACCTGATTTGAAAGCAGTTTATCCGAATGATCCCCATAAGAATAATACTTATCAACCGATAGGTTACGGAAATTTGACTCCGGTAAGTTTATTTGTTAATAATTTATTGAAATAAAAAAATGCATTTTTTAAATTCTGCGGAAAATAATATTATTCTTACGCAGACAAGAAAAAGTTTGCCAAACAGCGATATCCATAAAATTTAGAAAAAACCGTGTGGAAAAAGCCCCCATGAACATGAGGGCCCCCGGCGGGGGCCGACGAGGGCTGATCCATGAGGGCCACGCCGAGGGCCCGCATGGATCGCCCACATAATTGACTAGCAAAAATTTCTAAGTCCTAACAAAAATTATTTTTTTGCATAACAAAAATTAATGATTATAATGATTTTAAACAATGAAAAACACCTTTCTTGTTATGGTATATTAGTGACAACAATGTTTTATTGAATCATCAAAAGCAAGTCAGCAAGTCACCTACAATAAAGCAATAATTTTTAAGTAGGTCCCTTAGCACAGTGGTGAAGCGTTTGTCTGGTAGTCCATAGGTCGTGGGTTCTATACCCGCGTGCTTCAGATTTTTTTTTTGGTCACGATTTAATTAAAAAAAGTAAAAATCGTTAAGTAACAATGTTATTTATTAATAATTGAACTTGTTTATTATTAATAAATAATGAATTTATTAACTTAATTTTGAAAAATAAAGGTGAGGGTAAGTCGAGGGCAAACGCGAGGGCGCCCGCGTGGATCGCCCTTGCGGGCGCCCTCATCGATCGGCATGTCATGAGGGGCCTCGCCTGGATCACCCACGTGGGCCCCTCATGGATGTGGACGATCCATGCGGGCCCCCGGCGTGGGTCAACACCACTTTTCCACACAGGAATATTTAAAAATTTTCATTTTTTCTAAATTTGTTTGATATACTTTATTTTCAGAAAATAAAAAAATAAATATTTTCTTTCGTAAAATATCTAAAACGATAAGAAGAAGAACGAGTTTCATATATAAAAAAAATTGTTTTATCGCAAAATGTAGTTAAACTTTAATATTTTTCAATATTAGATTAGAGATTTGTAAATTCTAATATTTTGAAAAATAATTTATTTTATGTGAAGATACAAATAAAAAACTTTATTTTTTTCAAAATATTTATATATAATTTTAAGAACACACGTGCGTATAAAAAAATGTATTTAAATTTCTATTTTATTATGAAAAATTAAATTATTCTGTCGAAACTACAATATTTTAAGGAGGAATGGTATAGAAAATCAAAACATTCTGAATCTTTTGATATTTTGGGAAATGATTTGCTTTTATATAATAAAATTACCCACCAAATTTCAGAATTTTTCACTAAATAGTTTACAAGTTAAAAATTATTTAATTTAAATTAAATAATTTTAATTAACATTAATTAATTAACATTAATTAATTTAACATTAATTAACATTTTAACATTTTAACATTGTTAATTAACATTACCTACCATGTGGAAGGGTTTCCGGAAATTTTCCGGAAATTGATTTTCTTTTACGGAAATCATTTATTTTTTTATTTATTTGAACATAAACGGGTTTCAAATAAACCCTTTCGTACAAAAGTACTTAACTGTATTCATACAGCAAAAAGGAAAAAAGAACCTTAATAAGTATATTAAGGTAAGTTATAAAAACGCTAGGCTAGACCATAGTATTAATAATAATGGTACAACAATTGTCGCACTCAACTGAATCGCTTACTAACTCATCTAGACATGTTCAGGAAACTTTCCGAAAATTGATTTTTTTTACGGAAATCATCCGGAAATCATCTACCATTACCATTATAATACTATGGTCTAGCCTAGCGTTTTTATAACTTACCTTAATATACTTATTAAGGTTCTTTTTTCCTTTTTCTGTATGAATACAGTTAAGTACTTTTGTACGAAAGGGTTTATTTGAAACCCGTTTATGTTCAAATAAATATGATTTCCGTAAAAGAAAATCAATTTCCGGAAAGTTTCCGGATGATTTCCGTAAAAAAAATATATTTCCGGAAGATTTCCGTACAAAAAAAATAAATTTCCAGAAAGTTTCCGCAAGATTTCCGTACAACAAAAATAAATTTCCGGAAAGGTACCAAAAATGACAAATTTTCATTATTTTTGACCACACAAATGCAAATCATAAGAATCCACGACACTTGACACTGTTACAAACGACAAAAAAACAAACTACTTGCATTGCGAGGTTGTCAAGATTAAACGCTCATTACAAATTATTGTTATTTGACAATGTTTATAATCAATAACATTAATATTACAGCATAATAAGACACATATATACGTAATAATAGCATTTTTTCAAAGTTTGCAATGGAATACTCGATAAATCCGAAAATAATTTTTAGAGAATTTCAGTAACTTTTATTTTCTTAGGTTTTAAATTCGTACAGACAGTAACGAAAAAAAAACTGCTATATGTAGCTTGAATAAAAAAAATTACAAATTCCCCTAAATGTCACAAACTTTTGGCTCGATTATGTATACCACTTCTCCTTAAGGGGATGTCAAAGTCGTTTGAATTTTTGCATTGAGCTTCAATGGGAAAATCGCATCGACTTTGACGGAAGACAAAAAATTTCGATAATGTAATTTATTTATTTATAAAATCTGTTTCCGCAGTCTCTAGTGGACCATATATGGGTATAACTAAAATTTGATACAATATTATTAACATAATTAGAAAATAACTAACGATAATTAAAGTATACAAAATTTATATGCGCAACGGATTTTACAAAAATAAATGGAAGCTCAAACTATAAAGAATTGATGTAAGAATTTGTTCGGGGATGAGTTAACCTGATATAAGTTGAGAGAATTAATGCAATTAGACAAAATTTGTACTTAGGCTACGATTTTCGCGTCTGTGGTTGCAACCCGGTTTTTAATAACACATCATCCGTAATGTCTATCGGATGTAACAGTTACATTATAATTAATTTTGCAGCAAGGTAAAGATGCAGCTTTGAAACGAGGTCAAATGCTTCGTCGTAATTATACTGACCTCTTAAGTGCAACATACAATCCATCTGATTTTGTTGCTCGAAGTACAAATAAACCTAGGACAAATATGACATTGGAGTATGTTATTGCTGGAATGTATTCACTTAGTTCAGTTGAACAATTTCCTATCAAAAATGATATACATCCCAGTGACAACTTATACTCTGCTTATTTCTTCAAATGCGAAAAGTAAGAAATTTCCTTCAATTTATCTTATTATTATAATTTACTATACAGTATGAATAAATGAAAAACGAATAATGAACCGCACAATTTATGATCATGATATAAAATTATTTTTAGGTTTAAAAATGCTTATGCCAGTGTATTACAATCAAACGAAATAAGACAACAAGTACTTCAATTTCAAGATTTACTTAAAAATGTTTCTGAATGTGCAGGAAAAGATGTTTCTACTAATTTATTTTACCTTTATGAGCTGTATGCCCACTTACAGGCACAGATTGCATTAGGTTTGAAGATACCAGAATGTTTTAAAGATACATTTCCAAATGGTGGCATGAAAGACGCTTCATTCCTAACATTAAAATCTTTGAGTTTTACTTCAGTTCTATCAAAATTCAATGGGGGTAAGAGATATTTTAAGTTTCCTATGAAAATTCTTTTCCATTTATTTCTACTTTCTTTTACTAACGACTAATAATTTTGACAATTATTTTAAATACCCCCCTAGGTAGTTTGGTATGATTACAAATCATACTATTAGACTAAAGCAAATAATGGGATGAAATTTTTATTTTAGGACAATTTTTAAGAAACATTACACAGAGTATGATGGATTTTGTAGAAGGCAAAGGAAGAGAGAAGATGTACTTGTACAGTGGTCATGATATTAACGTTGCTGGTTTTTTTCATTCTCTTAAAATAAAATTGACTAAACTGCCCTATTTTTGCGCTGCTGTTGTGGTTGAATTACATCTTCAGAACAGAGAATATTTCGTAAGGGTAAGAAAATTTTGTTCTTAATAAATAAATTAAATTTACTAATAGACGTAAAATCAACTTTTTAGTTTTTGAAACAACAAAACATTTTAAAAAAATTAAAAAATATTCTTTCTTATAGATTTTATATTACCCTGATGATTCAACAAACTTTGAGATACTTAAACTGGAGAACTGCAACGAATTGTGTTTATTACATGAGTTCATTAATTTAACTAAAGATGCGGTTCCATCTGACGAAGACTTAATATGCTAAAAAATAATTATTTTGCAATCTTTAAAATTGTTGAAAATATTTTAATATATTGACTTTGCAATGTAATAATAATTGGAATAATTATTTTATATAATATGTAAAGAAAATAAAAGAAAGGATTGTACTGCAAGGATCTGAATTTTTAATACCAAAGAATTTGCTCGCCGGTCAGGTCAGGATATATTATTTATTTAATTAATTTAATTAATTAGCGGTGTGAAGCGTCTACTAACCGAATAATTCAGTAGAAAAGAAAGAGTCTAACCAAAGACGAAAGTGATTTTCAGTGGGTTGACCGAAACAGATAAACATATACCACATAATCTTAGATTGATATCCAGAGGTATCAGATCAACCAGATTTATCATTTCCTACACTATAAAAAAAAATTAACAATTTTCTGAATTGTGATAAAAAAATGTATCGATACAAGAATGAAATTCGAGAGAAATAAATTGGCATTAAGTGATAGAAAATTATTTATAAATATAATTTAGTTGCGAATTGCGAAAGAATTTAATTTGAATTGCAAAAATAACGTCAGTGTATCATCGTATTTTTAACAGTCTTATTGTGTGTTTGTGTTACAAGTACTTAATTCTAATCAAGATAATTTTATTTGTTTAGAATAAAGTTATCCTTAGAAACAAATATAATGCAAAATATAATCATATAATGAACATTGTCGACATAGCAAGGTTAAGAGAAAGTTTTCAACTCCTAAAGAACATGTCAAGTTTATATTCAGTGGCAAGCCTGTCTTCAGTAATATGCTTCTAAAATTGTTAACACCATAGAAACCACGAAGATATGTTTCTTATTTACAATTCTCTATTTTATTTAACGTTTAGATAAATATTTTTTTCAGTCATATACCTTAAAAAAATATTTAATCACAATATTGCACGACTTACGTTATCAGAATATTTTTAGTTATACTGTGAAAAAATTATATTCTAACCTGAAGTTATAAGTTTTTAAATTTAGTCTTTCATAATAACGCTGAAGATATCAAAAATTTTTAAAAATTTGTTTTCAAAATTTGAATTTAAAATGAATATATTTTTATTAATATGTAGCTTTCTGATTATTGGTATAAATTCCGATACATTGAAACCCGTAATGGTTAGCGTTGTAAGTAAAAAAAAAATTATTAAATAATTAAATAAGTTTTTAAAAATATTTCCATAACACTCAAAATGTGGTTTGATAATAATATTTATAATAAGCAAATTCACTCTGAAAATAATTTATATTTATTTATTGTTGATGCAAATTAGGTTTTTAGACATGGACATCGAACACCTGATGTGAGAGCAGTTTATCCGAATGATCCTCATAAAAATAATACTTATCAACCGATAGGTTATGGAAATTTGACTCCGGTGAGTTTATTGTTAATAATTTATTCAAATAAAAAAATGCTTCTTTTAAATTTTGGAAAAAATTACTATAAAGCAATGTCGATAATATTTTATTTTATAAAATTTCTAAATCGATAAGACCACAGGTTTCTTATATTCAACACAATTGTCATGAAACAGAATTAACATTTAACACAATTGTCATGACACATGACTGACATTTAACATAATTATCATGCAACAGAATTGGCATTTTTAACGTAATTTTCATGCAACAAAATTGACATTTAACGTAATTGTATTGCAATCAAATTTGACATTTAAGATAATTGACTTGCAACAGACATTTAACATAATTTCATTCCAGATAATTGACATTTAACGTAATTGTCTTGTAACAAGATTGACATTTAACACAATTGTCGTGACACATGATTGACATTTAACCTAATTTGAATGCAACAGAAAATTGACATTTAACATAATTTCATTCCAGATAATTGACATTTAACGTAATTGTCTTGCAACAAAATTGACTTTTAAGATAATTGACTTTCAACAGAATTGACGTTCAACATAATTGTCATGCCACATAATTGACATTTAACACAATTGTCATGCAACAGAACTGACATTTAACATAATTGTAGTTCAATATAATTGACAGTTAACATAATTGTCAATTCAAAAATCCGCGCTAATATAATTAGGTATGTTAAATGTTAATTCTGTTGCAGGACAATTATCCCAGTAAGAAGAGGTTGATTAAATCGATTAAAATGCATACAAATATTTCTAAATTTTGAATCATTTTAATGCCAAACTTATGTCATTTTGAAGTTCCATGTTTTAATTCCTTTATAAAAGATAATACTGCACACATTTATATTCTATTTAATTCGGTATGCATTTTACTTCTTATTGGGTAATTAGAATTGAAAACAATTTTATTCTGTTTAATACCATGAAATTTGTAATCATTAGAATTCCATTTATGACTTAAATATTGCTGACACTTTAATTCTTTTTAATGAAAAGGTAATAAAATGCATTAAAATGACTGCATATATGGTTAAAATTCACTATGCTTTTAATGGCAAACCAATGTCATTTTTGAAATTTTGTGTAAACAATTTAATCTGTTTTAATCTTCTTACCGGGATGTTAAATATTTTTCTGTTAAATGACTTTTAGTCGTGCACAAGGACCGTAATAAACTGTTAGATCTGGGGATAAAATGTCTAAATTGAATCATAATTCTACCACATCATATCCATAATGTCTAATGGATGAAATAGTTATAATATAATTAATTTTGCAGCAAGGTAAAGATGCAGCTTTGAAACGAGGTCAAATGCTTCGTCGTAATTATACTGACCTCTTAAGTGCAACATACAATCCGTCTGATTTTGTTGCTCGAAGTACAAATAAAACTAGGACAAATTTAACATTGGAATATGTCATTGCCGGAATGTATTCACTTAGTTCAGTTGAACAATTTCCTATCAAAAATGATATACATCCCAGTGACTACTTATATACGGATTACTTTAAATGCGAAAAGTAAGAAATTTCTGTCCATTATCTTAATTTATTTATGTCGCAGTGATCTTCCATTAATAATTTAATTTACCTTATCATCTTATGGTAATAAATTTTAGGTATAAAAATACTTATGCCAGTGTACTGCAATCAAACGAATTAAAACAACAAGTACTTCAATTTCAAGAATTATTTAAAAATGTTTCTAAATGTGCAGGCAGAGATGTTTCTACTAATTTATTTCACATTTATTCTCTGTACGGACATTTACAAGCGCAGGCAGCATTAGGATTGGATATACCAAAATGTTTTAAAGATACATTTCCAAATGGTGGCATGAAAGATGCTTCATTCCTAACATTAAAATCTTTAAGTTTTACTCCAGTTCTATCAAAATTAAATGGGGGTGAGAGATATTTTAAGTTTCTATAACAATTCTTTTCCATTTATTTCTACTTATTTCTTTTACTAACGACTGATAATCTTGCCAATTATTTTAAATATGGTAGTTTGGCAAGATTACAAATCATATACTATTAGACTAAAACAAATAATGGGTTGAAATTTTTATTTTAGGACAATTTTTAAGAAACATTACACAGAGTATGATGGATTTTGTAGAAGGCAAAGGAAAAGAGAAGATGTACTTGTACAGTGGTCATGATATTAACGTTGCTGGTTTTCTTCATTCTCTCAAAATAAAATTAACTAAACTGCCTTATTTTTGCGCTACTGTTGTAGTTGAATTATATCTTCAGAACAGAGAATACTTCGTAAGGGTAAGAAAATTTTCTTCTTAATAAATATAGTAATAGTACATTGAATTTACTAATAGATGTAAAATCAAATTTTTACTTTTCGGAACAACGACATATTTTAAATTAATTAAAAAATATTCTTTCCTGTAGATTTTATATTACCCTGATGATTCAACAAACTTTGAGATACTTAAACTGGATAACTGCGACGAATTGTGTCCATTACATGAGTTCATTAATTTAACTAAGGATGCTGTTCCAACTGACGAAGACTTAATATGCTAAAAAATAATTATTTTGCAGCTTTCAAATTGTAAAAAAGTATTTTAATATATTAATTTTATTCTGAAATTAAGATTAATGTACTTAGCGCCTGTTTTAAAATTCTAACATCATAAATTTTTTTGAAGCTCAAGACTTGTTTGAAGCTAAAAACTCGCATCTAAGACTTAAGACTGAATCCCCAAGTGTAATGAAAGGCTTTGAAAATTAATTTTTAAATGAAAGAATACTGCAAAAAATTTAAGTTTAATTAATAAAATTGAAAAATTTTTATAGAATTTTTTTATAAATTTGAAAAATCAAAAAGGGTTTTTTAAATTATGTGATGGATATTTTATTGAAATGATTGTTTGTTTGTTTAAATGCTTGTTTATTTAAATGCTTTTTAGATACAGTAAACGACACCACCTCTTTTAGTTTACAATTATTTCGTTTATCTCATAATTACACAAGTTAGGTTATTGAAGAAACGCAGCATCTGTAAAAGCCCATACGACTTTTAGCCAAAAGCTTTCTTCATGTTTAGGAATTTTTTCCCTTTCTATTTTTTTACTCAATTTGTCAATTGTTTCTTTTTGCGATGTTTTCATTTCCATCATTATATTGTGAAATTGATTTGTATCAATTTTGTTTAGCTTAAGTTGACATAATGAAATTAATATTGATGTTCTGTCATGTAGTAATTGAAGAATAGTCTCCAATAAAATATTTATTCTTACTATTTTTTTTGTCTTAATGATACTATCAATAAATTCAGTTAGGCTGATTCTATTCACGAAATTTATCTCCTTAATTATGTTTTTAAAAGTATTATGACTGTTTTCCAGAATTTCAATTTTCGACATTGCATTAGAATTAACAAATGAAGAAATATTAAGATGATTGTAGATTTCTTGAAAATTGGTTTCATTTTGCAATAATACTCCTCTGTCTAACGTGTTATTCAAATAATTGTAGTTTTTAATGTACCTTTCATTGACTACTGAAGTTAAAGCTGTAAAATCATTCATGTTCAGTAAATTATCATTAGTGACTTGCAGGCAAAGTTCTAATCTTTTTGAAATTGGAAAACTTATATTTTGGTGAGATTCCTTGCTTATGCTCTTGCAGTTATTAATAGCTGGAATAATATTATCATCGATATAAGATGTAAGTCTCCCTAATGTTTTCGCTTTCCTGAAAAAGGCTACACGTTGATTATTATTTATTACATGATGTATAAAGTCAATTAAAACTTCGGGTATATCCAATTCTGAACTTGATAATAAATTTGTACTTAATTTATAATTGAGAAATTCATCATCGATTGGAAAAGCATTTATAATTTCTTTAGGTGCTTTTGAGATAATTACTGATATACTTGGAAAAATATGTTTAAACATGCCATTAAAATATTTTTCTAATATGCTTAAAAGTGTTAAAATCTGTTGATTATTGTCACCCCTGATGTCATTAAAGTCGATGACTAAAATAAATTTTAGAGATTCGACTTTTTTTGTCAAATGATAAAGATGAAAGGCTTTATTTAAATCTTGCATTTCATCTCGACTGTTCTCAAATCCAGCGGTATCCCAAATGTCAAAATTCTGTAATTCTGTTTTTCTTGAGTTCCATTTGCTGGGAATTGTAGTCACCAACAATGATCCAGCACCAATTTCTGGTCCTGTGACATTCTCGTTAGATTTTTTTATTTTTATTTCAGGAAACCTACCAGACTCTCGATAAGCTTGCAATTCATTTCCCATTAAGTAATTAATTAGGGTACTTTTTCCGCTTCTTACATTGCCCAGGACAATTACCGCATTTTCACTTTGACCTCGAGTTGCGTCTTCCATAAGACGTTCCGAATCATCGAAAAGATGTTTTAATTGATTTACGTCATCAATATTTAAGTTACATTCGTTGCTTCTGATCGTCGAAATTAGGAAGCAGATTATTGCTAATCTTATCATGATTGCTAAAGAATAGATCGTAACTTTTCCCAATTGATATTTAAATATAATCGACCGCAAATACTAATACAATCTGTAAATATTACTAATATAATTTATAAAATAACATTAATTTGATCGTTAAAATGATATATCTACCGCCTTATGGTGCGTCAAACTTATTCGTATTACAACACAGGAATAATCCCTCGAACTGCACTATTTCTTTTTTGTTTCAAACTTAATGCTTTCTACGTAATAGAAGACTAAAATAACTTTTAAAAATCCAACTTATATACCATTCATGTTGAATATTATTTAAAATATCTTAAAATGTTATGTACTGTTATCCAATAGAAAATGTACAGATGTGCAACGGGTTTAGATTGAAAAAAAAATATTATTTCTATTTTCTATTCCATCAGTGAATAGATGTACTGTTTACGAATAGAAAACCAACAGATGTAACAAGTTGAGATTAGAAACAGAAAAATATTTTTTATTATACGATGTTTAACCAATAGAAAAACTACAGGTGCAAAGAGGAGAAACATATGATTTATCAGCGAATAAATGTATTGTCAACCAATGGAGAAACTACAGGTGTGTAACGCGAGCATACACGTAGATTAAAAAAGAAAATTATTATTTAATACGCAAATAGATAGAAAGAACACAAATAAAGTATTTTTTTTCAAAAAAAATTTTGATTTATTCTAAAAGAATTCAATTATTTAAAAAAAAAAATTTGAATAAAATTCTTCCCAAAATTATAATTACTTTCATAAATAAATAATAAAATTTGAAATATAATTACAATTAACATTAACTTAATATTTTTCAAAAAAATTTATTTATTTAGAAATTTTTTTTATAAATTCGTTGCAAGAATTTAATTTATAAATATTTATAATTAAATTTCTTTCAAAAGAATTAAATTATTTTCAAAAATTTTAATGAAATTCTTTTTAACAATTCTATTTTTTTCAAAATTTTTAATAAAATTCTTGGCAAAATTTCAATTATTTTAAAAAACTTTTCTCAATTTAATCAAATTTTTTACAGAGATTTAATTATTTTTAATACAATTTTAATCTAATTTCTTGAAAAATGAAATTATATTCTTAAAAATTTTATTGAAATTCGTCAAAAGAATTTTAATCACCAATTTAAAAATTTGTTGATAAAATTCTTTAAATGAGAATTCATTTTTAAAAAACATTCAATAAATTATTTCTTTTTGTATTTAAATAATTGGATTCTCGTAGAATTTTCTAATAAAAATTGATGAAATTTTAATTTTATCAAAAGTTACAGTGTTATTAATTATATTCATGTTATATAGTTGAGAATTCAGGTGCGGGTTCCGTTCATAATGAATTTCTCGAAGAATGCAATTATTATTAAAAATTTTATTACAATTCTTCGAAAAAATTTAATTAATGAAAAAAATTTTTCTATAATTCTTTATAAGAAAGCAATTTTAAGAAATAATTTGGTAAAAAATTTCTTTGCAGTTCCTTGGTTTTAAATTTGCAAATAATATACGAATAATAATGCAATATTATATTATAAAATTCATGAAATGAAATTTTTACAAAGAAGCAAAGTTTTCATAAATTGAATACAAAAATTAGAGTTTTTTTTTTAACTTTGCGCAGTGGTTTTTACATTGATATTTAAATAAATGAATTCTTATAGAACTTTCTAGAAAGAATTGATTATAAAATTAATTAAAATAAAATTTTAAATAATAATTTATGGTTAGGCCTGAAATAGTAAATAATATAAGAAAAAATAAAATTTTTTATATTTTGAAAAAAAGAAAGTTTCATTTTTACTAACTATAAGAAGCAATTTGGTTGAGCCAACTGAATATTTTTGTTGTACTATAATAAATAACATTTAAACAAATAATTCTGTTTTCTCAACTAAATAATTTGGTTTTTTAAAAATTTTGCCATTTTTAAATTTTTACAAAAACTTTTTATAATTTTAAATGCTAAAATGTAGAAATTATTTTTTAAATTCTTAAATAAAAAAATGGGGAAAAATCATAAATATTAAAGAATGTTCGATTTTTTTTCTGGCCTAATGGCTTCAATATGTTTATTTTATTCTTATTGTATGGATTATATTTTCTAAACTAATATGTTTATTTAAAAAGTTTTTCTTTAAAGTTTAACAAAATAATTATAGGTTGGAAAATAAAGATTAGACTTCACCTTTAAACACCTGAATGTTATTCAGTCTTAAAAAATTTATAGTCAAATAGATAAAATAAAATTGTTGCAGCTTTTATGATTATTTATATTTTTGCAAAAAGAAAATTTGATATAATAATATTTGTATTATCACATTAAGTATTAAAATACTTTGCGATAGTTTCAGAGAATAAAAGGCGTGAATCGAGAAATTTTAATATAATTTCAAATTTTAATTAAAGTTTAATTAATAACTAGCATTAGATACGCGCGCTTAAAGCGCGCGTGCACATTCTATTTTCATTATTAAAGGAATACAATTGGTCACGAATTAAAATTACAATTTATATTTTCATTCTTTTTCATCATTAAATTAAAAAAAAATAGTTAATTGTATCAAAACAATTATTATCGTAGTATTTCTAATCTTTACAAATAAAATCAGACTTATTTTAGTACGCACACTGTAAAAAAATAAACTAAAAATTCATACTAAAATTTACAATTATCTCTTATTAATACTATAACAAAAATCAACTTTGATTTTTTCATTTTACAAACTTTAATAAAAAGTAGGAGACTGTTTCTATTTACCCCTAAATTTTTGCAAAGTTGAAAAATTTAGAGGTAAATAGAAACAGTTGATTATTGCGATGATACCCATATTTTTTTCTTCGCCATAAAATTGTTCCACGGAAGTGAAATAATAACTCAATACACAAGAAAACCGAAAGTATTCCAATTTAAAAGAAAAAACTTATGTTATTGGTGAAACTTAACAAATCTGTTTCTATATTTACCCCAACTGACCATATTCAAGTTTGTTTACCTTTTTCTGAATAATATTTAACATTCCGTTAAATATTTTTTGAAATTCTTTCAGAAATAAATGAAAAAAATTTATAATTT
The DNA here is from genome assembly GCF_015476425.1 of Leptopilina heterotoma. Taxonomy (NCBI): domain Eukaryota; kingdom Metazoa; phylum Arthropoda; class Insecta; order Hymenoptera; family Figitidae; genus Leptopilina; species Leptopilina heterotoma. Next base: position 209,740 of record NW_025110973.1, read on the forward strand.
TGATTAATTGTTATAAACAAAATTTGGTTAAAAGCTTTAATTTTTTTGTATTAAAATTGGAAAAAAGTTGCGTGATCTTGATTTGTCAATTATTATTATTACAAGATTATATTATTATATATTATTTTTTTTAAAAGAAAAGAAAATTGTTTAATTTCTCTTTCTCAATAACAATTTTTTGAAAATATTCAAATTTTTCTTTAAAAATAGAGAAAAAAAAAAGTTTGCTGATTTTCTATTTTATTTTATTTTCTATTTTTAAATGTAATAAACATTTTTTAGAATGATTAGAAAATAAAAATTAATATAATACAATGGGAGATATGCATTAAATTTAAAAAAGAAATTACAGAAAAAATTAGTTAATTGTGACAAAACATTTATACTTTTATACTTTTTATACATTTTTTATAATAACAAATTTATGCATCATTTAAGAAAAAATTATTAACTCAAAACAGGTTTGCTAAAAATTAATGGGGATGTTTTTAGTAGTCAGGGAACCTAAATTATAAAGAATTTAATTATATGCTTTTTGTTTAAAAAATAACTTTTTTGAATTTTTGTCAAATATATTAAAAAATTTCACAGCCTATTTAAGGAAAGTAATTATATTTTTTATATTCTTATATTCTTTGAATGAACATAAATTTAAAAGTAAACATAAAAAAAATTTTTGTGAAGAGGATGCAAAATTCACTATTTGATATTAATTAATATTGTTTATAACAATTTAAATAAAATATTTTTTAAACAAAAAGGACAAATATAATCTTCAAATAAATTTAAATTAAAAAAAATGTGAAAAAAATTCTTTAGTGGAGAGGAATCAAAGCTAACTATTTGTTAATTAATATTGTTTATAACAATTAAAAGTGTAGTTTTTGTTAGGGGCGTTGTAAAAAATTCTTGGTCATTTTATAGAAATTATGATAATTTTTTTCATCTATTTCTAAAAAAATCAAAATTTTATTAAAAATTATGTTTAAAAAATTAAGAAATTACTCAAATTTAAAAATTTTTTTTTAATAACCTTTAAAATTTTGTTAAATTATTTTCGACTTTTTTTAGAAATAAATAAAAGAAAATATAAAAATTCGTTTTGTCAGACAGAATTTTTTAACAACACTTATTTTTTAAAATAGAAAAGAATGAAAAAATTTGCTTTGTTAAAAAAATAATATTTTGATTTTGTTAAAAAAATTGTGATAAATACATAGAAATTATGCAAAAAAAATACTATACAAATATTGTTAAAACAATATGATTGGCAAAATTAATTACAAAATAGAAGTTTTTAAAAAAAAGTTGATGATGATAAATATAAATAGTCCAAATTTAATTATTTTTTTCTTCGATTTTAAATAAAGAGAAAGAAATTATTCAAGTTTTTCCATTAATTTCTGAAAGAAACTGAAATTAATTCATTTTTAGAAGTTTCAAAAATTAAATCTTATTAAAGAAATTCTTCAAATGAAATTAAATTTTGCTTTTTTTTACTAAAAAATGTGAATTGTTAATAGCCATGATTGTTAAATATTTATTAACATTAGAAAGAGAAACTACACGCGCGCTTTTTAGCTATGTAAAATATAAAATAATCTTTATACACATAGAAAAATAAAAATTGTAATTATGAAATTCACAAATTCTACCTACAAATTTTTTTCATTAATTTAAAAAAGAATAAAAATTGTGATTAAAGAACATAAATTACACAAATTTTTTTCCAAAAGAAACTAAAAATTTTAAAAAATAAACAAAAATATTATTGATAAATCAACATTACGAAAATTTCTTACCTTAAAAAAATAACTATCTTTTAACCTTTTTTCTTCGTAAACAATAAAAATTGAGATTGACAAATCGAAAAACTGTATAATTTCGATCTTTCAGGCAAAGTGTTTTTAAAAAGAAAAAACAAAAGCATACACAAAAACTAACTTCAAACTGCGGACAGAATGAATGAATGAATGAATGAAAATACGAAGATTATTATATGTAATTTGTGTGGTAGTCAATTTTAATGGGACATGGATTTTTTTAGGACAACTTGATTTTTTTCCACTCAAAGATTATTAGTATATTAGAATATTGTTATACACTATTACAGTGAACCAGCAAATTAGTAATTAGCAGTTTCAAAATATTTATAATCATGTAATATTTAGAATAAAGAAAATTATATTACAAAATGACAATTGTTATTTTTATTTATACATACAATTAATATCTAATTAATAAATCTACATGCAATTAATTTCCTCGTCAGATGGAATAATATTTTTCGTCAACTCTAAAAATTTTTCAAACAAACAAGGTGATGTACAGTTTGGAATAGTCAATTCTTGTACTTCAGATGGTTCTCCCAAATAGTGTAAAATCTGTTAAGAAAAAGTAAATTTTTAATCTTCTGCACTTTGGTTATAAAACAAAACTGGAATACTTACTTTGACAAAGTATTTCTTATCCATATGAAGAAGTTCTATAATTACAGCACTAGTGAATTCTGGTACATGCGGTACCACAACATTAAGTGCAGCTAACAAAGAGTATACATTTATATCGTGACTGCTGTATAAAAATATTTTTTGTCTCTTTTCCATTGTACCACTGATTGTAACTTTCATGTCTTCTATAATTTTTCGAACTAAGGGTCCTGTGATGATAAAGTTTTATAGAATTAATTTCAATTAGTTTAATTGCGAATTAGTTAAAATTTACCTGAATTTAACCGTTGTATAATTTTATTGTAGTTGACAAATTCTAATCTTTTTAGTCCTGCTTCTAAAAATTGTTTGTTTTGTAAATATTTATCTATCCATGAGGGTAAATCATGTTCCAGGTGTTTTAAAGATAAAAGATCGCAGTAAAGTGTGAAAATATCTCTAGGTGTTGTTATGTTTATTCCAGACAAGGACGTCAATTCTTTGGTTAAATTCTTGTAGCTTTTTATTCTTTTTATCACATTGGGATGATTTAGTATTCTATTATGCTCCTCTTCAACCCTTGATATGAAAATAAGTAGTAAATCAGTTTTAATGTTTGAATTAAAGATAATCGACTGAATGAATCACACTTTCACTTTCCACTACTCACTCTCACTTTCACTTCCTTCTCCCACTTTTCATTCTCATTTCCCACATTCACTTCCCACCTTCAACTTTACATTCTCACTTTCCACTGCCCACATTCACTTTCCACTTCCCACATTCACATCCCACCTTCAAATTTCCACTCCCACATTACACTGTCACTTACCCCTTCCACTTTTCATTCCCACATTCCAATTACCAATCGCACTTCCCACTGCCACACATTCAAATCTCAATTTACAATATCACTTCCCTCCTTACACTTCCCATTTCCACATTCACATCCCACCTTTCAATTTCCACTCCCACTTTACACTGTAACTTCCCTCTTTCCTCTTCCATTCACACTCTTACTTCCCACCTTCAACTTTACATTCTCACTTTCCACTGCCCACATTCACTTCCCACCTTCCAATTTCCACTTCCACTTTACACTATCACTTCCCCCCTTCCACTTCCCATTCCCACATTCCAATTACCACTCTCACTTCCCACACATTTACATCTCACTTTACAATATCACTTCCCTCCTTCCACTTTCATTCCCACTCTTACTTCCTACCTTGCCAATTCCCACTATCACTTCCCACCTTCCCATTCCCACATTCCAATTACCAATCTCACCACTGTCACACATTTACATCTCACTTTACAATATCAATTCCCTCCTTACTCTTCCCATTTCCACATTCACATCCCACCTTTCACTCTTACTTCCCACTGCCTACTTTCACATCCCACCTTCCAATTTCCACTTCCACTTTATACTGTAACTTCCCTCCTTTCACTTCCATTCCCACTCTTACTTCCTACCTTACCAATTCCCACTCTCACTTCCCACCTTCCAATTTCCACTCCCACTTTACACTATCACTTTCCTCCTTCCACTTCCCATTCCCACATTCCAATTACCAATCTCCCTTCCCACTGCCACACATTCACATCTCAGTTTACTTCCAACTTTCCACTCTCACTTTCCATTCTCATTTCCCACATTCACTTCCCTCTTTAACTCTTACTTTCGTCTGCCCACATTCACCTTCAACTTTCCACCTACCACTCTCACTTCCCACTTTAATTTCACACCTTCCACTCTCACTTTCCATTTGCACTTCTTACACTCACTTTCAATTCCTACTTTCCACTCTCACTTCCCACTCACACATTCCATTATAATTTCCTACATTCACTTCCCACTTTCTACTTCAAACTCTCACTTTCCATTCTCCTTTACCACCTTCTACTTTACACTGCCTACATTCACTTTCTACTTCCCACATTCACATCCCACCTTCCACTCTTGCTTCCTACCTTCCAATTTCTACTCCCACTTTACACTATCACTTCCCTCCTTCTACTTCCCATTTCTACTCTTCACATTTCTACTATTTGGAGGGGAAAGTGATAAGTGTAAGGGGGACGCATGATTATTCCCCAAATGTCATTTTACCGAACTGCACTTTTGCGAATAGTCATTTTTGCGAAAAGCCAATTTTGCGAAATGTCACTTTTACGAATTGTTATTTTTGCGAAAAGCTATTTTTGCGAATTGTCATTTTTGCGAATCGATATTTTTACGAATTGTCAATTTTCCGAAAAGTCATTTTTGCGAATCGCCATTTTTACAAATTATCAATTTTCCGAAAAGTCATTTTTGCGAATTGTCATTTTTGCGAAAAATACAATAGTGAATTTATAGATACCTACAAGTTTCTATTGTATTTTTCGCAAAAATGACAATTCGCAAAATTAACTTCGCGGAAATTTGACAAATCGTAAAAATGGCTATTCGCAAAAATGACTTTTCGGAAAATTGACAATTCGCAAAAATGGCAATTCGTAAAAATGACTATTCGCAAAAATGACTTTTCGGAAAATTGACAATTCGTAAAAATGGCAATTCGTAAAAATGACTATTCGTAAAAATAGCTTTTCGCAAAAATGACATTTCACAAAAATGTCTTTTCGTAAAAATGACAATTCGCAAAAATGAGTTTTCGAAAAATTGACAAATCGCAAAAGTAATAATTCGCAAAAATGACATTTCTCAAAAATGTCAATTCGCAAAAATGACTTTTCGAAAAATTGACTAATCGTAAAAATGACATTTCAGAAAAATCTCTTTTCGCAAAAATGACATTTGACAAAAATGTCTTTTCGTAAAAATGACAATTCGCAAAAATGACTTTTCGGAAAATTGACAATTCGTAAAAATGGCGATTCGCAAAAATAACTTTTCGAAAAAATTGACAATTCGTAAAAATTGCGATTCGCAAAAATGACAATTCGCAAAAATAGCTTTTCGAAAAAATAACAATTCGCAAAAGTGACATTTCGCAAAATTGACTATTCGCAAAAGTGCAGTTCGGTAAAATGACATTTCGGAAAAATGACATTTGGGGAATAATCATGCGCCCCAGTGTAAGGTGGGAAGTGAGAGAGGAAGTTGAAGATGGTAGTTGACAGTGAAGGGTGGGATGTGGAAAGTGGAAAGTGGAAAGTAAAAGTGAAAAGTGAGAGTGGAAAGTGGGAGTAGAAAGTGAAAGGCTGGAAGTGAATGTGGAAAATGGGATGTTAATGCGGGGAAAGTGGGAAGTGCGAGTGAAAAGTGATAAGTGTAAGGTAGGAAGTGAGAGAGGAAGTTGATGATGGTAGTAGACAGTGAAGGGTGGGATGTGAATATGGAAAGTAAAAGTGAAAAGTGGGAGTAGAAAGTGAAAGGTAGGAAGTAAATGTGGAAAGTGAGAGTGGAAAGTGGGATGTTAATGCGGGAAGTAAGAGTGGAAAGTTGCAATAGAAAAAGGAAGGCGGGATGTAAATGTGGGAAGTGAGAGTGGGAAGTAAATGTGGGAAGTGAGCGTGAAAAGTGAGAGTGGGATGTGAAAAGCGGAAGGTAGGATGTGAATGTGGAAAGTGGAATGTGAGAGTGTTAAGTGGAAGGTGGGAAGTTTAAAGTGGTAATGGAAGGTAATATGTTAATGTGGAAAGTAAAAGTGGGAAGTGGTAATGGTAAGTGGAAGGTGAGAGGTAAATGTGGAAAGTGTGAGTGGAAAGTGGGATGTGAATGTGGAAAGTGGGAAATGAGAGTGTACTGTGGGAGTGGAAGGTGGGAAGTTCAAAGTGTTAGTGGATTGTGGGATGTGAATGTGGACAATGGAAAGTGAAAGTGGGTATGGTAAGTGGAAAGTGACAGAAGGGAAGTGGAAAGTGAAACTGGGAAGTAAGGGTGGGAAGAGTGAATTGTAAGTGGATAGGGAAAATGGAAGGTGGGAAGTTGAAAGTGGTAATTAGAAAGTTGAAGGTGGGATGTGAATGTAAAAAGTGAGAGTGTTAAGTGGAAGGTAAGAAGTTGAAAGTGATAGTGGAAGGTGGTGGTATGTTATTGTGGGAAGTGAGAGTGGGAATGGTAAGTGGAAGGTGAGAAGTAAATGTGGAAAGTGTGAGTGAAAAGTGGGAAGTTGAAAGTGGTAGTAAAAGTGGAAGGAGGGATGTGAATGTGGGAAGTGGAAAGTTCCGAACTGAGAGTGTAAAGTGGGAGTGGAAGGTGGGAAGTTGAAAGTGGTAGTTAAAAGTGGAAGGTGGGATGTGAATGTGGGAAATGGAAAGTGGGATATGAGAGTGTAAAGTGGGAGTGGAAGATGGGAAGTTGAAAGTGGTAGTGGAAGGTGGGATGTTAATGTGGGAAGTAAGGAGTGGGAAGGTAGAAAATAAATGTGGAAAGTGAGAGTGGGGAGTGGAAGGTGGGTTTGTGAGTGGATAGGGAAAATGGAATGTGGGAAGTTTAAAGTGGTAATTAGAAAGTGGAAGGTGGGAAGTGAATGTGGGAAGTGAGAGTGTTAAGTGGAAGGTGGGAAGTTGAAAGTGGTAGTGGAAGGTGGGATGTTAATGTGGGAAGTAAGGAGTGGGAAGGTAGAAAATAAATGTGGAAAGTGAGAGTGGGGAGTGGAAGGTGGGTTTGTGAGTGGAATGTGGAAAGTCAGAGTGGGAAGTTGAAAGTGCTAGTGGATTGTGGGATGTGAATGTGGAAAGTGAAAGTGGAAGGTGGAATGTGGAAAAGTGTCAGAATCGACCCCCTTGAGAAGGTAACTTACGATTTGCAGATATATACACGATTAAGAAGAATGTCTTGTTCTTGTGGAACGTAGTCCGTAACAATTGGTTGCCAATTCAAATGACTATTCCATTTTTGTAGTGAATTTGGAGGATATAATCCAGCTAGAACAAGTTGGAGAGTCATTCTTGTCCTGAGGAAATCAGTGCTTCGTGTATAAATTTCTTCTGGAATATAAGTGGTTCCCAGAAAGTCGTTATACATTAACCGAAGTAACTCTCCAAACTGGTGTGCTCGTAATTTGCCTTTCTGAAAAAATTGTTTGTAATTAGATGTTGGAAAAAAAAATGCTGATAAAGAATCAAAACTATCTCTATACTTACATTAGTCAAACCTGCCAAACCCTCAGGATAATAATTTTGATCGACATCAATAAAATTTGGGTATATAAATTCCGGTGTTCGATCTCCATGCCTGAATACCTATTTTATTTTGAAAAATAAAAAAAAACATTATTAGGTTTATAATCACCTTGGCATGAATTTACAAAAATACATGCTAAAAGTTTTTCTCTGTCACGTTTTAACAATAAATTGAATAATTTATCCTGCAATTTTCTTTAACGCAAACAGTAGTTATGCGATAAATTTTTAAAAATATTTTAAAAGTTCCTAACGTCGTGTGTTTTTTGTTTGTCAACTATAGGTAATATATTCTCTTCTATCTTTACATTAAGAACAAATAATTTTTCATTATTTTCTTTTCTATAACAGTCATCGGCATCAATAAATTCTAATTTATAACATTTTCATTAATTAAAAAAAATAGAAAATTTTACATGACATTTCTAATGTTTGGAAAATATTCTATACATACCAAGGTAATAATGTAAAAATACTTACCACATTAACTAATTTAATTTCATAGGAAAAATTCTCTTTGAAACACAATGAACATGTAATGAAAACAATTATTAAAAACTTTGTAACAAAATTTCTAAATGTCATCATGATTTTAATAGTAATTGGCAAAAAAATTGGGAACTTTATTAAAATCTTTTAATATGTATGTTCAGTAACAACACTGATTTTTAGTTAATTAGTTACTTTTAGTTAATATAATTAATACATTTAATTAATTTAACATATACAATTAAAAATAACTATTTTCCATAATTAATTGTTTGGTAAATTTTTCTATAAGCAAATAAAAAAAGTGTTAAAATTTCTTTCATAAAAATCACATTATATTTTCCTTATTCAACAAACATTAATGGAAAACTGATTATTTTAGAAATAATAGCAATTTATTGTATCAATTATTTCCCAATAGAATTTCCTAATATAAATCTAATCTCTAATTTACTCATATTGGACAAAGTTCACGATAAACTAAAATATCTATGAGTCTAGAAAATAATGCTGTAAAAATTGTGCATTCACTACAATTGTTTTGAACAAAATTTATATATATATATATATATATATATATATATATATATATATATATATATATATATATATATATATATATATATATATATATATATATATATATATATATATAAATTTTGTTCAAAACAATTGACGTGGAAAAATTAACTAATTAGTAAATATATTTTTATTCATTGTCCGAATGTTTTCGTATTATTTGCCTTATTTTATAAAACATCTCAGACGTTAAAGATTATTTAAATAATAATTTCATCATTTATAAGGTTTTTGGGGTCGCTGAATTCGAATTTGAGGTCAGTTTTTTAAAATTCAAAATGGCCGATTCAATATGGTGGATATTTTTAAAATTGATGCATTTCGATCGAAATTAATTTTTTTGAGGTTTTCGGGGTCGCTGATTACGAATCTGATGTCAGATTTTCTAAATTCAAAATGGCGGATCCAATATGTCGGTCGAGAAAATTAAAAATCCATCGGATTAGCTAAAAAGGCTAAAAACTTATTAATCGGGATGTTTTCGGGGTCGCTGATTACGAATCTGATGTCAGTTTTTTAAAATTCACATATATCGAATCCAAATTCTTTTGTACTCGCTACTAATCATGAATATAAAGTCAGATTTCAGAAATTCGAAATTTTTTTTTAATATTATAATTATTTACTGAACCGGAAAAAAAAGTTATTTGTTTATAAAATATAATTATTCATATATAATATAAATATTCTTAGATTCATAAAAAAAATTTTCCACTTATTAAAAACTACACATGGAATTATTAACCCTATAATTTTTAATATAAGCTGTCAATTATATTTCGCAAACATAAACTAAAATCAAACAAATAAAGTAAATAATTCAATTATTTTTATCAAATTAATTCTCGTGATTATACAATGAAATGTTTGTCATTTATTGTAACAATAAATTTATTGCACAATTGTAAAATATACTTTATTGATATTGTAAACAAAAAAATAGTGTGTTAACAGTTTGATAAAGTTTACATATACATTTTTTTCATGAATTTTAATATAAATATTAAATTTACATAAATAAGACACGCGCAATTTATTTTAATAAACGGGGCAATACGATATTATTTGATGATGAATAATAATTTATTTTAATTCACTTAAAAAAATTATTAATAAAACATTTTAAAATAAGTAAATAAAGAAATTATTTGTTTTTTAATAAATTTTCTTTACGACAAACTGCTTATTTAAGGGACATCGGAATCTTTTTTTACGCACTTTATATTTTTTCCAGTATACCTACCTTATTCTTTCAAATATATTAATATATTTGTGACTACAATAATATTGTAGGTAAGACATTTTTTTTATATTAATTAAAATTAAATATTTTACAATTCATTAATTATGAATTATTATTTTTAACAAAAAAAAAGTTGATTGTAAAAAAAATTCCATTCGAGTTATTTTTTTTTCTATTAAGACAGAAATAAAAAAAAAATTCTATATCTCACCTGATATACAACCCGTATATTTTTTCGCATATAAGATCATTTCTGAAATTAATAGTATCATCTCTTTCGACACAGCAAGTTTATTGCTATAAATCAATTTAAATATTTTAAAAATTATTTTGTATTATTTTGAATTATTTTATTTTGTAAATTCTAATTTTTTTTTATTTTTAATTATCTTTAGTTTATAAATTTTATTTATAAAATTGAAAAATATTTTTAAAAATATTTCCCTGAATGTTCATTTTTTAAAATTAAAATTACTTTTGGAACTATTTCAGGTGGAGTAGAATTATTGTAAATCTAAAAAACAGGATAGTATTTTATAGAAAATATATTTTACAGTAAGAGTAGAAAATTTTCATATACATTTTGAAATGTCTGTTAATACTCTAACTACTTTTGTAATTATAGCAGTATTAAATATATTAACAATTGCCAGTGAACCAAAAAGACACGTTAAATTAGTCAGTGTGGTAAGATTATGAATTTAATTATTATATTTTCATAAATTGTTTCGTTGCTAATATATAGTTTTTTTTTTATTAAATATTTCATTAAAAAATCAATATTGAAGATTATTATTATTTAAAAGCAACCTGATAAATTATTAAATCGTTTGAAAAACTAAATAAGGTCAAATTAGCTTTGATCTTGGCACAGTTTGAGTTTTTTTCCAGATAAACCTCATTCTTAAATTGATATATGTGATAATTTTTCTTTACTATCTACTCATAATTAATTTCCATGCCCACAGGTTTTTAGACATGGAGATCGTACTCCAGATATTGTATACCCTAAGATGCCTTACACGAATGATAATTATTTTCCCAATGGTGTTGGAGGATTGACGAATGTATGATTCGAAATTTTTTCAAAATTTATTTATTTTATTCTAAATAGTAAATTTTAATTTTAATTTTAATTTTTTTTTTTTTTTTTTTTTTTTTTTTTTTTTTTTTTTTACTTTTTAAAGCTGAAGTCGAATATTAATTTTCTATTTTAGAATGGTAAAAAAAGGGCTTATCAACTTGGAGAAGTATTGAGGGAAAAGTACAATCAATTTCTGGGTCCAATTTACTATCCAGATAATGTTTATGCTCAGAGTACGGATTATGTAAGAACAAAAATGACATTACAACTTGTTTTAGCAGCAATGTATCCCCCATCGGAATTGCAAAGATGGAACTCTCATTTAGATTGGCAACCAATACCAACAGTTTATGTTCCTGAGCAGAATGATAAATTACTTTTGAGAACATACTATTGTAATTCGTAAGTATTTCTAATTATGACCATAAAAATGCACGCATTAGAGCTTTAATTTTTAAAATAATTTTATAAAAATATCCCCCATTTGGGATATGGGAAAAAAGGAAAACCATATTGAAAACAATGATAAAAATACTGAAATCTTTTTAAATATCATCCCTATGTTCTTCGTTTTAAAATTATGTTACAGAATTAAACCTAATGTTGGATTTTATATATAAACAGACTTTGCACTTAATAATTAATTTTAAAAATTTAGCAAAAAGTAGCTTTTTCAAACTAAAAAAAAAAAAAAGAATAAAAAAGTAGCTATCGAAAAATTAAACTTTACGACCAAAAAAACTCGTTTTAGACACTTCAGAAAACTGAGAAAAATTTCATTCTATACTTTCATGACTTTTCTCCAATTTTTTTTTTTTTTTTTTTTCCAATTTTCATCAAAACCATTTACTTCTTTCTTATTCTACGCTAATAAATTAAATTTCTGCAACGAATTTTATTATTTATAAAAGAATTTAAATATTTATCAAAAAAATTTAATTCTTGCGAAGAATTATATAAAAATTTTTAAAATAATTGATTTCTTTAGACTAATTTAATGCAAATTTTAATTTAAATAATTGAATTTCCAAGATGTTTATTATTCATAAAAAGAATTGAATTCTGTTTGGAAACTTTCTGAAAATAGAAGATATTGAAAATCATTGAATTGTGAAAAGCATTTTATTATTTATGAAAATAATTGAATTCTTGGCGAACGATTTTATTAGAATATTTTAAAATAATTGAATTTCCAAAAAGAAATTTATTACTTTTTAAAAATAATTGAATTCTTGTTATGAATATTATTATTTATTAAAATAATTGAATTTTGAAAAAAATTTTATTAAAATGTCTGAAAATAATTGAATTTTTTGGAATAATTTTGTTATTATCGACATAATTGAATTCTTCCGAAGAATTATTTATATGTAAATAATTTAATTCTTGGGAAGAATTTTATTAAAATCTAAAAGAATAATTGAATTATATTTCAAAAAAAAAAATTTAATTAAAATTGTATTTAAAATAATTAATTTTTTTCGATCAATTTTATTAAAATAATTGAATATAATTGAATTCCGGTAAAAAATTCTAACATTTTTGTAAATAATTGAATTCTTCTGAGGAATTTTGAAAAAAACATTTTTTTTTGAATAATTGATTTTTTCGAGAAACTGAAATTAAATTTTTCATAATAATTACATTTTTAGAGCAATTCCTAAAAAATTGTATTAAAAATAATTGAAATTCTGCGATGAATTTTTTTATTTATAAAAATAATTGAATAGTTGCTAAAAATTTTATTAAAAATTTTCAAAAATAATTGAATTCCAGAGAAGAATTTTATTATTTATAAAAATAATTGAATTATTGCCAAAAAATTCTATTAAAATGTTTAAAAAGAATTGAATTTCTATTGAAACCATTTATTATTTATGAAAATAATTAAATTCTTGCAAACGATTTTATTAGATTTTTTCAAAATTCTTAAATTTCCAAGTAAAAAATTTATAAATTTTAAAAATAATTGAATTCCTGTGATAAATATTATTATTTATGTAAATAATTGAATTTTACACAGAATTTTATTAAAATACCGTAAAATAATTGAATTTTCATGAATAATTTTATTATTTATCGACATAATTGAATTCTATCGAAAAATTACATATTTATGTAAATAATTGATTTCTTCCAAAAGAAATTTTAAAAAAACATTTTTTTAAATAATTGATTTTTTCGAGAAATTAAAATTAAATTTTTTAAAATAATTCCATTATTTTTGAGCAATTCCTGAAAAATTGTATTAAAAATAATTGAAATCCTGTGAGATGAATTTTATGAAAATAATGAAATTATTGCGAAGAAATTTATAAAGAATTTGTAAATAATTGAACTCATTGTGAAATTTCTATTATTTTTTATGAATATAATTAAATTGAAAAGATTTCATGAATTTAGTCGAAAATTGTAGAAAAAAAAAAGAAAAAATCGACCAATTTTTATTTTTCAGAAATTTTTAAAATTGTTCAAAAACTTATTTTTTGAGTATAATTTTGTTTGAAAATCCAAACAAATATCGAATTCAGTCGAAATTTACGATTGCAAAAATTTTCTGAAACAAAAAATTTGAAGAAATTGACGAAAATCACAATTTTTAAATTTCCTATCAAAAAAAAAAACGAGAAAAACGACGATTTTTAAATTTTGAAAAAATTTTAATTTCTTTTAAAAACTTGTTTTTCGAGTATAATTTAGATGGAAAATGAAAGAATTTCATGAATTTAGTCGAAAATCAAGATTTTTAAATTTTCTGTAGAAAAAAAAACAAAATTATCGACCAATTTTTATTTTTCAGAAATTTTTAAAATCGTTCAAAAACTTTTTTTTTTATTTTATTATTATATTTAATTGCATTAAATATTTTTTTAAATAATTGAATTCATTTGGAGAATTTTTGAAAATAATTGAAATTTTTGCCGAGAATTGTATTAAAATTTTTTTTAAATAATTTGAATTCTTGCAACGAATTTTATTAAAGTTCTCAAAAATAATTGAATATTCTTACGAAGAACTTTATTAATTTTTTTTTAAATAATTGAATTCTAGCGAAGAATTTTATAAAAATCATTTTTATCAATCATTTTATTTAAAATCATTTTTTTTTTAAATTATTTTTTTAAATCATTTTTTTTTTAATTCAAATGATTTAATTAATCATTTAATGATTAATTGATTTTTTTTCGAAAAATTATATGAAAATTGTGTTTGAAAATAATTAAATTCCTGTAAAAATTTTATTATTTATGAAAATGAGAAAATAAGATGATTTTCACATTCGTCGAATTGACATATAAAAAAATTAAATGATTAAAAAATAAGTAACAGTTTTCATTAATTACCAGATTTTTGGAGAATTACGAGAACTTAAAAAAGGAGGCCTATATCTCCGAGAAACTGGAGAGGTTCGAAAATGCAAAAGAGGAATTGACAAACATAACAGGATGGAAGATGAATGACATCTACGATCTCTACACTCTACATTGTAACCTCGTGTGTTTAAATTACATGGACAAACATTTACCAAATTGGGTCAGTACATTATCATCCATTCTCAATGATTCAACTGTGACAACATTCAATTTAATGAATTACAACAATCTTCTAAAAAAACTGAATGGAGGTAGGAATTATTTACAATTGTAAATAATTTTTTTTATTAATACAAAAAGTCATCAAAAGCATAATACTATAATTATTTAGGATACTTGCTCTAATAAAAAAAAAAATTACTTTACAGGAGCCCTTTTACGAAAAGTTGCCGAGGACATGAAATTAGTTGCAGATGGCGATCGGCATAAACATAAAGTATTTCTATACAGTAGCCATGATCTCAATGTATACGCAATGCTAGCATCTCTAAATGTTGTTCAGCCACATCTACCAGAATTCACCAGCGCTGTTATTATAGAATTGTACACAATTAACGAAGTCTATTACGTTGAGGTAAATTTAAATTTTAAACACTCGTATCTATAAGAATCTGTATTCTGTATTTCTGCTACTGTCCAAAGTAAAAACCTAGTAACCAAATTTTTTAAGGTCGAAGTTTATACTTATATAATGTCGATCTTATAAGAAAAATGCGGTTAAATATAGGTTTTTACTTTAGACACTAGCAGATTTCTATAATAATTTTTGAGGAATTAAATTAATTATAAACCGATTATTTCAATAATTATTTCAGGTTCTACACTATTTGGGTATTCCATCAGTAATTAAGACACTAGAAATACCGAATTGTGGATCTCCGTGTCCATTGTCGACATTCTTTCATATTATAAAAGACGTCATTCCCTCTGATGAAGAATTGAAGTGCTAGCGAATTTTACCAACCTGTGAAATTATTATGCTTTACTACAAACTTATTGTAATTTACAATATGATAAATAAATTATGTATTTCTCTTACACTTTTTTATCTTTTAAAATTAAAAAAAATTTTTTTTTTAATTTTTTTTTTTTTTTTTAAATCCTATTTAAATCCTATTCTATAAATATCTTAGAATGAAATTCACTTTCGCAGACTTCACACTCGATAATTAATTTTTAAAAAGTAGCAAAAAGTATAGTTTTCAAACTTAGCTTTAAAAAAATTAAATTTAACGACCAAAAAAAAAATCATTTTAGACACCTTCACAAAACTGACAAAAATTTAGTTCCATATTTTTTATTTTCCTGACTTTTTCCTAATGTTCATCAAAAATATTTAACTTCTTTCTTATCCTATACGCTAATAAATTGAATTCCTGCAACGTATTTCATATTATTCATGAAAGAATTTAAATATTTTATTAAAACAATAACAATTAATTCTTGAGAAAGAATAATTTATAAAATTTTTTAAAAAATTCTATTCTTTTGACTAATTTTATGCAAATTCTAATATTTAAATAATTGAATTCCAGAGAAATTTTCATTATTCTTGAAAAGAATTGAATTCTTACTAAGATTTTTACAAAAAAATTTTTTTAAATAATTGAATTATGTTTGGAAATTTTCTGAAAATAGTAGATATTGAAATAATCATTGAATTACGAAAATTTTTTAAAAATAATTAATTTTATAACAAATTCTATTAAAATTTTTCAGAATAATTGAATTTCTGTGTGGCATTTTATTACATTTTTTTTTGAAAATAATTGAATTTCTAAAAAGAATTTTTTTATTTATGGAAATAATTGAATTCTTGCAAACGATTTTATTAGATTTTTCCAAAATTCTTGAATTTCCAAGTAAAAAATTTATAAATTTAAAAAATAATTGAATTCTTGTGATGAATATTATTATTTATGAAAATAATTGAATTTTACAAAGAATTTTATTAAAATACCGTTAAATAATTGAATTTTCATGAATAATTTTATTATTTATCGACATAATTGAATTCTATCGAAAAATTACATATTTATGTAAATAATTGATTTCTTCCAAAAGAAATTTTAAAAAAACATTTTTTTAAATAATTGAATTCATTTGGAAAATTTTTGAAAATAATTGAATTTCTAAAAAGAATTTTTTTATTTATGGAAATAATTGAATTCTTGCAAACGATTTTATTAGAATATTTTAAAATAATTGAATTTCCGAAAAGAAATTTATTACTTTTAAAAATAATTAAATTCTTGTGATGAATATTGTTATTTATGAAAATAATTGAATTTTGAAAAGAATTTTATCAAAATGCCTCAAAATAATTTAATTTTCAGAAATAATTTTGTTTCTTTATCGACATAATTGAATTCTTTCGAAGAATTATTTGTAATATGTAAATAAAAATGTAAATGTAATGTAAATTGAATTATTTCAACAAAAAAAAATTTTAGTTAAAATTGTATTTATAAAAATTAATTTCTTTCGATCAATTTTAAAGAAAAAGTTAAGAAACAATTTAAATTGTTTGGATAAGAAGAAACTGACAAATTTTTATTCTTAAAAAAATTTAAAACACTAATTCTAGTCCTATTATTAGAATAAATATAGAAATTGTCCATTTACCAAATAAATATTACAATATAGTAACGGATATATTTAGACAAAAATAAATTAAACCGGATCTTTCATTTTCATTCACAAAGACAAAGAGGAAAAAGTCTAAATTCTATGCATCATTCATAAGTGTATTCATATTTATTAATCCTCTTCTTTTCATATGAATACAAATCTTATCTGATGTTGACGCGTGGCTCTTTTTAATAAATTCATTGAGATTAGAAGGCAAAGTCTTTTATAAATTTAGACAATAGTTTCTATTTTTGTTGTAAATAAAAGTTACCGTTTACTTTAAAAAAAAAACAATTGTCATTGTGTATAAAGCAGTAGAAAGAAAATTTTTAAAAATATCCCACGTCGAAAAATTCCATGGAAATACCCCCTGGAAATTCCATGGAATTTCCATGAAGATTCCCAAGCATTCAATTATTTTTTACAAGTAATAAAATTTTTCACTTGAATTCAATTACTTTTTCATAAATAATAAAATTTTTATAAAAAAAAAAAAAAAAAAAAATTTCCATAAATAATATTTTTTAATTATTTTCATAAATAATAAAATTCTTCACAAGACTTCAATTACTTAAAACACATGTAATAAAAAATCCTTACAAGAATTCAATTATTTTCCTAAATAATAAAACTCTTCGCAGGATTTCAAGTATAATTAAAAAAAATAAATAAATAATTAAAAAAATAAAATTAAAATAATTAAAAATAATTTCTTTTATTAGAATTTTAAGTAAATTCTTCAAAGAATGTAATTATTTTCAAAAATATTCAAAAATTAATTATTTTTTTAAAATTCATGCTATAATGCTTTTAATATTCAATTATTATGTAAAATTTTAACTGAAATTCATTTTTAAATCAATTATTTTATTAGAAAATTCTACTAGAATTCAATTATTTAAATACAAATAAAATGAAAAGTAAATAATTTATTGAATAAATGAATGTTTTTCAAAATTGAATCCTCATAAAGAATTCTACTAGAATTCAATTATTTAAATACAAATAAAATGAAAAATAAATAATTTATTGAATAAATGAATGTTTTTCAAAATTAAATCCTCATAAAGAACTTTATCAAAAAATTTTTAAATAAATGAATTTTTTTTTTTTTGACGAATTTTAATAAAATTTTCAAGAATAATTACATTTTTCGAAAAAAAATAGATGATAATAATTTTATTCCTAGAGAAAGAATTTTATTATTTCTGAAAATAATTGAATATTTGTGAAAAAAAATTTATTATTTAGGTATGAAAATAATGAAATTATTGCAAAGAAATTTATAAAAATTTTATAAAAATAATTGAACTCCTTGTGAAATTTTTATTATTTTATATGAATATAATTAAATGTTTGCGCAGAATTTCATAAAAATTTTTGAAAATAATTGAAATTTTTACCGAGAAATTTATCAAAAATTTTTTTAAATAATTGAATTGATTCGAAGAATTTTATAAAATTTTTTTTAAAATAATTAGATTCTTGAAACGAATTTTTATTAAAATTTTCAAAAATAATTGAATTTTTACGAAGAACTTTTTTATTTATTTTTTTTTTTAAATAATTGAATTCTTGAAACGAATTTTTATTAAAATTTTCAAAAATAATTGAATTCTCACGAAGAACTTTATTAAAATTTTTTTTTAATAATTGAATTCTTGAAACGAATTTTTATTAAAATTTTCAAAAATAATTGAATTCTTACGAAGAACTTTATTAAAATTTTTTTAAATAATTGAATTCTAGCGAAGAATTTTATAAAAAGCATTTCAAATAATGGATGTTTTTCAAAAAATTTTATAAAAAATTGTGTATGAAAATAATTAAATTCCGGTAAAAATTAAATTATTTGTGAAAATAATTGATATTCTCGGTAAAAAATTTGATTATTTTTAAAGACAATTGAATAATTTTGACGTGGCATTTTTAAAAATTTTTGAATATAATTGAATATCTGCGAAGAATTTTATTACATTTTGAATATAAATTGAATTTCTGCAATTATTTGTAACTTTTTCTAAATTCAATTTTTTCCATTAGTATACTTTAATAAAAATCCCTGACTTTTCCCTAATCTATGACAACCCTGGAAATATTAAAATATTTTTTTTAAAATAAAAAACTTACAAAATTTCCATGGAAACTCCGCACGGGAATTCCATGGAATTTTCAGGGGGTACTTCCATTGAATTTTTCGACGTGGGTAGAAACTTAATTTTTAAATTTTTCTTTTAAACATATTGTTCAATGGAAATTTTTTAAAATTGTAAAAAAGAGCAAATTGATATTAATTTATATAATTATTATTTTGTTTATTTCATTATATCAGGTAGAATATATATTATTTATATATTCTTTATATATTTTTTAAATAAAAAAATCAAGAAAATCTATGTATGATAGAAATTATGATTTCGGGTCATTGAGATAAATTTTTATAAATTCATAAAAAAAAAAGTCCACCGTATTTTAGAGAATTCTCTCTCTTTGTCTATTTATAAAATATTAATCACAAGCAACATATAGAGGTAGAAAAAGATTTATATTTGGAAATAAGGTAAATGGTAGCAGAGACCTGACAATAAGATAACAATGAAGAATTATTTTCTTTGAACGACTATCTACACATGTTTCTGAACACGTGTCAACTTATTTATTTTCCACTCGATATAGGTGGGGGTGTGTTATTATAAACAGGCAGAAATAAAAGTTTAGTAGAAAAGTGTGCACTTTATTTATTCATAATTTTATCACTCGTGTTCTGCGCATTACCATTTTTGTATATATATACTATTAAAAATTAGAGTTAATAAAATTTTTGAAGAATATATTTATGAGAAAAAATTTCTAATCAGAAGAGATAAAATTGAAATATTTGAAATTCATATATACGTTGATAAAAATTATTTAAAGTGATTATTGTTACTTAATACAATTGTCCGATAAAATTGTCATCAATGTTCAAATGATCTGTATATTAAGATTGATAAGTAATTATGGAATTGCTTCTTATTTTTATATTAAGTGCTGTGGCAGTCGATGTCAATTGTAAATATGAAATTAAACAAATAAATGTGGCAAGTATTATAATTATTAATTATTAATTATTAAATAATTATTGTGTAAAATTAAAAATTAACTGATAAGTAAAGTGCATCTTTAATTCTTTTTTTTTTGAACGTCAACAGATATTTCGACATGGAGATCGGACTCCAGATATTTTGTATCCTCAACTACCCTATGGAGCTAAAGATTTCTATCCATTTGGCGTAGGAGGATTAACGAACGTAAGTTTATTATCTTCTATTTTTGTAAATTTATAGAAATAAATTTTTTAAATATTTAATAGTTATTAATAGTTATTTTATTATTACCTAACGAAAAATATTTCTAAGGATGGCAAAGCTAGAGCATTCCAATTTGGTGAATTCCTTCGTAAAAAATATGATTCCTTCTTGGGAACAACATACGTCTCTGATGATGTGCAAAGTATCAGTTCAAACTTTGAACGTACGAAAATGACATTACAACTTGTCTTAGCAGGTTTATATCCACCGAATACAAATCAAAAGTGGAAGAAAGATTTAAATTGGCAACCAATTCCAACAAATTACAATGATAGATCAAAGGACAATATGTTTCAACGAAGACACATTTGTTCCAAGTTAGTTATCTGTAAAACCATTTTTTTGATTCTTTAGGTGTTTTGTACTTCAATGACCTGATAGTAATTAGTAACTGACAGTATAGTCCTGATAGTAAAAAGAATTGTCATCACCAGGTACCTTGAGGAAAGAAGGAAAGTATTACAATCACCAAAATTAGCTCCAATAGTGTCATCTTATCAAAATTTCATGAACAACCTGACAATGTTAACTGGAAGAAATATGACTGATTTAGAAGATTTGTATTCCTTATACGCGAACTTTGTTGCCCTAGAGAAAATGGGCTTTACTCTACCAAATTGGACAGAGAATATTTATCCCAAAGGGAAACTGTACGATGCGATGATTTTAAATCTAAAGCTTCAGAATTATAACAATCTGATCAAAAGATTACATGGAGGTAACATTTTTAAATACAAATACATAATTATGCAAATATACCCCAAGTAAAAAAGTCAAACAGAGTGACGGCTCTGTACGGCTCGAACTAGGTCCGTAAATCCCGTAAAAGTCCGTAAATTTTTTTAAAGTCCGTAAAAGTCAGTTGTTTTTTTAAAAAAAAGGTCCATAATAACTCCGTAATTTAACTAAAAAAACAAGCAAAGTTCGTAAAAACGATGATATAATTTGGAGAATTTTTTAGAAGCTACAAATAATTGCAAACATTCAATTATTTTCAAAAATTGTAATAAAATTCTTGAAAAAATTCAATAAGAAAATTTTTAAAAGGCATCCAATTACTTTTATAATTATATGTAGTAAAATTCTTTGCAAAAATTCAAATATTTTTGAATACAATTTTAATAACATTTTTCGAAAGAATACAATTATTTTCTAAAGTTTTAATAAATTTTTCGAAACAATTCAATTATTTTTGTAATTATAGTAAAATTAATCGAAAAATTAAATTATTTTTCATTTAATAAAATTCTTTTCTGGAATTCAATTATTTTCAATACAATTATTTAACAATATTGTTATATTGTTATTCAATAAATTAAAGAAATTTTTCGAAAGAATTCAATTATTTTCTAAAAATTTTCATAAAATTCAAGAATTAAATGTTTAATTTCAATTATTATATTTAAGAAACACGATTATTGTACAGACTTAAAAGAAATTGTTCATATAAGATTCAATTACTTTGAAAACTTTCAATTTATATTATTAAAGAAACTGCATTATTTTAAAGAAACTCAAAGAAATTCTTTAAAAAAATAATGATTATCAAATTTTTTGCTAAAATTCTTTGCCCAAATTCAATGATTTGCTAATTTTTTTAATAAATTTTTTCGCAATAATTGAATTATTTTCATAAATAATATAAAGTTTTTACAGAGATTCAATTATTTTCGTAAATAATAAAATTCTTTTTATGAATTCAATTATTTTCATAAATAATAAAATTTTTAGAGGAATTTAATTATTTTCAAATACAATTTTCAAACACAATTTTTCGAAAAAAATCAATTATTTAAAATGATTTTTATAAAATTCTTCGCTGGAATGAATTATTTAAAAAAAAAATTAATAAAGTTCTTTGTAAGAATTCAATTATTTTTGAAAATTTTAATAAAAATTCGTTGCGAGAATTCAATTATTAAACAATTTTTTTTTTATAAAATTCTTCGAATCAATTCAATTATTTAAAAAAAATTTTGAAAAAATTCTCGGCAAAAATTTCAATTATTTTTAAAAATTTTCCAAATGAATTCAATTATTTAAAAAAATATTTAATGCAATTCTGCGCAAACATTTAATTATATTCATATATAAAATAATAAAAATTTCACAAGGAGATCAATCATTTACAAATTTTTTATAAATTTTTTCACAATAATTTTATTGTTTTCATAAATAATAAAATTTTTCACAAAGATTCAATTATTTTCATAAATAATAAAATTTTTAGAAGAGTCAAATTATTTCCATAAATAATAAAACTCATTGCAGAATTTCAATTATTTTAATAATACAATTTAATTATTCTTAAAAATTTTATTACAATTTATTTATTACAATTTTCAAAAATTTTAATAAAATTCAATTATTTTTTGAAAATTTTAATAAAATTCATGGCAAAATTTAAATTATTTTAAAAAATTTTTCTTAATTCAATAATTTGTATATTTTTAATTTAATAAAATTTCTGAAAAAAATTTAATTATTTAAAAACAATTTTTGACAAAATTCGACATGAATATTCAATTATTTTCTAAAAATATTGAAAATTTCACAGGAATTCAAATATTAATAATAATAATAGAATTTGCATAAATTTTTTTTAAAAAGAAATCAATTGTTTGAAACTTTTTTTTATAAAATTCTTCGCAATAATTTAATTATTTTAATAAATAATAAAACTCAAATTGCAGAATTTCAATTATTTTTAAATCAATTTTAAACGTATTCCTTCGAAAAATGTAATTATTCTTAAAATTGTTATTAAAATTCGTCGAAAAAATTCAATTAAAAAAAAAAATTAGAAAAAAGTAAAAAAAATTAAAAAAAAAAATAAATTTTTAAAAAATTAAAAAAAAATTATGTATAAGAATTCAATTGTAAGAAACATTTACATAATTATTCAATAAATTGTCTATGTTTATATTTAAATAATGTAATTCTCGTAGAATTTTTTTTAATAAAAATTGATTTAAAAATTAATTTCATTTAAAGTTTTTGATAATAATTGAATTTTGGAGAAGTTTTATTAATAATTGCAATCCGTAAAGCAGGGCCGGATTTACTTGACAGGGAGCCCTAGGCAATCCTGGTGGGGGCCCCATGTAAGGAAAGGGTTTTTCAAAAATTTACCAAGATTAAAATTTTAAGTAATATTTTATATATATGAATTAAGCGCTTAAATTTCTAAACACTTAAAATTATTTTGTAAAATACTTTTAAAAAAAAAATTTTTTTACACTTTTTGTAAAAAATATTTTAGATGATGGGGGCCTATAGGCAGTTGCCTAGTTTGCCTCTTTATAAATCCGTCCCTGCCGTAAATTTCATATTTTTAAATACTTTCACTGGTTCATACTTATGTATGTACATAATTTGTAAAATATAATTTTAATTCTAGGTGGATTTGTGCGAACAGTAATAGAGAACATGAAATCGGTAAAAATTCAATCAGACACTGTTTATCCAAAAATAAATCTATACAGTGGACATGATATAAATATTTTAGCATTTTTGTCCTCACTCAATTTAGTAGAACCACATCTACCAGAATTTACAAGTGCAGTCATTGTTGAATTATTGTCCTTAGAAAGCAAGTACTATGTTAAGGTATAATATGAATTCAAATCTATTGGATACCTAATTAGCGCAAAATTTATCGTTTCTTCAAAAATTTTGTAATATTAATTATTGTATTGCTAATTCTCTCTTTTTAGATATGGTATTATAAAGGCACTCCATCTAACTTGACTGAATTAAATATATCTAATTGTGCATCGCCCTGTTCACTGAACTTTTTCATCAGTGCTGCAAAAATCGTCACCCCAACAGAAGAGGAATTTAAGTGTATCTAATTGTCAAACTTTTAAAAAATATTCATTTTTTCAGAGAATTCGTCATCTATATAGAATAATTGGTATTTCTGGCTTTTTGGACAATAAAATTTTTGCATCTCCCATCCTTTATTTCACAAAATGTTTGTATTTATAACTATACGAATGTAATACACTTAACTAAAATGAAATTTTTGATATTTTCTAATATTGTTCAAATGTGAAAAAAGCGAAAAATACTTACGGGTAGCATTAATAGGAGTATGTTTATAAATTATATGTTCATTAGCATTTATAAAACCATTTTCTGCCTTTTCAAATGATGGATGAGTATATTTTTTTAACTCACGACGTTTCCGTAGGTGAGTTGACATTGGACTTATTACCATGTTTCCATATTAATAATTCCATTCTTTAAAATGTAAAAAAGTTTATTTTTTAAAATATTGAATTGGCGAGAATGAGAAACAAATGAAATATACATACAAATTCGGATTGTCCATTTTCATTAATACTGTGTGTAATAGATGATGATGTCTCTTGATTTTGATAGAAGTTTAAAAAGAGGTTCTTCGTAATCTGAAAATCATTAAATAATCAGTTTAATCCTAATTTTTGAATATATTTTTTAAAATAAATAGACCTATAAGCAAATATTTTTCTGAAATAGCTAGAATAACACGCACGTGTAGTTTCATTAAAACTATTCCAATATTTTTCAAATAAAATACATATTAATTGAATGTAGGTATAATTTAACCTTTTCTGTAGAAAGTTAAAAAAAATAGTACATTTTTCAAATTTAATTAAATATTTTCAAAAATATTATGAAATTTTCAAAATCGACTTCACTTTATTATTTCTTACCCTTATAGCTACAAGAAAAAAAAATTCAAGAAAATTGCTGAAAAGATAGAAAAATCATCGATCAGTTTCACATGAAACAATATATTTAAAAATACTTTTTATTATACATAATATTGAAAACAATAATATGTTGCTTTCTAATTAATTAAAATTAAAAATTTCATATAGATGAATGTTACTGGACATACATATCGTTGTAAATACTATAATCAGTCTTGTTATTTTATTATCATCAAAGCTTCTTAATCAAATATGAACACATGTTTTTATTTTTCCAATCAGTAATAAGATCTGACAGTGATCCACTAAATCTTTTACAGAACAGTACCTGAATTATTATTCAGCAATAAAAATTAATAGTCCTGTTTTATGTAATCGTATTCCATTCAAATTTTAAATAATTCAAATAACGTTTATTAAATTTATTATTAAATTAAATTAAATTAATATTTTAATTAAATGCGCCACATCATAAAATTAAAAAGTCTCTATAATTACATTTTATATTGTATAGACTAATTTGCAAAAATGATTGTGTTTTGGAAATTTTCTACTAGTTTTACCATTATAATTATTTCTTATAATCTCATGTTGTGTGCGCAAAGTAATTTACAGCTGAAACAAGTGAATGTGGTAAGCTTTTTGAAAAATTACATACTCAAAAATTGATTTTGCTAAACTATTTCTATTGTTTTATCTTTATTGTGATACTTTGGAAATTATTTATGGAAAAATTATTTATATTTAGTTATTTAGACATGGTGATCGTACACCAGATACTTTATATCCAGGAATTCCGTATACAAATGAAGATTATTTTCCTGCCGGCATTGGAGGACTAACAAATGTAAAGCATTGAATTAATTAAAAAAAATAATGAATAAAATATAAATTAATAAATACAAGGCTCGAACCAGTGGAAATATTTAAAAATACGAACATTATGGGGCACCCATCAGGATTGCCTAGGGCCCCCTGATAAGTAAATCCGGCCCTGCTTTACGGACCAAAAATTAAAAATTACTGACAAAAATATTAGTCCGAATCAAATAAGAGAATATTTTACTTAAAACTATAAATTAAATTTTTCATAACTATAAAACATGAATAGATATCGATAACTCCGAGTCTTCGACATAGACTAATCGCTTTCTTTATGTTTTATAATAATTATAAAGATGACCGAGTGATAAAATCATTAATTTATATTATAATGAATATTTTCTTACTGTAACTATTTAAAAATTATTTCCATCATTTAAATTCAAATTATTATTTTCTAGAATTTTAAACTAAAATTCTTCTCTAAATCAAATATTTTTAATAATTTTCGAAAAATTTCTTTGACAATTTTCAAATTCATTTGTTTACAATATTTAATTTTACAAAATTTCAATTATTCGTAAATTATTCAATATATATTAGAAAATAACAACTTTCAAAAAAATTCCAAAAAAAAAAAATTCAATTAAACCTTTTGAAAAAAATTAATTTCACAGAATTGTTAGAATTTTAATTTTTAAAGATTTTAATTTTCTAAGATTTTATAATTTAAAACCTTTTCAGAATTCAATTATTTCTGAAAAATTGCAATTATTAATATGTAATTTCTCCAAAATTTAATTATTATCTAAAACTTTAAATGAAATTAATTTTTAAATCAATTTTTATTCGAAAATTCCACGAGAATTAAAATATTTGAATATAAACATAGACAATTTATTGAATAATTAAATGTTTCTTAAAATTGAATTCTTATACATATATAATTTTATCAATTTAAATAATTGAATTTTTTTCGACGAATTTTAATAAAATTTTTAAGAATAATTACATTTTTCGAGGAATACGATTAAAATTTTGAATTAAAAATAATTGAAATTTTGCAATTTGAGTTTTATTATTTATGAAAATAATTGAATTATTGCGAAGAATTTTATAAAAAAAAAGTTTCAAACAATTGATTTCTTTTTAAAAAAATTTATGCAAATTCAATATTATTAATAATTGAATTCCTGTGAAATTTTCATTATTTTAGAAAATAATTGAATATTCATGTCGAATTTTGTCAAAATTGTTTTTAAATAATTGACTTCCTTTCGGAAATTTTATTAAAATAAAAATATAGGTACAAATTATTGAATTAAGAAAACTTTTTGAAAATAATTGAAATTATGCCATGAATTTTATTAAAATTTTTGAAAAATAATTGAATTTTATTACTTTTAAAAATAATTGAATTCTTGTTATGAATACTACCCACATAGCACCATAGTATGAGGTAAGGTTATGTTGAGTACTAATCGTAAGGCACATAAGGTTACACAATATTGCTGCGGTAGACCTAAGGTGAACTAAAAACTTCCGCCATGGAGGTAAGGTTACATGTTAGGGTGTGGTGAGTATATATGATAAGGCCATGGTAACCTTACACGTTAAGGTTAAGGTAACCTTACACGTTAAGGTTGATGTAACCTTACACGTTAAGGTTGAGGTAACGTTACATGTTAAGGTTGAGGTAAGGTTACATGTCAAGGTTGAGGTAAGGTAATTATTAAGTTGTAAGGTTGAGGTAAGGTTAAGGTAAGGTTGTGATAAATTTACCAGTTATGGAAAATATTAAAAAAATAATTAATAAATAAATATTCAATTAAAAAGTTAGTTTGTTGCTCTTCTCTATTTTGGAAACCTGACATGAAGCAGAAAATTTTGAAAACAAATTTGGGGGGACTGGGATTCGAACCCGGGATCGACGCGCATAAACCTATCATTCTAACTAACTGAGCTAAGTAGAGAACTGGCAGAAGGAAAATTAATGTTGCCTTTAAGGTGAACCAAGAAGATGATTAACTCCTTAAAGGCAATATTAATTTTCCTTCTACCAGTTCTCTACTTAGCTCAGTTAGTTAGAATGATAGGTTTATGCGCGTCGATCCCGGGTTCAAATCCCAGTCCCCCCAAATTTGTTTTCAAAATTTTCTGCTTCATATCAGGTTTCCAAAATAGAGAGGAGCAACAAACTAACTTTTTAATTGAATATTTATTTATTAATTATTTTTTCAATATTTTCCATAACTGGTAAATTTATCACAACCTTACCTTAACCTTACCTCAACCTTACAACTTAATAATTACCTTACCTCAACCTTGACATGTAACCTTACCTCAACCTTAACATGTAACGTTACCTCAACCTTAACGTGTAAGGTTACATCAACCTTAACGTGTAAGGTTACCTTAACCTTAACGTGTAAGGTTACCATGGCCTTATCATATATACTCACCACACCCTAACATGTAACCTTACCTCCATGGCGGAAGTTTTTAGTTCACCTCAGGTCTACCGCAGCAATATTGTGTAACCTTATGTGCCTTACGATTAGTACTCAACATAACCTTACCTCATACTATTGTGCTATGTGGGTATTTTCTTTAAATAATTGAATTTTGCAAAGAATTGTACTAAAATTTTTGTAAATAATTGAATTTTATTAAAATTTTTGAAATTAATTGAATTTTATTTAAATTTTGGAAAATAATATTGAATTTTATAAAAATTTTTGAAAATAATTAAATTTTATTAAAATTTTTGAAAATTGTAATAAAATTTTTAAGAATAATTACATTTTTCGAGGAATTCGATTAAAATTGTATTAAAAATAATTGAAATTCTTTTGGAAAATTATTGAAAATAATTGAAATTTTTGCCGAGAATTTTATCAAAAATTTTTTTTATATAATTGAATTGATTCGAAGAATTTTATAAAAAAATTTTTAAATAATTGAATTCTTGCAACGAATTTTTATTAAAATTTTCAAAAATAATTGAATTCTTACGAAGAACTTTATTAATTTTTTTTTAAAATAATTTAATTCCAGCGAAGAATTTTATAAAAATCATTTTAAATAATTGATTTTTTTCGAAAAATTGTGTTTGAAAATTGTATTTGAAAATAATTAAATTCCTCTAAAAATTTTATTATTTATGAAAATAATTGAATTCATAAAAAGAATTTTATTATTTACGAAAATAATTGAATCTCTGTAAAAATTTTATATTATTTATGAAAATAATTGAATTATTGGTAAAAAATTTATAAAAAAAATTTACAAATCATATTGAATTCTGGCAAAGAATTTTAATCAAAAAATTTGATAATCATTATTCTTTTGAAGAATTTCTTTGAGTTTCTTTAAAATAATGCAGTTTCTTTAATTATTTAAAATGAAAGTTTTCAAAGTAATTGAATCTTATATATGAACAATTTCTTTTAAGTCTGTACAATAATCGTGTTTCTTAAATATAATAATTGAAATTAAACATTTAATTCTTGAATTTTATGAAAATTTTTAGAAAATAATTGAATTCTTTCGAAAAATTTCTTTAATTTATTGAATAACAATATAACAATACTGTTAAATAATTGTATTGAAAATAATTGAATTCCAGAGAAGAATTTTATTAATTTATGAAAAATAATTTAATTTTTACGATGAATTTTACTATATCTACAAAAATAATTGAATTGTTTCGAAGGATTTTTTAAAATTTTAGAAAGTAATTGAATTCTTTCGAAAAATGTTATTAAAACAAATTTACGGACTTTTATGGGATTTACGGATCTAATTCGAGCCCTGTAAATATAATATTAATATTATATTAATGATAACTACTTTTTTCTTAATAAAACTTATTAATTATTTTTAGCACGGTAAATTAAGAGCATTTAAATTTGGCGAAACACTTAGGCAAAGATATAATGATTTTCTTGGAAGTACTTACATAACAAGAGATGTAGTAGCACAAAGCTCTGATTTTGAACGTACAAAAATGACTCTACAACTTGTTTTGGCTGGTCTATATCCTCCTGATGGATTACAAACATGGAAAAATGATCTTAATTGGCAACCGATTCCATTTAGAAGTATTTATCCAATCACAAAAGATTACATATTCCGTCGATTTGATGTCTGTCAAAGGTAAGAAATTAAAAATTTAATTTTAAAAATCCTATGCTGCAGAAATTTTATTTATTCGATACTTTCATTTTCGCAGATATCTTGAGGAGGAGAAGAGAATACTTAATTTGTCAGAAGTGACAAAAAGATTGTCGAGATTTAATTACTTGATAAAAAATATGACGAATGAAACAAAGAAAAATTTAACAGATGTTGCACATTTACGAATTTTTTATTGCAATTTAGTGTGTTTGAAAGCAATGGGATTTAAATTACCACAGTGGGCAAAGAATAATCATCTTCAAAATGATCTTCTTAGTGCTGCAATTGCCAGCTTTGATCTAATGAGTTACAATAATGAATTAAAAAAAATTAACGGAGGTAAAGTGTGTGGGCAATAATTTAAAAATTTTAGATTAGATATTAAAACATAAAAATTTTATTTTTCAGGAGGATTTGTAAAGATTTTTACTGAGAATATGTTGGCTGTAAAGAATCAAACATCGAAAGCTACTTCTAAAATTAATTTATACAGCGGTCATGATATGAATATTTTAGCATTGTATTCAGCATTAAATTTAGGTAAATCGCACATATCGGAATTCTCAAGTGCAATAATTGTTGAATTACATCAGCAGGAGACAAACTACTATGTTAAAGTAAGTAACAAATTTTATGATTTTAATTTCAATAACAGAATTTTGAATAATATTAATTCTCAACAGATTTGGTATTTTTTGGGAGTTCCATCAGAAATGAAACAAATGCAAATTCCAAATTGTCCGATATTGTGTCCATTAGAGTGTTTTCTCCATCAAACAAAAAGTGTTTTACCTACGGATGAGGAATTTAAATGTGTTTAATATTTAATAAATTAAATTAACAAGATAGAAAATTGACTTTTCATTTCTGAAATCTTTGATTTGTACATAAGCGTTTGCAAAGGATTTAGAGTTTTTGGCAGAAGTTTAAGTAAATAATGAAGAGGACGCAAGTATAATTATCAATAGTTTAGAATTTTGTTAATGAATGTACATTGAAAAAAATTAAGTTTTCCAATACCTAAAAGTTTAAAAGTTCTAGAGATATGCCCATATATTTTTTTGTTTTGTCACTTTTCACTTTTTATCATCCCATATATTAAGAATATTATTAAGAATGATGAAGAATATTTAAGAAAAAACACGTGTTCTTCTCTTTGTAATCTGTGATATTCTGTAATATTCATCATGTATCGTCATCATCGTATTTTCAACCACTCGCGACCGTCATGTCATTTTCACAACCAATCACGACCGTAACTCTCAAACTCCAGCCAAAAAAAATAGCTGTTTTTCTATTAAGGATTAGGGATTTCTTCTAGAAGTAAAAATTTTATTAGTAATTTGAAATTTAAACGATTTAATTGGGAACTTATTTTTAAGGAGTGGTCTTTTTTACAATTATATCATATATGGATTGTAATTTGATCCAAGAGCCCTCTTTTGACCAAAGAAGAGTAAATAAAGTATAACCCCACTATTCCGTCTTATAAAAATATTTATTTATAATTCTAGTAGTTAACAAATATGTTTTCAGCCTGTTTTCAGCCTTACCGTTCAAAGATTCTTTCTTTCGAATTGTTTTTCAAGACAAAATTTGTAAGTAATAATAATCATATGTTTTAAAAACTAATTAAACATAAATGAATAATGCAAGTAATAAATTTTAAATTCTGAACCGATTTAACTGTACATTTTTCGAAGACTTCGATGAGCTCGAAAATTGTCACGCCATGGCAGAAACTCAACATTTCCATCACTACTTCTATGAGCAACAGGTATGGTTATTTCATCATATCCACTATTTGGTCGACAACAGCAAAGTCGACAACAAACTTGTACTTGTATTAAAAACGATGCCACAGCAAATATAACCCAAAATACAGTTAATGAAGTTTCTAGAAAAAAGAAATTGTTGAATGCAAATTTCGATCACATGACTTTAAAAAAATGTTTGTCAAATTAAATATTAAAGTTCCTCTAAATACATCATATTTGTATATAGACTGAAGGATGACTAACCTTGGGAGCCAAATGGTGGATTTATAATAGCAACATCAAAGCCGGAAATAGTAACTCGTCGTATAAAGTTTATAATAATGTACTTGAAACTCGATCCAATGTAAAAGTCAATAGCGACGATAAAAAGGTACGAACCAATAATTGAACAACAAAATACACTCGACAGACAAGCTGTTATTGATATCATAATAAATAGCAACAATGTAAATGCGGCGAAGAATGCCCAAAAGTAGTAGTCGTTTTCAAATGGCAATGCTTTATCTAAAATTTAAAAGAATTTTTGTTAAATATATTAATTTGTATAAAATATCCGTACGAGGATATTAAAATTTTATCCCCACCTGGTAATTTATAGTAGATCAGGCAGGAGAAGAAGAATGCTAAAAAGACGCTGGAAAAAATTCTCGATGCTCTTCCGCAAAGGCAGCAGGAAAGTACGTTCCAAATAATTGCAAATAAAAGCCCACTGCCAATCGCAATCCACATTGTGTCTTAAGGGAATAAAAAATATTGAAAACTTTGAAAAAAGTTTTGTAAAAAATAAAAAAAAATGGTAAGGTTTTAGTTTACAAAAATAGTTATTTTATTTGGATAGTATACCCAGATAGCAAAATGCATGGCTTATACTTGATTCACGACTTCTTTCTTACTTGATTCACTTTGTGTTCCTGCATTTATGGCAATTGTGTAGCCAATTAAACCGCCTTGCAAAGAAGCAAAAATGAAAAGTGCACCTGTTGGTGTTTTGTGACCAAAAATCATTAGATATACACCAAGAAAGATCATCGCTACACATAGTGTCTTTGAAACACCATTAGCTGAAAACATAAAAATAAATAAATAATTATCACAATTTGAATATATTTTCCCCACGTGGAGAAATTAGTAACTATTCACAGCGCATGCGCCCCCCACTCCACCCCATTCTTCGTGTATAAAAGCTGAGCGCATAGGCGAAAGAGCCACAATCATGACAGTTGTCTTACCGAGCGGAACTTTTTCAATTTTGACCCCCATGATGAAATTTCATAATATTATCATTATATATATTAACGTTATCAATACTTATTCACATTTATTAAATAATATAAAATTTTCAAAAAAAATCAATCTTACTCAACATGAATCCACAATCGTCAAACGAAACATCATCGCAAGCGTATGTAAAGGATGGAACATATGCTGAAGACTGATTTTTGTATGTTGCTATCATCGCATAAACTGATCCAACTCCTGGATACGCATTATAAACTCTTCTCATTGAAGATCCAATCAATGATTTTGGAATCTAAACATAATTAAGTATTTCTTACGAAGTAAAAAAACAGTAAAATAAAAAAAAAGTAATAGCAAATTGCGCTGTAAGGTTGCCGCAATAAGCATTGCTGCTAAAAATAACAAAAACAAAAAATAAACACTTCTAAAATTTCTAAACTCACTTTTACACCGTTTCGCAGAATATTTTCGGGTGTTAAAAATTTCTTGATAAAGGTGAAATATGTTTCATTTGTAAAATCTTGACCAGGCAGGTACAATTGATAAGCGTCATGTTGAACTAAATTCTTGTCGCAAGCCACTTTTTGTTTGCCAGGCTTAGACGAAGGTTGTGCATCAACAAAAATCATTGAATTTGAAACAAACACTTTTTGAAATGGTGAAATTTCGATATTGAATTCCATGTTACATCCTCCGGGAATTGGAGCTGTTGTATAGTGTATTTAATTATTGTGTTTTATGATTATTATTTTTATTATTATTACTATTGTTATATGGGGCCGTTAAAAAAATACGTAACGCTATTTTTCGGAAATTTGGACCCCCCCTCCCCCCATGTAACGCAATGTTGTATACATTAACGCCATTTTTTCCGCTGACAGCTGACCGTAACAAACAGCTTGACCCCCCCTCCCCCCTAAAGCGTTACGTATTTTTTGAACGGCCCCTATTCTAATATTATTACTCTTATTTTTATTACTTAATAATTAGCAATTTATGTGACGCTTTCCGGTGTATAGGGGAACCCTAATGCGATCGAGAAATTATTTATTTGATTTATTTATAGAATGATAGGTTATGTTAACGAAATTTTTTGATGGATTTATTAACATTAATTTTTAATTATTTCAAGTCAAAAACAATTTTTTTAACTAATTTTTTATACTAAATAATTAATAGAAATTGTTTTTTTACTTGAGAAAATTAAAAATAAATTTTCATAAACGTTGACAAACATAACCTATATTTTTTGTTTTTTTTAACCCTTTCACCGGAAAACGACTATAATATTATTATTTATTACTATTATTATTAATTATGGATAAATAAACGTATATAAATATCAGGGCTCGAACTAATGCCATAAATTCAATTAAATTCAAAAGTAATAAAATTTTTCGCACAAATTCAATTATATGTTCAAAAATTTTTTTAAATTCTTGTCAAAATTTCAATTATCTTTATAAATAATAAAATTCTTCTATGAAATTCAATTATTTTCAAAAATTTTAATACAATTCTTGGGAAAATCGATTTTCAATATCTAGGTACTGTTTTAAAAAAAAATTTCCAAAAGAATTCAATTATTTAAAAAAATTTTAATAAAATTCTACGCAAACATTTAATCGCATTTTTAGAAAATAATAAAAACTTCACAGGAATTCAATTATTTACAAATTTCTTAGAATTTTATTCGCAATAATTCAATTATTTTCATAAATAATAAAATTTTTTACAAGGTCCAAAGAATTCAATGATTTAAAAATTTATTGATAAAATTCTTTATAAGAATGAAATTGATTTCAAGAAACACTCAATTATTCAATAAATTATTTAATTTTGTATTTAACTAATTGAATTTTCGTAGAATTTTCTATATTAAAAATAGATTTAAAAATGAATTTCTCAGTTAAAATCTTACGAAATTTTAATTTTTAAAAGGTTTCAAATTAAAATCTTTGGAAATTTTAATTTTTCATACTTTTAACTATATGTATAACAATTCCGTGGAAATTTTTTTTTGAGAAAATTTAATTGCATTATTTTTTAAATTATTTCGAGTTTTTATTTTCTCATATAATATTTAATATTGAAGAATTTCTGATTAATTAAAATTTTCTAAAATTGAATTATAAATAAATGAATTTGAAAATTCTCAAAGAACTTTTTCGAAAATTCTTAAAAGTTATGGATTTATAGAAGAATTTTAGTTAAAAAAAACTAAAAAAAAAATTGAATTTTAGAGAAGTTACGAATTAATTGCAAAAATTCAATTATTTTCAAAATTAATAAAATTCTTCGTAAAAATTCAATTATGTTCAAAAATTTTTAAATTCTTCTTAGGGATTCAAACAATTATTTTCAATAGAATCTCAATAAAATGCAATAATCAAATTTTAAATTATAATTATTGATAGACACGATTATTTTAAAAAGTTGAAGTACATTGTTAGTTTAATTTAATTATTTTCAAAGTTTTCAATTAAAATTTAAAAAAAAACTACATTATTTCCAAAAAACTTGAAGAAATTCTTCATTAAAGAATTTATTTATTTAGAAAAACTCGAATAAAATTGTTTAAAAGAATTTAAGTATCTATTCTACAAAAGAATTCCATTATTTTCAATATTTTATTAGTAAAATTCTTTGAATCAATTAAAATATTTAAAAAAATTGTAATAAAATTAATTAACTAATTAATTTTAATTAAATTATTAATTAATATCATTTTAATTCAATATTTTAGTAAAATTCTTTGAATCAATTAAATTATTTTTAAAAATTGTAACAAAAATTCTTAGAGAAATTTAATTATTAGAAAAATACGATTATTTTAAAAACTTGAAAGAAATTCTTTATAAAATTTAAGTATATTTTGAAAATTTCCAATTTTCGTATTTTTAAATACTTTCACATGGTTCGAGCCCTAAAAATATAATTAAGAAAATAATCAACAGAAATTACCGTCACTTGTGTAAGACAAAACAACAAAAAGTGCATCAACACTATCGTTATTTCCATTCATCACGTACGTATTAATCGAAGAATTTCCATTTGTATCGTAAAATAAGCCAATATTTGAACCAGTTACACTATCCTTTGTATGTAATACAAATTTTTCACTATAAGAAATAGTGACATTACGCTGAAATGCGTGAATTTGAAAAATAATAAAGGAGACATTATTAGGAATGTCCGTAATTGCAAATGTAATATTGCTCATTCCAGGAATGAAACCCTGATGGCTGAATTCCTGAGGATTCCTGTCTTCATTGTCATAATTCTTCAAAGAAATTCTATAGTCATCTACAAAAAAAAATTACCAAAAAATAGTATTCCATGCTGTCTAAATGAATTTTTTTAAAAAAATATTTTAAAAAGACGAAAACAATTTTATAATTTATATAAATTTAATTTATGAATATATATATATATATATATATATATATATATTCAATTATAATCAATCAATTATAATTGATTATAAAATATATGTATAATACTTATAAACAATATATATATAAATAATAATCATTAATGTAAATTATCAAATCAAATTTTTGCAATTTTATCTCTTACTGGTTTTATTTTAATTCAAAATGGCGGATTTAATATGGCGGACGCATTTTTAAGAATTGAACCAATTCGTTTAAAAATTAGTTATACTGGCAGATTTTTGGGGTCAATGATTATGAATACGATGTCAGTATTTAACAATTCAAAATGGCGGACAAATTTTTAAAAATTTAACACATTTATATGAAAATTGTTACTCAGGGATTTTTGGAGTCAGTGATAACAAATCTGATGTCAGTTTTCAAAAGGACATAAATCATTTTAAATATTAAAAATACAATTAAATTAGAAAATTTTAATTTAAAAAATTATATAGAGATAATCTCTAGTAAGGAGATTTATAATTTTATTAACATAAAAAAATAATGACATTATAATTTTTAATTATTTTGGTTAGAGAAAAAGAAACAAACTTTCAATTAAATTACATTCATAATTAAAATTTTTAAAATATATAAAAAAAATTTTAATTCAAAATAAGAAAAATTTTTAATTTTTAGAAAATAAAAATAATTTTTTTGAAAAAATCAGAACATAAATAATATCAGTCACTTTTATTAAATTTTAATAATACAAAATAAGCATTCGATATATTTTATTTTTATTTACATTTCAAGGAAATTTTAAGATATAAATTGTAATGGAGAGTTCTTTTGTTATGTATACGAGATAGAAAACAAAATACAGACATATATTCTTATCGGGAGAGAAAAATATATGCGGTACGAAATCATGCACGAGTAGTAACTGTGATAAAAGTTGATAAAAATATTAGTAAATTAAATATTTTTTTATAAATTAAATTAATTAAAAAAATGTTTAATTGAATTCATTTTTAAAAATTTTTAAATTTTTTTAATAAAATATAAAAATTTATTTAAAAATTAATTAATTTTACAAATAACGAGATAATGACAGTACAGTAATGAATATTAAATATTGGAATTCATTTTTTATGAGAAAAAATAAAATGCAGTATATTTATTTATTTAACTTACCGAAATTCGGCGCCTTTTCTTTTGAAATAGTTTCCGTACACGTGCTTCGATATGTAGAGGAAATGAGAAATAGAAGAAAAGAAATATAGAATTTATTTTCCATCATTATTCCTTTTAGATTCTTCTTAGAAATTCTAAATTTTAGAACGAAACCAGATAAAGTTGCGAGAATCGCAAAATTTTTCTCTTTTATGCGACTTTTATCAAAGTTGCCTGTCTCAGTATTATTATAACCACATTTATAATCTTTGTATACATAAACAGGTGAAAAACAAAACTAAAATATGGGAATAAATCAGGGTTGAGAATGAAATTTGCGTTTAATGAAAGTAGTAGTTTTTTATGTTAAAAGTATGCAAATATACGTATATGTTTCTAAAAAAAAATCAACCGAATGAACGCTGCTTAAAAAAAATAATAACCTCATAAACTTCAGTATATTAGATTCGCCATTTTGAATTTTTAAAAACTGAAATTGGATTCATAATCAGCGACCCCAAAAATCCCCCGAGTATCAGTTTTGAAACGAATCGAAGTAATTTAAAAAAAAACGACCGCCATATTAGATTCGACATTTTGAATTTTATAAATTTTTGAAAATCTGACATCAAATTTGTAATCAGCGACCCTGAAAACTGCAAATAGCAATTTCAAAGTAAATTAAAGCAATTTTTTAAAAATCGAGTCCGCCATTTTGAATTTTGAAAATCTGACATCGGATTCGTAATCAGCGACACCAAAAGCCCCTGAGTACCAATTTTGAAGCAAATCGAAGCAATTTTTGAAAATCTTGTCCGCCATATTGGATCCGCCATTTCGAATTTTAAAAATTTCAACAATCTGACAAACTGATTCGTGATCATTGACTCCAAAAGTCAAACAAATTTTCAACAAAATCCAACAGCTGGATTCTCCGGTGGCACGAAAGGGTTAAATAAAATAGGTCCATATTATTAACAATTTAAGCAAATTGTTGAAAATAAAAATAGTATTGTTTAAAAATATAATATTGCATTAAAAAAATATATAATTTTACAAAGTTAATTATAAAACTTGTTGATTTATTTATTTTTTTATTTAGAATGCGTATACATTTTAAATTAATTTTTATAGTTAATATGGAATTTTATTTTCAGTAAATAAATGAATTTTTAAAATATTTTTCCCATATGGGAAAGAAAAGAAGAGAAATATCTTTTAGCCTTATTTAGAAAAAGGTAAACGATATCTTCTCTCCTTTTCTTTCTCATGTAAATATAACGATCATAGCGCTCTCTTGACACGGACAATTCAAGAAACATACGTTACAATGTGTGGACGACTCTCCAAATACTGCAGTTTCAGAATATAGTTGACATGAAGGCGCTCTCTCACCTCTACTGCCTGCCTGCCTGCACAGGCAGGCGCAATGAGAGTAAGGGAGAAAAAACATTTAATTTGAATTTTCTGACTCTCTTACTCTTATGTGTTACCATGACGACCTGCAGGCAGGCAGGCAGGCAGTAGAGCTGTGCGAGCGCCTTGAGTTGACATCGTTGACATCTGGTTTGCAACCCTGTTGTTTACTATATCTTGCTCCAAACGTGCAACATATTATTTTTGATTTATATTTACATTTCTGTCATAAAAAGAGATTAATAATAATTTACAATGTTAACATAAATAATTACTGTACTTATTGGAAATGTGGATAGTTTAGTGTATTTCCCAAGTGATCAACGTTCTTCTGAATAATTCAATACTCTTTGCAGCTAACCTCAAATTTCGTTTATATTTAACTTTTTATTTATTGTTAAATTGTTAAAACACCAACAAAATGTCTGAACGAAAAGTTTTAAACGTAAGTATAATTTTTTATTTTAAATAACGATAGTCTTAGAAAAATTGTAAATATTATTTTAATTCCAAACTTTCTTGTCATATACAAAACGTAAATAATTTCCAAACTTTTTGAAAAAATTATTTTAATAATTTTCAAACCTCCGATAATTATGATTTTTTAAAAATGTTTTTCGACTATTAAAAAAACGTCTTTTTTCGACTTATTTTCAAAAATTGTAACTTTTTAACTTTTCATCCAAATATAAACAAAATACCATATTTTTTTGTTAATTTTTCAAATTTTTTAAACGCTGTTTTTTAAAATAATCTTTCTAATTAAATTTTCGAAATATCAAATTAAAAAGATTTTGAATAATTTGAAATTTTTTTAATTAACAATAATTGACTTTTTTCAAATAATAATATTTCATTTAATATACTTTTTGAAGAAGTTTAATTGCAAATTTTTGAAAATAATAAAATTGAATTCTTAAGAATTTTAAAGAAAAATCTTTCAGAAGTAAAAAATAAAGTAAAAAATAACTTTCGAAAATTATATTAAAATATTTAAAAAAAATATCATTCTTAGCATTTTTTTTATTCTAATTTTTTAAAATTCAATTATTTTCAATATTTTCTTATTACATATTTCCGAAAATTTAATTATTTACAAAGAAAAAAAAATAATAACATTAAACTTTTTCACAATTATTTTTAACATTTTGGAAAAATTAATCATGTTTAAAATTTTTAATTAAAAATCTTCAAAAAAATGTTTAATTTCTTTTTAAATAATTTAAAAAAACTTATAAATTTTCTTAAAGGAATTTTTGTATAATTATTATACAAAAATCCCTTTAATTTCAATTATTTTCCAAAAATTGCATTACAATATTTTCAAAAAACTAATTCTTAGATTTGTTTTATCATAAATTTTTAAGCTTCAATTATCTTCGAACAATGTAAATTAAAATTTTTAAAAATTTACTATTCGGTATAGATTTTATTAAAATTTTAATGAAATCATTGTGTTCATATTTATAATTAAATTTTTTTTAAATTTGATTATTTTTTTCATATTTTTCAAAAATTCAGTTATTTCTAAATACTTTATCAAATTTAAGTTTTTTTTTTAAAGATTTTACCACATTTCAATTGTTTGGAAATTTTTCAATTGCATAATAATTAAAAAACTATTTTAAAACATTTTTATAGTTTGATTTTGAAGAATTTTTTTATTATTTTTTGAAAGTATTAATTCCTTAATAACTTTAAAAAAAAACCTGGACAGTTAGAATTATTATAAAAATTGAATTTTTCAGTTTTAATTATATTGTTTGGAAATTTTTCATTTTTATATAAATTAGATAAATTTTATCTTTCGAAAATTATTTAAAAATATTTTTATAAATTACTGTTGAAGAATTTTTTTATTATAATTTTTTGAAAATATTATTCATTAATAACTTTTAAACAAAACGTGAACAGTTATAATTATTATAAAAAATTGAATTTTTGTATTTAAATAATTAAATTCTCGAAGAACATTCGGAAAATTATTAAAATTAATCAATTTAGAGGTGAAGTTGAAGTTAAAAATTTTAGAAAATGATTAATAATAATTTTTCTTTATTTTTATGCAAAAAATCGTTTATTTTCTAAAATATATTAATTCCAATTTTTGTCTTTTTATTAATAATTATTAATTAATAAAATTCGAAATAAACAAATAAGACAAGTCCATAAAGTTTGGATGAATTTAAAAATTTTAATTATTTAGTTATTTTAATGATTTTTAAAATAATTTTCTTTTTTATAGAAATATTATCCACCGGACTTTGATCCATCAAAGATCCCTCGCATGAAATTGGCTCGCAATCGACAATATACAGTTCGATTAATGGCGCCATTCAATATGCGATGCAAAACATGCGGTGAATATATATACAAGGGTAAAAAATTTAATGCACGAAAAGAAGATGTCGAGGGCGAGGATTATTTGGGAATAAGAATTTATCGTTTCTACATAAAATGTACACGTTGCCTGCAGGAGATTTCCTTTAAAACAGATCCAAGAAATACGGATTATGAAATAGAGGCGGGAGCGTCGAGAAATTTTATGGCATTAAAATTGGCCGAGGAACAGGCGCAAAGAGAAGAGGACGAGGAACGTGAAGAGGAGGCGACAAATCCAATGAAACTACTCGAGAAACGAACACAACAATCAAAACACGAATTAGAAGTTCTCGAATCATTGGAGGAACTCAAGGATTTAAATCGTCGACAGCAGACAATTGATTATGAGCAAATGCTGGGACAATATGATACAAAAGCAGATAATTTGAAGACAGAGAAAGAACAGGAGGAACTCGACGAGGAATATGTGCAATCTGTTTTTAAGAAGAAGCAAAATGTCACTGTTGTCGAGGAGGAAATTGTCGATTTAGAGGAGAATTACGAACCGCCGGGGAAATTATTTAAAAACGACAGTGATGCGTCCACGTCGAATGTTGGGAGGAATTTAGAAAAAAAGGGATCTTTAAGTAAAGTGAATTTATCAACGCTCGTGAAGAGAAAAGTTGATCTCGTGAAGGTCACAAATATAACGAAAAATGATGATAACAAAGAAGAGAGGAAATCAGTTGTTGAAGATGCACCAAAACCAAGCGGACTTTCATTATTAGGTGCCTATTCGGGTAGTGAAGATGATAGCAATTGATTTTATTAAACATCTCTGCAATCTGTTGAAAAACTGTACATAAACATGTATTATACGTTTTTATTTATCGAAAACGTACCTGAAATATTTGTAAATACAAAATTGAATTTGAATTTTTTTACTTTTACGTATTAAAACAAAAACATTCGAACAATGATTGTTTACTTCAACGTTTCGAAATCTAAATAATTTTCTCTTCAGAAAGTCCAACAAAAGAATAATAATAAAAAATTATATTTACACACTTCAATACTTATTCTGGTATTCCAGTTTTGAAGATTACACGGTATTCATGATGAGCGAGCAATGAACTTATGGAGAACCGGCGACGGACGAATCAACGCAACCGCGTTCACAAAAAAAATTCACAGTTAATAAATTATTTGGATCTACCAACTTTTTCAAATATTTAACCCTTGATTGATATAGTTTAAAATTCTGAAAAAAATTTTACGAAAAAGTTCCAGAATACAATTTTAATTATTCATTTTTGTTTATTATTTACAATTTTATTTTTTACAATTAATAATTTTTTTCAACAATGAAATAATTTTTTTTAAAAAGCTCAAATCTTCATTAGTGTGCAAAAAGTTTCACCAAAATCCTGCAATACATTTTTGAGATATAAAAGTTTAAAAAAATGTTACATTAAAATTAAATTGTTTATTACAAAGTCAAAAAAGTCAGGGAAAGAATCAATTTTTTGTCAGTAAAGTCAGGGAATTTCAAAAAATTGAGACTTTTGTCGACTTATTATCAAAAATTGCGACTTTTCTTCCAAACATTGCTACAAATTACAACAATTTTTAGTCAAAGAAAAGTGCAACTTATTTTGATTTTTATAATGCAAAAAAATAACTATAAACAAATCTATCGAGAATTGTTTTTGAATTATTTTTTAACATAATTAAATTTTTCAAATATACTCTATAATAAAAATCTTTTTGAATTTAGCTTTATTATTTTTGTGCTTTTAGAAAATACTTTACTTATTAAATTGTCTCGACTCTTTGGTAAAAAATCTAAAATTATCAAAAATTCGAAAAAATTCAAAAATCCGATTTTCTTAAAATTCAACATTTTTTCCTCTCCTTTATAGGATTTAGCTTCATTATTTTTGTGCTTTTAGAAAATACTTTACATATTTAATAGTCTTGACTCTTTGGTAAAAAATCTAAAATTATCAAAAATTCGAAAAAATTCAAAAATCCGATTTTCTTAAAATTCAACATTTTTTCTTCTCTTTTATGGGATTTAGCTTCATTATTTTTGTGCTTTTGGAAAATACTTTACATATTTAATAGTCTCGACTCTTTGGTAAAAAATCTAAAATTATCAAAAATTCGAAAAAATTCAAAAATCCGATTTTCTTAAAATTCAACATTTTTTCTTCTTTTTTATGGGATTTAGCTTTATTATTTTTGTGCTTTTGGAAAATACTTTACTTATTAAATTGTCTCCACTCTTTGGTAAAAAATCTAAAATTATTAAAAATTCGAAAAATTTCAAAAATCCGTTTTTCTTAAAATTCAAAATTTTTTCTTCTGTTTTATGGGATTTAGCTTAATTATTTTTGTGCTTTTAGAAAATACTTTACTTATTAAATTGTCTCGACTCTTTGGTAAAAAATCTAAAATTATCAAAAATTCGAAAAAATTCAAAAATCCGTTTTTCTTAAAATTCAATTTTTTTTCTTCTCTTTTATGAGATTTAGCTTCATTATTTTTGTGCTTTTGGAAAATACTTTACTTATTAAATTGTCTCGACTCTTTAGTAAAAAATCTAAAATTATCGAAAATTATCAAAAATTGAAAAATCCGATTTTCTTAAAATTCAATATTTTTTCTTCTCTTTTATGGGATTTAGCTTTATTATTTTTGTGCTTTTGGAAAATACTTTACTTATTAAATTGTATCGACTCTTTGGTAAAAAATCTAAAATTATCGAAAATTATCAAAAATTCAAAAATCCGAATTTCTTAAAATTTAACATTCTATCCTCTCTTTTATGGGATTTAGCTTTATTATTTTTGTGCTTTTGGAAAATACTTTACTTATTATATTGTCTCGACTTTTTGGTAAAAAATCTAAAATTATCGAAAATTATCAAAAATTCAAAAATCCGAATTTCTTAAAATTCAACATTTTTTCTTCTCTTTTATGGGATTTAGCTTTATTATTTTTGTGCTTTTGGAAAATACTTTACTTATTAAATTGCCTCGACTCTTTGGTAAAAAATCTAAAATTATCAAAAATGCG
This sequence comes from Leptopilina heterotoma, assembly GCF_015476425.1. NCBI lineage: Eukaryota > Metazoa > Arthropoda > Insecta > Hymenoptera > Figitidae > Leptopilina > Leptopilina heterotoma. The sequence goes on from NW_025110973.1 coordinate 254,148, forward strand.
AAAAAATTCAAAAATCCGATTTTCTTAAAATTCAACATTTTTTCTTCTTTTTTATGGGATTTAGCTTCATTATTTTTGTGCTTTTGGAAAATACTTTACATATTTATTAGTCTCGACTCTTTAGTAAAAAATTTAAAATTATCAAAAATTCGAAAAAATTCAAAAATCCGATTTTCTTAAAATTCAACATTTTTTCCTCTCTTTTATAGGATTTAGCTTTATTATTTTTGTGCTTTTGAAAAATACTTTACTTATTAAATTGTCTCGACTCTTTAGTCAAAAATCAAAAATTCGAAAAAATTCAAAAATCCGATTTTCTTAAAATTCAACATTTTTTCTTCTCTTTTATAGGATTTAGCTTCATTATTTTTGTGCTTTTGGAAAATACTTTACTTATTTAATACTCTCGACTCTTTGGTAAAAAATCTAAAATTATCGAAAATTATCAAAAATTCAAAAATCCAAATTTCTTAAAATTCAACATTTTTTCTTCTCTTTTATGGGATTTAGCTTTATTATTTTTGTGCTTTTGGAAAATACTTTACTTATTAAATTGCCTCGACTCTTTGGTAAAAAATCTAAAATTATCAAAAATGCGAAAAAATTCAAAAATCCGATTTTCTTAAAATTCAACATTTTTTCTTCTTTTTTATGGGATTTAGCTTCATTATTTTTGTGCTTTTGGAAAATACTTTACATATTTATTAGTCTCGACTCTTTAGTAAAAAATTTAAAATTATCAAAAATTCGAAAAAATTCAAAAATCCGATTTTCTTAAAATTCAACATTTTTTCCTCTCTTTTATAGGATTTAGCTTTATTATTTTTGTGCTTTTGAAAAATACTTTACTTATTAAATTGTCTCGACTCTTTAGTCAAAAATCAAAAATTCGAAAAAATTCAAAAATCCGATTTTCTTAAAATTCAACATTTTTTCTTCTCTTTTATAGGATTTAGCTTCATTATTTTTGTGCTTTTGGAAAATACTTTACTTATTTAATACTCTCGACTCTTTGGTAAAAAATCTAAAATTATCAAAAATTCGAAAAAATTCAAAAATCCGATTTTCTTAAAATTCAACATTTTTTCTTCTCTTTTATGGGATTTAGCTTTATTATTTTTGTGCTTTTGGAAAATACTTTACATATTTAATAGTCTCGACTCTTTGGTAAAAAATCTAAAATTATCAAAAATTCGAAAAAATTCAAAAATCCGATTTTCTGACAATTCAACATTTTTTCTTCTGTTTTATGGGATTTAGCTTTTATATTTTTGTGCTTTTAGAAAATACTTTACTTATTAAATTGTCTCGACTCTTTGGTAAAAAATCTAAAATTATCAAAAATTCGAAAAAATTCAAAAATCCGATTTTCTTATAATTCAACATTTTTTCTACTCTTTTATGGGATTTAGCTTTATTATTTTTGTGCTTTTGGAAAATACTTTACATATTTAATAGTCTCGACTCTTTGGTAAAAAATCTAAAATTATCAAAAATTCAAAAAAATTCAGAAATCCGATTTTCTTAAAATTCAACATTTTTTCTTCTCTTTTATGGGATTTAGCTTTATTATTTTTGTGCTTTTGGAAAATACTTTACATATTTAATAGTCTCGACTCTTTGGTAAAAAATCTAAAATTATCAAAAATTCGAAAAAATTCAAAAATCCGATTTTCTTAAAATTCAACATTTTTTCTTCTCTTTTATGGGATTTAGCTTCATTATTTTTGTGCTTTTGGAAAATACTTTACATATTTAATAGTCTCGACTCTTTGGTAAAAAGTCTAAAATTATCAAAAATTCGAAAAAATTCAAAAATCCGATTTTCTTAAAATTCAACATTTTTTCCTCTCTTTTATAGGATTTAGCTTTATTATTTTTGTGCTTTTGAAAAATACTTTACTTATTAAATTGTCTCGACTCTTTAGTCAAAAATCAAAAATTCGAAAAAATTCAAAAATCCGATTTTCTTAAAATTCAACATTTTTTCTTCTTTTTTATGGGATTTAGCTTTATTATTTTTGTGCTTTTAAAAAATACTTTACTTATTAAATTGTCTCGACTCTTTGGTAAAAAATCTAAAATTATCATAAATTCGAAAAAATTCAAAAATCCGATTTTCTTAAAATTCAACATTTTTTCTTCTCTTTTATGGGATTTAGCTTCATTATTTTTGTGCTTTTGGAAAATACTTTACATATTTAATAGTCTCGACTCTTTGGTAAAAAGTCTAAAATTATCAAAAATTCGAAAAAATTCAAAAATCCGATTTTCTTAAAATTCAACATTTTTTCCTCTCTTTTATAGGATTTAGCTTTATTATTTTTGTGCTTTTGAAAAATACTTTACTTATTAAATTGTCTCGACTCGTTAATAAAAAATCTAAAATTATCAAAATTTCAAAAAAATTCAAAAATTTGATTTTCTTAAAATTCAACATTTTTTCTTCTCTTTTATAGGATTTAGCTTTATTATTTTTGTGCTTTTGGAAAATACTTTACTTATTAAATTGTATCGACTCTTTAGTAAAAAATCTAAAATTATCGAAAATTATCAAAAATTGAAAAATCCGATTTTCTTAAAATTCAATATTTTTTTTTTTCTTTTATGGGATTTAGCTTCATTATTTTTGTGCTTTTGGATAATACATTACTTATTATATTGTCTCGACTCTTTGGTAAAAAATCTAAAATTATCGAAAATTATCAAAAATTCAAAAATCCGAATTTCTTAAAATTTAACATTCTATCCTCTCTTTTATGGGATTTAGCTTTATTATTTTTGTGCTTTTGGAAAATACTTTACTTATTATATTGTCTCGACTCTTTGGTAAAAAATCTAAAATTATCGAAAATTATCAAAAATTGAAAAATCCGATTTTCTTAAAATTCAATATTTTTTTTTTTCTTTTATGGGATTTAGCTTCATTATTTTTGTGCTTTTGGATAATACATTACTTATTATATTGTCTCGACTCTTTGGTAAAAAATCTAAAATTATCGAAAATTATCAAAAATTCAAAAATCCGAATTTCTTAAAATTTAACATTCTATCCTCTCTTTTATGGGATTTAGCTTTATTATTTTTGTGCTTTTGGAAAATACTTTACTTATTATATTGTCTCGACTCTTTGGTAAAAAATCTAAAATTATCGAAAATTATCAAAAATTCAAAAATCCGAATTTCTTAAAATTCAACATTTTTTCTTCTCTTTTATGGGATTTAGCTTTATTATTTTTGTGCTTTTGAAAAATACTTTACTTATTAAATTGTCTCGACTCTTTAGTCAAAAATCAAAAATTCGAAAAAATTCAAAAATCCGATTTTCTTAAAATTCAACATTTTTTCTTCTTTTTTATGGGATTTAGCTTTATTATTTTTGTGCTTTTAAAAAATACTTTACTTATTAAATTGTCTCGACTCTTTGGTAAAAAATCTAAAATTATCATAAATTCGAAAAAATTCAAAAATCCGATTTTCTTAAAATTCAATTTTTTTTCTTCTCTTTTATGGGATTTAGCTTCATTATTTTTGTGGTTTTGGAAAATACTTTACTTATTAAATTGTCTCGACTCGTTAATAAAAAATCTAAAATTATCAAAATTTCAAAAAAATTCAAAAATTTGATTTTCTTAAAATTCAACATTTTTTCTTCTCTTTTATAGGATTTAGCTTTATTATTTTTGTGCTTTTGGAAAATACTTTACTTATTAAATTGTATCGACTCTTTAGTAAAAAATCTAAAATTATCGAAAATTATCAAAAATTGAAAAATCCGATTTTCTTAAAATTCAATATTTTTTTTTTCTTTTATGGGATTTAGCTTCATTATTTTTGTGCTTTTGGATAATACATTACTTATTATATTGTCTCGACTCTTTGGTAAAAAATCTAAAATTATCGAAAATTATCAAAAATTCAAAAATCCGAATTTCTTAAAATTTAACATTCTATCCTCTCTTTTATGGGATTTAGCTTTATTATTTTTGTGCTTTTGGAAAATACTTTACTTATTATATTGTCTCGACTCTTTGGTAAAAAATCTAAAATTATCGAAAATTATCAAAAATTGAAAAATCCGATTTTCTTAAAATTCAATATTTTTTTTTTTCTTTTATGGGATTTAGCTTCATTATTTTTGTGCTTTTGGATAATACATTACTTATTATATTGTCTCGACTCTTTGGTAAAAAATCTAAAATTATCGAAAATTATCAAAAATTCAAAAATCCGAATTTCTTAAAATTTAACATTCTATCCTCTCTTTTATGGGATTTAGCTTTATTATTTTTGTGCTTTTGGAAAATACTTTACTTATTATATTGTCTCGACTCTTTGGTAAAAAATCTAAAATTATCGAAAATTATCAAAAATTGAAAAATCCGATTTTCTTAAAATTCAATATTTTTTTTTTTCTTTTATGGGATTTAGCTTCATTATTTTTGTGCTTTTGGATAATACATTACTTATTATATTGTCTCGACTCTTTGGTAAAAAATCTAAAATTATCGAAAATTATCAAAAATTCAAAAATCCGAATTTCTTAAAATTTAACATTCTATCCTCTCTTTTATGGGATTTAGCTTTATTATTTTTGTGCTTTTGGAAAATACTTTACTTATTATATTGTCTCGACTCTTTGGTAAAAAATCTAAAATTATCGAAAATTATCAAAAATTGAAAAATCCGATTTTCTTAAAATTCAATATTTTTTTTTTTCTTTTATGGGATTTAGCTTCATTATTTTTGTGCTTTTGGATAATACATTACTTATTATATTGTCTCGACTCTTTGGTAAAAAATCTAAAATTATCGAAAATTATCAAAAATTCAAAAATCCAAATTTCTTAAAATTCAACATTTTTTCTTCTCTTTTATGGGATTTAGCTTTATTATTTTTGTGCTTTTGGAAAATACTTTACTTATTAAATTGCCTCGACTCTTTGGTAAAAAATCTAAAATTATCAAAAATGCGAAAAAATTCAAAAATCCGATTTTCTTAAAATTCAACATTTTTTCTTCTTTTTTATGGGATTTAGCTTCATTATTTTTGTGCTTTTGGAAAATACTTTACATATTTATTAGTCTCGACTCTTTAGTAAAAAATTTAAAATTATCAAAAATTCGAAAAAATTCAAAAATCCGATTTTCTTAAAATTCAACATTTTTTCCTCTCTTTTATAGGATTTAGCTTTATTATTTTTGTGCTTTTGAAAAATACTTTACTTATTAAATTGTCTCGACTCTTTAGTCAAAAATCAAAAATTCGAAAAAATTCAAAAATCCGATTTTCTTAAAATTCAACATTTTTTCTTCTCTTTTATAGGATTTAGCTTCATTATTTTTGTGCTTTTGGAAAATACTTTACTTATTTAATACTCTCGACTCTTTGGTAAAAAATCTAAAATTATCAAAAATTCGAAAAAATTCAAAAATCCGATTTTCTTAAAATTCAACATTTTTTCTTCTCTTTTATGGGATTTAGCTTTATTATTTTTGTGCTTTTGGAAAATACTTTACATATTTAATAGTCTCGACTCTTTGGTAAAAAATCTAAAATTATCAAAAATTCGAAAAAATTCAAAAATCCGATTTTCTGACAATTCAACATTTTTTCTTCTGTTTTATGGGATTTAGCTTTTATATTTTTGTGCTTTTAGAAAATACTTTACTTATTAAATTGTCTCGACTCTTTGGTAAAAAATCTAAAATTATCAAAAATTCGAAAAAATTCAAAAATCCGATTTTCTTAAAATTCAACATTTTTTCTACTCTTTTATGGGATTTAGCTTTATTATTTTTGTGCTTTTGGAAAATACTTTACATATTTAATAGTCTCGACTCTTTGGTAAAAAATCTAAAATTATCAAAAATTCAAAAAAATTCAAAAATCCGATTTTCTTAAAATTCAACATTTTTTCCTCTCTTTTATAGGATTTAGCTTTATTATTTTTGTGCTTTTGAAAAATACTTTACTTATTAAATTGTCTCGACTCTTTAGTCAAAAATCAAAAATTCGAAAAAATTCAAAAATCCGATTTTCTTAAAATTCAACATTTTTTCTTCTTTTTTATGGGATTTAGCTTTATTATTTTTGTGCTTTTAAAAAATACTTTACTTATTAAATTGTCTCGACTCTTTGGTAAAAAATCTAAAATTATCATAAATTCGAAAAAATTCAAAAATCCGATTTTCTTAAAATTCAACATTTTTTCTTCTCTTTTATGGGATTTAGCTTCATTATTTTTGTGCTTTTGGAAAATACTTTACATATTTAATAGTCTCGACTCTTTGGTAAAAAGTCTAAAATTATCAAAAATTCGAAAAAATTCAAAAATCCGATTTTCTTAAAATTCAACATTTTTTCCTCTCTTTTATAGGATTTAGCTTTATTATTTTTGTGCTTTTGAAAAATACTTTACTTATTAAATTGTCTCGACTCGTTAATAAAAAATCTAAAATTATCAAAATTTCAAAAAAATTCAAAAATTTGATTTTCTTAAAATTCAACATTTTTTCTTCTCTTTTATAGGATTTAGCTTTATTATTTTTGTGCTTTTGGAAAATACTTTACTTATTAAATTGTATCGACTCTTTAGTAAAAAATCTAAAATTATCGAAAATTATCAAAAATTGAAAAATCCGATTTTCTTAAAATTCAATATTTTTTTTTTTCTTTTATGGGATTTAGCTTCATTATTTTTGTGCTTTTGGATAATACATTACTTATTATATTGTCTCGACTCTTTGGTAAAAAATCTAAAATTATCGAAAATTATCAAAAATTCAAAAATCCGAATTTCTTAAAATTTAACATTCTATCCTCTCTTTTATGGGATTTAGCTTTATTATTTTTGTGCTTTTGGAAAATACTTTACTTATTATATTGTCTCGACTCTTTGGTAAAAAATCTAAAATTATCGAAAATTATCAAAAATTGAAAAATCCGATTTTCTTAAAATTCAATATTTTTTTTTTTCTTTTATGGGATTTAGCTTCATTATTTTTGTGCTTTTGGATAATACATTACTTATTATATTGTCTCGACTCTTTGGTAAAAAATCTAAAATTATCGAAAATTATCAAAAATTCAAAAATCCGAATTTCTTAAAATTTAACATTCTATCCTCTCTTTTATGGGATTTAGCTTTATTATTTTTGTGCTTTTGGAAAATACTTTACTTATTATATTGTCTCGACTCTTTGGTAAAAAATCTAAAATTATCGAAAATTATCAAAAATTGAAAAATCCGATTTTCTTAAAATTCAATATTTTTTTTTTTCTTTTATGGGATTTAGCTTCATTATTTTTGTGCTTTTGGATAATACATTACTTATTATATTGTCTCGACTCTTTGGTAAAAAATCTAAAATTATCGAAAATTATCAAAAATTCAAAAATCCGAATTTCTTAAAATTTAACATTTTTTCTTCTCTTTTATGGGATTTAGCTTTATTATTTTTGTGCTTTTGGAAAATACTTTACTTATTATATTGTCTCGACTCTTTGGTAAAAAATCTAAAATTATCGAAAATTATCAAAAATTCAAAAATCCGAATTTCTTAAAATTCAACATTTTTTTTTCTCTTTTATGGGATTTAGCTTTATTATTTTTGTGCTTTTGGAAAATACTTTACTTATTAAATTGTCTCGACTCTTTGGTAAAAAATCTAAAATTCGAAAAAATTCAAAAATCCGATTTTCTTAAAATTCAACATTTTTTCTTCTCTTTTATGGGATTTAGCTTCATTATTTTTGTGCCTTTGGAAAATTCTTTACTTATTTAATACTCTCGACTCTTTGGTAAAAAATCTAAAATTATCAAAAATTCGAAAAAATTCAAAAATCCGATTTTCTTAAAATTCAACATTTTTTCCTCTCTTTTATAGGATTTAGCTTCATTATTTTTGTGCTTTTGGAAAATACTTTACTTATTAAATTGTCTCGACTCTTTGGTAAAAAATCTAAAATTATCAAAAATTCGAAAAAATTCAAAAATTTGATTTTCTTAAAATTCAACATTTTTTCCTCTCTTTTATGGGATTTAGCTTCATTATTATTTGAATTTTTATTCAAGAGAAAAAATGGAAAACTGAAAAAATTTAGAATTTTTTAAAAATTACAGGCCTTTTCCATGATTTCCCTGATTTCCAGAAGCCTTTTAAAAATTCCATACCATTTCCATGATTTCCATGATTTCCAGATTCTGCAGGAACCCTGCTTTTGTCTGACTTTCTTCTAAATTATCGAATTCAGTGATTTCTGGGGTGAATTTGGTTAAGTTGTAAAATGATTAATTTCTATTTGAATTCGTTTTTTTGAATGTAGAAAATCTGATGTTAATTTAATTCTTTTTTCGTTATGCACGGCAAAAAATATTTAGCTGGATGAACTACAGATTTCACTTTAGTAGCGAAATTATTTAGTGCTTCAATTAATACTTTCGTTATTCTAGAGAAACTTATCGCTATTTCAAGTAAAACTTTTTTCAGTGTGTAATAATTATTATTTCTTTGAAAAGTATTTAATTTAAAATGGCTTTATAAAATAAGCAATGCAAAAGATGACCCTGTGGGGATTGGCCAATAGATCTCGCATCTACGCCAATTTCTCATATAGATCTCTCACAAGTGCAATACGGGCTAGTCTTGTAGCATATATACAAGTTCCGAATTTGCTTCCCCCGTCTAGGGCAGGTCTCCCACTACGTAGCCTTACTGATGAGTCCAAGTAGTGGGGACCGGGACGAAACGATATAAAGTGGTCTTCATACCACTCTATGGATGATATACTTTTAAATCTCCATAACCCAGATACTAATTGTAATTGTTCTAGCCATAGTTTAAGTCTAGTAATGTAAATTCTATTTAAATTGAGACCATTGAGTGAAATTATTTGAATTTTAGTTAGTTAAATCTCTTTGTTAGGTTATAATAATTATTTCTTTAAAATTTTTTAAATTGTTTAAAATAAGCAGCCCCATACAACATTCCCGCGCGCTTGCGCGCGGATAGTTTGGCTAGTAGTTTAATAATTACACATAAATTAATAAACAAAAATGTTGAAAAAATGATATTTTCCACAATTTTTGATTTTTCAAATACCAATAATTTCATAATTTCTGCCCGAATCAGGTTTAAAAATAGGTCAATCGAAGCGTTTTTTAATGCTCTTTAAGTTGGTGATAATTTTTTGAAGTTACTTTTACATAATTTAAAAAATTTTTTATAAAAGTCTTATTTTTCAAAATTTTAGATTTTTAAAAGTTTAATATCTTCGGTTAATATGGACGAAAAATGTTCAATTGGGGCTCAAAAGATGCGTGTGAAAAAACTCTACAAAACTAAAGAAAAAGGTTTATAAGTGTCCTAACATTTTTTTAAGTTATGTCCAAAAAACTTTTTTTTACTAAATGAAAAAAGCAAAAAAAAAATAGTTAAACTTCATGAATCGGGCTGAAAATACTCTCATTCTATGTCCCCCGGGGAGACCTACAATTTAAAAAAAAATTGAGGCCTTTAGCTCTTTCCCGTTCTTAAATATTGAGGCAAATGTAATGTTAGTACACACACACACACACACAAACATCGGGACAAATTTTTAAAATCCGTTTTTTGGACTTTGGAGTTTAAAATACGTCGAAATTTTTTTTTATTTATTTAGAACATTTATACGGGGAGTTCCTGTGCATATATAAAGTACTAAAGTATTAGGCATAATAAAAAAAAATTTATAAATATGTCAAAAAATGACAATCCAAAATTTTGCTAATACAAAGCTTCCTTTATGAGGAAGCAAAATGAAAATTAGTTTCTAATTTTTTAAATTCAAAATAATTGAATTCCTGTGATAAATATATTATTATTTACGAAATTAATTGAATTTTGCAATGAATTTTATTAAAATTCCTGAAAATAATTGAATTTTGTCGAAGAATTTTATTAAAAATTTTGAAAATAATTGAATTGAATAAAATTTTTTAAAATAATTGAATTCCTGTGATGAATAATTATACTATTATTTACGAAATTAATTGAATTTCGCAATGAATTTTATTAAAATTCCTAGAAATAACTGAAATTTTGCTATGAAAAAAAAAAAAAAATTTTTTATTAAAAATTTTGAAAATAATTGAATTTAATAAAATTTTGGAAAATAATTGAATTTTATTTAAATTTTTGAAAATAATTAAATTCTTGTGATGAATATTATTATTTATCATTAAATTAAGAAATTTTTTGAAAATAATTAAAATTTTGCCATAAATTTTATTAAAAATTTTTGAAAATAAATTGAATTTTATTACTTTTTAAAATAATTGAATTCCTGTGATGAATAAACTATTATTTACGAAATTAGTTGAATTTTGCAATTAATTTTATAAAAATTCCTTAAAATAATTGAAATTTTGCTATGAATTTTAGTAATAATTTTGAAAATAATTGAATTTAATAAAATTTTTAAAAATAATTGAATTTAATAAAATTTTTGAAAATAATTGAATTCTTGTGATGAATATTATTATTTATCATTGAATTAAGAAATTTTTTGAAAATAATTAAAATTTTGCCATGAATTTTATTAAAAATTTTTGAAAATAATTGAATTTTATTTTCTTTGCAAAATAATTGAATTCCTGTGATGAAAATACTATTATTTAGGAAATTTATTGAATTTTGCAATTAATTTTATTAAAATTCCTGAAAATATTTAAATTTTGTCGAAGAATTTTGCTATTTATTTATAAAGCAATAATTTCAAGTATTAATATTTATAATTTTTGAAAATCAACTTTTGAAGAATTTTAATTGTAAATTTTGAAAATAATTGAAATATCAAAAATTTTGATGAAAAATCTTTAAAGGTAAATTCAAAAATGAAAATTAATGAAAATTAGTTTCTAATTTTTTAAAATTCAATATTTTCAGAATTTTTAATGACATATTTTCAAAAATTTAAATACATACAAAAATAATAACATTTTTGAATTATTTTTAACATTTTGGAGAAAAAAATAATGTTCAAAATATTTAATTAAAATTCATCTAAAAATTAATTAGTTTTTAAAATAATAAAAAAACTCTTTTAAGAAATTCGATTGTTTTCGAAAAATTACATTAAAATATTTTTAAAAACTTCTTAATTCTTAGAATTTTTTCATCATAATTTTTTAAGATTTTTAATTATTATAAAAAATTGAATTTTCGTATTTAAATAATTTAATTCTCGAAGATTTTTTAAAGAAGAACTTATTTCTATAGGTAAATATTACGTAAATAATTTTGAAAAACAATTATTTAAAATTCATAATTATCATATTTTGTTTTTAAATGTATTATTTATTTTTGTAACAATGCGTATATAAAATAAAACTTTACAAATAAAACTCTTATAAACATTTCGTTAAAAAAAAAAAAAAAAAGAAAATACGTTTTTCCCCCAATGATGCACGTGAATTCAGATATTCAGATGCACAGAATCATTGAAATAGAATAAAATTTACATAAAATTTTTACAAGAAAAAAACAAATTTTTTTTTCACTAAAAAATTCCTTACAGGATGCTGAATGTTTTGTTCCTATAAAAAAAAAAGATAAAATTTATGAGATTTATTTTATTTGCAACATTCGAAGTCTGCTTCAATTGACTAGGCACTCTGTAAGGAATTTTTTTTAAAAATATTTTTCCCGCAAATACAAAACAAAACTGCAAACAAGTACCTAGCTTATTAAAGCAGACCATTAATGCGCCATTGAATTCTTATTTTAATAAAATTTAGCTTACTTTTTATTTTCAGAATTAAATATATTATATAATTTATTTTAATTAAAAGTAAATAGAAATCAATTTACAACTTGAGGAAAAAATTGATTGTATGTAAATTATTTTTTTTTTTTTTTTTTTTTTTTTTTTTTTTTAATTTTCTTAGTGGAAAAAATTGTAAATTGAGTGTAAAAATATGAAATGTATTAAAATTGATTATTTGGAAAAAAAGTGTTCTATACAGTATATTGTCGAACACGAATCGAGGGCGTTTGCTTTCGGGGTGATTGATAATCACAATGCGGTCGATTAAATCGAAATGATCTTCTTTTATAACCGCGAATTATCGATTCCTTACTTTGACTACATATTCGACGGGACTTTACGGATTTATTTCTTAAATTTTTATCTCTAGGTGATTCCCTTGTCGGCGATGTATTCAAATTTAGTGTAAATCTGGGTTTTGAAAAAGCATTTAATAACCAATCGTATTGAGAATCTTGAACTTTGGGGACTTTGGGAGCATTCGTCAATGGGGTTAATTGTTGACCACCCCTTTGAAAGTGGTCAATGTGATTTTTTGAATTCTTAGAATTTTGCTCCTTATCGTGAAAAATTGAACGATTACGTGGGGAAATTTTAATTCGCGGTGATTTTAAAGAAGTTGGAAGTTTTTTATTGCTTGTACTATTAATGAATTTTGGTAATTTGGAAATTTTATTTCGTGGCGAGGAAAGTTGTAATTCTTGAAATAAATTTTTAGATGCCGGTGGTGAGGGTATGTTTAGTGTGGTTTTTGGAAAATTTTTAACAGGCACATTATAATCCCCGACATACCGATGTGTTTTTTCTTTAGCCGACACTTCCAGTTGGGCAATTCGACTCTCTAAACGAACTCTTTGCGTTTGAGATCTTTCCTGTTGATCCTCCATTTGTTTTAGCATTTTTTCCAATTGCATTATTCGTGTTTGTTTCTCCTCGAGTTTGTTAAAGATGTCTTCATAATCCTGCGTTGCTGATGAACCCTATTTATTTGTTCGAATTTTTTTTTTTTTTTTTTTTTTTTTTTTTTTTTTTTTGTTAATGTTTGTAAATATTAGAGAAATTTTTGGTTAGTTCAGGGTTGCCACAAAAATTTAATTCTGTTTTTCCCTGATTTCCAGACAAAATTTTAACTTTTTCTTGATAAAAATATTTATAAGTAAAAAAAAATAAAAATATTTATTATAAAAAACATTGAAGAAATAAAGGTGACCAAGTGATACAATTATTATTTTATTATTTTATATTATAATATAAGAATCCTGTTACTCTAACTTCTTCAAAATCATTTTCATCATTTCAATTCAATTATTATTTTCTCCAATTTTTAAATCAAAAATTCTTCTTTAAATCAATTTTTAATAATTTTTAAAAAAGTTCTTCTTTGAGAATTTTTAAATCCATTTGTTTAACATAATTCAATTTTACGTCAATACATACATTAGAAAATAAAAAATTGAAATAAATTTCAAAAATTTCGAATAAGCTTTTTGTGAAAAAATTAGTTCCACAGAATTTTTAATTAAAAGTATGAAAAATTCAGATTTTCAAAGTTTTTAATTTGAAATCTTTTCAAAATTCAATTATTTCTGAAAAATTGCAATTATTAATATGTAATTTCTCCAAAATTTAATTATTATCTAAAACTTTAAATGAAATTAATTTTTAAATCAATTTGTATTCGAAAATTCTACGAGAATTCAATTATTTAAATATAAACATAGACAATTTATTGACTAATTAAATGTTTTATAAAATTGAATTCTTATACATAATTTTATCAATTTAAATAATTGAATATTTTCGACGAATTTTAATAAAATTTTTAAGAATAATTACATTTTTCGAGGAATACGTTTAAAATTGAATTAAAAATAATTGAAATTCTGCAATCAGTTTTATTATTTATTTAAAAAATTGAATTATTGCGAAGAATTTTATAAAAAAAAGTTTCAAACAATATTGATTACTTTTTAAAAAAATTTATGCAAATTCTATTATTAATAATTGAATTCCTGTGAAATTTTCATTATTTTAAAAATTAATTGAATATTCGTGTTGAATTCTGTCAAAATTGTTTTTAAATAATTGAATTCTTATCAGAAATTTTATTAAAATAAAAATATACAAATTATTGAATTAAGAAAAATTTTTGAAAATAATTGATATTTTGCCATGAATTTTATTAAAATTTTTGAAAAATAATTGAATTCTTGTGATGTGAAAATTCTTGTGATTTATGAAAATAATTGAATTTTGCAAGAAATTTTACTAAAATTTTTTAAAATAATTGAATTTTATTAAAATTTTTGAAAATAATAGAAAAATTTTGAAAATAATAGGATTTTATTAAAATTTTTGAAAATAACTGAATTTTATTAAAATTTTTGAAACATAATTGAATTTTACTAAAATTTTTGAAACATAATTGAATTTTACTAAAATTTTTGAAACATAATTGAATTTTACTAAAATTTTTGAAACATAATTGAATTTTTGTGATGAATACTATTATTTATAAAAATAAATGAATTTTTCAAAGAATCTTACTAAAATTCTTGAAAATAATTGAAATTTTGTCATGAATTTCATTAAAAATTTTGAAAATAATTGAAATTTATTAAAATTTTTGAAAAATAATTAAATTCTTGTGATGAATACTATTATTTAAGGGAAATAATTGAATTTTGCAATAAATTTTACTAAAATTTTTGAAAATAACTGAATTTTATTAAAATATTTGAAGATAATTGAATTTTATTAAAAATTTGGAAAATAATAGAATTTTATTAAAATTTTTGAAAATAATTGAGTTTTATTAAAATTTTTGAAAATAATTGAATTTTATTAAAATTTTTGAAACATAATTGAATTGAAAATAATTGAATTTTCCAATGAATTTTCCTAAAATTTTTAAATATAATTGAAATTTTGTTATGAATTTTATTAAAAATTTTGATAATAATTGAAATCTATTAAAATTTTTGAAAATAATTGAATTTTATTAAAATTTTTGTCATGAATTTGATTAAAAATTTTTTTAATTAAAAAAAAAAATAAAAAACAAAACTTTTGAAAATGATTGAGTTCTTATGATGAATATTATTATTTATCATTAAATTACGAAAAGTTTTTGAAAATAATTAAATTTTATTACTTTTCAAAATAATTGAATTCCTGTGATGAATATATTATTATTTACGAAATTAATTGAATTTTGCAATGAATTTTATTAAAATTCCTGAAAATAATTGAAATTTTGCTATGAATTTTATTAAAAATTTTGAAAATAATTGAATTTAATAAAATTTTTGAAAATAATTGAATTCTTGTGATGAATATTATTATTTTATCATTGAATTAAGATATTTTTTTGAAAATAATTGAAATTTTGCCAAGAATTTAATTAAAAAATTTTAAAAATAATTGAATTTTATTGCTTTTCAAAATAATTGAATTCCTGTGATGAATATATTATTATTTACGAAATTAATTGAATTTTGCAATGAATTTTATTAAAATTCCTGAAAATAATTGAATTTTGTCGAAGAATTTTTGCTATTCATTTATAAAGCAATAATTGAAATGTTGACAATTTTTCTTTTCAGATTTTTTTGAAAATAATTGAATTTCTGCGGAGAATTTTATTAATTTGGAAAATAATTGAATTCTTGTGATGAATATTGTTATTTATGAAAATAATTGAATTTTTACAATGAATTTTATAAAAATTTCTGAATATAATTGAATTTTAGCGAAGAATTTTGTTATTTATAAAGATAATTAAAATGTTGACGAGAAATTTTTTTTTTAATTTTTTGAAAATAATTGAATTTTTGGAAAGAATTTTAATATTTATTTATTTATTCAGAAATATACGGGCAATGCCCATTCGTACAAAAGTACTATAAAAAAAACACTAAGAATATTTATTATGATAGTTGAATTCTTTCAAAGAATTGCGTTAAAATTTTTAAAATTGAAATCAATTTGAACAGAATTGAAATAAAATTTTACAAAAAAATACTTTATTAAATGTTTTATAAAGTAAGTATTTTATGGTAGTTCTTCAATAGAATTAAGTTATTTAAAATGAAGTTATTGTCAGAAATAGAAATAATTGAAGGTTTTTTCTGAATTTGTAGTAATTTCTTAGTTTATGAGGCAAAGAAAAAGTTATTAAACAAAAATTCATTAAATTTAATTTTTTTGCAGTAATTTTTGATAAAAATCCCTGACTTTTTCCTGACCTGTGGCAACCCTGTAGTTTTCACTTACCGGACCCACTTTCTTCTGAGCAGTTTTATTCAGATGCTTATTTTTCATCTCCTCCTTTGCTTTCAATATTCTATCCTGAAAATGCTGAAGACACTCAAGCTCAACTTGCTTTTGTGAAAGTTCAGCTTCGAGTTTTTTATTTTGCCTCGCAACGTCGGTTATCGTACACTTAAGATCAGAATTTTGCTGTTGCAAATCTATTATCAGAACACTCCAATCGGCTTTTCCATTTTCTTTGCATTGATTTTGTAAACGAGCATGCAATTCCGTTAGTTGCTTCTGAACATTTTCTCCCTTATTTACTCTGTTAAAAATTACACTTCGTTAATTTTTAAATTTTATCATTATTTTGTTTTAAAAATTAAAAAAGAAATATTTTAAAATTATTTCTTACGCAGATTTGAGATTTTTTTTTAACTGAAGATTTTCGTCTTTAAAATTTTTCAACTCATTCGTCGTTCTCGTGAGGTCCGATATTAATTTATTTTGCTTCTCTTCAGATAGTTCTTGTCCCTAAAATTTTGAAATTAAATAAAGTTCTTGATTCAGAAAGAGGAATATAAATTATTAATTATTAACTATAATTAATTAATTAACTATAATAATAATTCAATTTTTTTTTCTAAAATTTTAATAAATCCTTCGTAAGAATTCCATTATTTTTATAAATAGTAAAATTTTTCGTAAGAATTCAATTAATTTTATAAAAAGTAACATTCTTTGCAAGAAATCAATTACTTTTTAAAGCAATTTTAATTTAATTCCTCGGATGAATTCAAATATTTTCAAATATTTCCATAAATTTCAATTATTTCCTAAAATTTTAATAAATTCTTTGGAACAATTCAATTATTTTTATAAATATAGTAAAATTTTTCGCAAGAATTTAATTATTTTCAAATACAATTTTAAATTAAATCCTTCATAAAATTCAATTGCTTTCAAAATTTTCAATTAAAATTATTAAAAAAAAACTCCATTAGTTTAAAAAAAATTCAAAGAAATTCTTCAAAAGAATTTAATTAGGATTTTTAAAAATTTTAATAAAATTCTTCGCCAAAATTCAGTTATTTTTCTAAATAATAAAATTATTTGAAAAAATTCTATTATTATCAAATTTTTTGATAAAATTCTTTGCAACAATTCGATGATTTTTTCAATACATTAATTTTAAAATTGAAAATATTTTAAAAGAAAAATTATAAAAAAGTTTATATTTAATTATTTTATAATTAATTCAAAAAAAATAATTCAAAAATTATTTTCATAATTTTAATTCAATTATTATTTTCTGGAATTTTAAATTATTATTTTTAATGAAAATAATTTAATTCTTTAAAAAAAATTTAATTATTTATAAAAATAATTGAATTCCAGTGAAATTTTCATTATTTTAGAAAATAATTGAATATTCGTGTCGAATTTTGTCAAAATTGTTTTTTAAATAATTGAATTCTTTTTAGAAATTCTATTAAAATAAAAATACACAAATTATTGCATTAAGAAAAATTTTTGAAAATTTTTGAAATTTTGCCATGAATTTTATTAAAATTTTTGAAAATAATTGAAATTTTGCCATGAATTTGATTAAAAATTTGGAAAATAATTGATTTTAATAAAAATTTTTAAAATAATTGAATTTACTTAAAATTTTTGAAAATAATTGAATTTTATTAAAATTTTTGAAAATAATTGAATTTTATTAAAATTTTTGAAACATAATTGAATTGAAAATAATTGAATTTTCCAATGAATTTTCCAAAAAATTTTAAATATAATTGAAATTTTGTTATGAATTTTATTAAAAATTTTGATAATAATTGAAATTTATTCAAATTTTTGAAAATAATTGAATTTTATTAAAATTTTTGTCATGAATTTGATTAAAAATTTTTTTAATAAAAAAAAAAATAAATAAAAAAAGAAACTTTTGAAAATGATTGAGTTCTTATGATGAATATTATTATTTATCATTGAATTACGAAAAATTTTTGAAAATAATTGAAATCTTGTCATGAATTTGATTACAAATTTTGAAAATAATTGAATTTTATTACTTTTGAAAATAATTGAATTCTTGTGATGAATATTATTATTTATCATTGAATTAAGAAATTTTTTTTAAAATAATTGAAATTTTGCCATGAATTTTATTAAAAATTTTTGAAAATAATTGAATTTTATTATTTTTGAAAATAATTGAATTTTATTATTTTTCAAAATAATTGAATTCTTGTGATGAATATACTATTATTTATACGAAATTAATTGAATTTTGCAATGAATTTTATTAAAATTTCCGAAAATAATTGAATTTTATCGAAGAATTTTACTATTCATTTATAAAGCAATAATTGAAATGTTGAACAATTTTTTTTTAGATTTTTTGAAAATATTTGAATTTCAGCGGAGAATTTTATTAATTTTGAAAATAACTGAATTCTTGTGATAAATATTGTTATTTATGAAAATAATTAAATTTTACAAAAATTTTTTTTTTTTAAATAATTGAAATCTTTTTGGACAATTTTATAAAAATAGTAGATATTGAGAATCATTGAAATTAGAAAAATGCATTTTATTTTTGAAAATAATTGAAATTAGGACAAGAATTTTTTTTTAAATTTATGAAAAATAATTGAAATTTGGACAAGAATTTGATTATTTATAAAGATAATTGGGATTTTTTTTTAAATTTTGAACATAGTTGAATTTTTTTTTCAAATATTGAATTTCTGAAAATATTTGTATTTTCTCCAAAATTGAATTTTTTTTAGTGTTTTCAATAAAAATTTAAATTAGAAAATTTTTAAATTCTATTATTTTTAAAATAGCTAATTTTATTTTTAAAAGAAGGCAGTAGGAGGTGTTGTTGCTAGTATTTTTTAAAAGAAGATTTAAATTATTTTTTGTAAAATTGTGTAAATGATAATATGGAATATAAAAGCCAATGTGAGACAGTAATTTCATACAATTTTCAATTTTTGGGTGTTCTGTCCAAATATTTAATTAAAGCAACCTACAGAAACCCGTTTCATGGCGGCTACTAATTCTTCCCTTTCCTTGTGAAGCTGATCGATTCTTTCCTCTTGCTTTAAAATTGTAGTTTTTGCATCTTCTAGTTCAGTGCACAATTTAGTTTCGTTCAATCCTTTATTGACTGGAAATTACATTTTTATTTGATATTAAATTAATTTTGTAGGCTTCTTTTTCAAATTATAAAAAAAATAAAAAAAAAAATTTTTTTAAATAAAAAATTTTTTTTTTTTTAAATTTAAAAAAAATCATATAGTTAATATGTACTAGATATAAAATAATCACCCAATGATTCTGCCTTTTTCGATAATTCTTTGTTTTCCTTCTCCAATTTTCCACTGTATTCCATTAATTCTGCCAATTTGGCTTCTACCTGCAATCTAAAATTACAGTATTGCAAAAACACTTTTATTTCCGGTGACTTGAAATTGAATCATTAATTAGAAGAGTGAATTAAATTATTTTTTTTAAAATGTTTTAAATAATTGCTGGAACTGAAAGTTAAATTGTTTTTAAGAACCTTAGTTGCTTTTCTTGATCCAGTTCTTTAACTCTATCCTCCAACAGATTTACTCTCTTTTGAATCAATTCGTAATCATTGGTCTTATTAGACAGCTCTGTTGTTAAACTGGCGAGTCTGTAAAAGTCAAAACAAGAAAAAAATTTTGATTTTCAATAGTTTTTAGTCACTGGAAGATGTTTTTTCTAAATTACTTTCGAAAATTAAGTCCCAGTTTGCGTATAGAGAAAATTAAAATCGATTTTGTAATGTTCACTATACGAATGTTGGTAATTGTCGGTAAATGATTTCTGTAATTATGTAAATGTCGGTAATTGTCGATAAACGATTCCTGTAATGGCTTTTCCAGTCCCAGGCTTCGCACTCTTCTACTAAAAGCTACTATTTGCTACTTTTTTGATACGAGGCTACTTTTTTGGCTACTTTTTTGAGCCTAATGCTACTAAAAGCTACTTTTCTCAACAAATAGTCACATTTAGATTTTTAGTTTTCAAATTTCCATTTAAAAACAATGTTAAAAACTAAAATCGTTAATGAAAAACGACCGTCAATAAGATATTAGAGAATAATTTTACCGACATTTACTCTATCAATAGTGACTGATTATAAATTGTGTTTAGATTTTCTTGCAAATGATAACCTTTAAATTCCCGATTTTTCCCGACTTTGTCCTAATTTTTCCCGGTTTTATTTTCCCATCAAATTTAAATTTATTTGATTTCGAACATAAATAAATCTACAAATGGTTTCAAAAATTTTTATTAGATTTTCTATGAATAATTAAATTGTTTTGAGGAGTTTCTTTAAATTTTTTGAAAATAATGTTTTTTTTAAGAATTTTAATTAAAAATTTGGAAAGTAATTGAATTAAACAAAGAATTTTTTCAATTTAAAAAAAAATCGTGTTTGTTCATAATTATAAGTGAAAATTTGATTAATTCAATTTCATTAAAATTTATTGATACTAATTGAATTTCTGCAAAGAATTTTACTATTTATAAAAGTAATTGAATCCATCCAAAGAATGTTATCAAATATTTATGAAAATAATTAAATGTTTGCGTAGAATTTTATTAAAATTTTTGAAAATAATTGAATTGTGGAGAACAATTTAATTATTTATAAATATAATTGAAATGCGAAGAGAATTTCAAAAAAAAATTTTAAACATAATTGAATTTCTGCGAAGAATTTTATTACTTTTGAAAATAATTGAATTGTTTTTTTATAATTTTATGAAAATTTATGAAAATAAATAAATAAACGGGCATAGTTCCGTTTACTACTTAAATAAATAAATAAATAAATAATTGAATTCTTGTGAAGAATATTTTTCAAAAATAATATTCAAAAGAATTTAGTAAATCTGAAGAATTTTGATATTTATGGAAATAATAGAAATAATTGAATTCTTTCGACGAATTTTAATCAAATTTTTAAGAATAATTACATTTTTCAAGGAATTTGATTAGAATTGTATAAAAAATAATTTAATTTCTGCAATGAGTTTTGTTATTTATGGAAATAATTAAATTATTGTGAGGATTTTATAAAAAAGTTTCAAATAATTGATTTTAAAAAAAAATTTAGAAACTCTATCTTTAATAATTCAATTCCTATTAAATTTCCGTTTTTTTAGAAAATAATTGAATATTCGTGTAGAATTTTGTCAAAATTGTTTTTAAATAATTGAATTCTTTTTGGAAATTTTATTAAAATAGTAGACATACAAATTATTAAATTAAGAAAAATTTTTGAAAATAATTGAATTCTTGTTATTTATGGAAATAATTGAATTCTTGAGAAGAATTTGTTTACAGTTTCTAGAAATAATTGAATTCTTTCGACGAATTTTAATAAAATTCTCAAGAATGCTCATTTTTCAAGTTTTACTATTTATGAAAATAATTGAATGTATTGCGAAGAAATTTTTAAAAATAAAATTATAATTACGATGATTAACTTCCCTTGATTATTTTCAAAGAATTGAAATAAAATTCTTTAAAAGAAGTAAATTATTTTTAATAGAATGTAAAGAAATTTCAATTATATCAAAAATTTTCAATTATTTGTCTATAAAAATTCAATTATCTTGAAACAAGAGAATTAAAAAAATTTAAAAATCTTATTTTTCAAAATTTTCAAAAAAACTTTGCGAAAATTCAATTTTATTGAAAAAATTTGAAGTGTATATATTTTTTAAATTAACAAATAAAAATTTTAATTATTAATCTTCGCACTAGAAAACATGAATACATTAGAATGTGACTCCTTATAAAATTTAATTATTTATCAATTATTAAGTTAAAATATTTTGAAAATTCGATTTGTTAAAAAGTTTTTAATGAAATTCTTTAATAAAATTTATTATTTTCAGTTGAATTTCACGAAATTTTTATTAATTCGATAATTTTTTTGTAATTTATTTATTTACACACTATATTTAAATCAGTGACTGATTTTTAACTATAAAATTAATTATTTTTAACTGATTTAAATTTAGAGAACAGTATAAATATCTATAAAAATTAAAATAAAAAGCGATTTTTTAAACACAAATTAAAATGATAAAGTTCTTTCTAATTTGGTGAGAAAATTCCCGGGTTGGAATATAATTTCTGACTTATTCCCGGTTTTTCCCGGTCGAATTAAATTCCCGGATTTTCCGGTTAGTAGACACCCTGGAATATATGTATACTCCTTTTTTCTGTCATCGAGGCTACTATTTCCTATTTTTTTTTGTCATCGAAGCTACTTTTTCCTACTTTTTTAAACTCATAATGGAGTGCGAAGCCTGCGAGTCCGTTTAGAATTTTATAAGATATTTGAAATTGATTTTGGAATTATTTTGTTAATAGTGACGATTTAATGAATGCGCGACAATATTTTTACTATTCAAAACTATTATTATATTGAAATTAACAAGAATTTTGATTTTATCATGAAAAATGAAAATTACCGCGATTCGAGAGTTTCCCTTTGCGCCTCCAATTTACTGACAGTGCTCTTATTACTTCTTGAAGCCTTCTGCAAATCCTTATTCTGCTGTTCTAAAAGTGCCTCCTTTTGCTTCAATTGCGTCTTCAAATGCTCCAAAGAATTTTGCAATTGACTCACTTTCCCCTCACTATTGCTCATCTGATTTTCAAAATCCTTCAATTTACTTCTAACTTTTGCCAATTGATTTTCAACCAAACTCTTTCCTTCCTTTAATTTTTGACTCTTTTCCATTTCAATTTCCAAAAGATTTTTAAATTTCTCAACACCCAAAATATTTTGTTCAGAATTCTTGAAATTCGAACGATAACTCTGACATTCAGTCCAAAGTGATTGTAATTTTTTCGTTAGATTTTCTATTAATTCCGTTTGTTGTTTTCTGGTGAATTCAAGTTTTTCAATTAATTCATTGTCCTCGTTGCGGAAGATTTCAATTTTTTCATTTAATGCAAAATCATTTTCACAATCTTGATGATCATATTCCATGACCCATGAGACAATTTCCATTCGATCGCTGAGAACTTTTTTACAAAAATCAATTAAACTCTCTGGTATTGAGTGTAAATTTGATTCAATATTTTCCATGAATTCATTATCAATATCTGATTCGGGAATTTGAATTGGTGTTTCAATTTCGGCGATTATTTGTGAATCGAGGCGTTTTTCTTTATCGGAGCACGAAATCAAACCGATTTCCTCTGGTTTTCCTGGATCTTTTGCTCCCATTGAAATTACCTTGTCTCGTAATTGTAATACTTCATCGTACATTTCAACAGCAACTTTCTGTAAATTATATTGGAAATTTTATATTTTATTCAACTACTTTAAATTCGCTAATACTAGAAATCGAAAAATTATTCTCAAAAATTATAATCAAATTCTTTAAAACGATTCTATTATTTTCAAGAAAATATTCGAAATTCAATTATTTTCATAAAATTTCGCAAAAGAATTCAATTATTTAAAAAAAAAATTGATAAACTTTATCCAAAATTCAATTATTTTCATAAATAATAAAATTTCCACAGAAATTCAATTCATTTAGAACAGAATTTTTAAAATAATTTCGAAAAAATCAATTATTTGGCAAAATTTTTATACATTACAATTTTTGACAATAATTCAATTACTTTCACTAATAACAACATTTTTCATGAAAATTCAATTTTTTAAAAAGATTTTTAATAAAATTCTAAGCAAGAATTAAATTATTTTCATAAATAATAAAACTCATCGAAGAATTTCAATTATTTTTAATAACTACTTTAAATTAATTAATTGAAAAATTCAATTATTTTCATAAATAAAGTTTTCCACAATAATTCAATTATTTAAAACAAAATTTTCATAATATTTATTATTTTTCGAAAAAACTAATTAGGTATTAAAAAAAGGTTTATAAAATTCTTATGAAGAATTCAATTATTTTCAAAAATAACAAAATTTTTCACAGAAATTCAATTCTTTTTTTTTTTTTTTTTAATAAAATTCATTGTAAAATTGAATTATTTTCATAAATAAGAATATTCATCACCAGAATTTAATTATTTTCAAAATTAATCAAATTCTCTGCAAAAATTCAATTATTTTCAAAAAATATAAAAAAAAAATTGTCAACATTTCAATTATTGCTTTATAAATGAATAGCAAAATTCTTCGACAAAATTTAATTATTTTCATAAACTTTAATAAAATTCATTGCAAAATTCAATTAATTTCGTAAATAATAATATATTTATCACAGGAATTCAATTATTTTGAAAAGTAATAAAATTCAGTTATTTTCAAAATCTTTAATAAAATTCATGGCAAAATTTCAATTATTTCCAAAAAAATTTCTCAATTCAATGATAAATAATAATATTCATCACAAGAATTCAATTATTTTCAAAAGTAATAAAATTCAATTATTTTCAAAAATTTTAAGAAAATTCAATTATTTTCCAAAATGTTAATAAAATTCAATTATTTTCAAAATTTTTAATCAAATTCATGCCAAAATTTCAATTATTTTCAAAAATTTTTCTAAATTCAATTATAAATAATAATATTCATCACAAGAACTTAATTATTTTCAAAATTAATAAAACTCATCAAAGAATTTCAATTATCTTTAATACTTTTTTAAATTAATTAATTGAAAAATTCAATTATTTTCATAAATAAAGTTTCATTTCATTAAAAGAATTCAATTATTTTTATAAATAATAAAATTCTTATTAGAAATTTAATTATTTTTGAAATTTTTTATAAAATTCATTGTAAAATTCCATTATTTTCATAAATAACAATATTCATCACAATTATGCAATAATTCAATTATTTTCATAAATAATAAAATTCATCGCAGGATTTCAATTATTTTTATAAATATAATAAAATTCTTTGGAGGATTTCAATTATTTTTAATACTATTTTACAAGAATTGCTCAAAAAATGTAATTGTTCCTAAAAATTTAATTTCAATTCCTCGGAAAAATCAATTATTTAAAAAAAGGATTTTTGAAATTCTTTTTGAAGAATTCAATCATTTACAAAAATATTAGAATTTTTCAAAGGAATTCAATTATTTTCAAATATTTTAATAAAATTGTTCGAATGAAATTAATTATTTTAAATACAATTTTAATTAAATTTCTTTGAAATAATTCAATTATTCTTTTAGATTTTAATAAAATTCTCCCCAAGAATTAAATTATTAACATATAAATAATTTTTCGATAGAATTCAATAATGTCTATAATAACAAAATCATTCCCGAAAATCCAATTATTTTGAGGCATTTTTATAAAAAATTCATTGCAAAATTCAATATTTTCATAAATAACAATAATTATCACAAGAATTCAATTATTTTTTTATTTTTAAGTAGAAATCTCAAAAGATTAATTTGAAAAATATTTTTGTAGTTATTATTCCGAATTCTAAATTGTACGTATTTTAAAGAAATTTTTATTTGTTTATTAAAATTATTCGGCCTTGTAATTATAAAATAAAAAAAATAAAAAAATAAGCAATAAAAGCAAAAAAAAAAAAAAAAAAATAGACTTACGTGCTTATTTTCCATTTCTTTTCGCACCACATTGTAACGATTTTTCTTCGTTAAATATTGATTTTCGATTATTCGTTTCTGTGAATTATTTGAATTTTTTGAAATTCTAGCAACTGAAGACGATCTTGCACGTGTTTTTGAATTCGATCTTTGAGTTAAATTTCCATTTTCTGGTAAATCTGCCTAAGAAGGAAAAAAAAGATTCTTTTTAAAATTACCAAATAAAAATCGAAGAAACTAGAAAAATTTGTTATTAAGTTGAATTTAAAAAAAAAATAAAGAAAAAAAAGCAGTTAAAATAATTTTTTTTAAATAATTTTTTTATAATTTTTTTACTTTGGAATGTGAAGTTGTTCCGATATTTGCTTTTGTGTTGGTCTTCTGTCGTGCGGAAATTGGAATTGGCCTTTTTAAACATCTTTTATTTATTGCAGTGTCGATATTTGAAGATTGATTGTCACCTCTACCTGTAATTTAAAAATAAAAAAAAAAAAAAAAAAAAAAATTTAATAGTTTATAAATTAATTTCTTCTTGCTATAAAAATATTCGTTAACTTTTACTTTATATTAATTCTTTAATTTTCTTAAAATCCGTAATTCCGTATTAATAATTTTAACCTCGAATATATTTACATTACATTAAAATTGATAAACTTATATTATAATTATTACACTAATGATTATAATTAATATACAGTTTTATAATATTACAATAATTTTTCATTCAAAATTACTAAAAAAAAGTTTGGTTATAGTTAAATAATTGTGCGAAAATACTTACAGGAAATGGAGTTCGAATTTTCTAAATTCGACGTTGACATTGTTGAAATGAATTTTTCTCATTTAGCATATTTTGTAAAATTTTGAATGCTTACTTTATTTTCAAGGGCATCGAAAATGTTGTTTTTCTCAAAATTAAAAAAAAAAAGATATAAAAATAAGTTTTATTTTATTTGACTTCACGTGAAAAAATAAAACAGAATCGAGATAAATTGTCTCTTAAACTTTTGTTTCTATAGATACGAAAAAAAAATCCTGAAAAAAAAATTAATTACAATTTGGTATAAAAAAAATTTTAATTTATTTTTCAAATACGAAATGATTGTCTTTTATTGAATTTTTATTTTTAAGAAATGAAAAACTTAATGAAAAATTGTAATATAACGGAGAAATTTTTTTTTTGCAAATGAAACAAATTTAATTTTTAAATTTCTGATATACTTTTATTTCTATATTTTGGAATCTGGTTAATAAATAAAAAACATTATTTAATTTTAAAAATACTATTTATGATTGTAGAGATAACCTTTTTTTTACAAACCTCAAAATTCTAAAATATGAATTTTTTTACACTCTAAAAATTATAAATTCTTCGTTCTTACAATTTTTTAACATTTTTTAGAGGAAAATACCTGAGTTTACAATTTTTTTCATTTTTTTCATGTGAGATTACAAAAAGTTTACAAAAACTGTATAAAATTTTACCTAAAACTTGTAAAATACAAAATGAACAATTTTTAGACGAAAATACTTGAATTTACAATTTTTTTCTCTGTTTTTTAAAAGTAAAGCTTAAAAAAAGTTTAAAAAAGAATTATTTAGTAAAATTTTACCTCAAAATTCTAAAATATAGAATAAAATTTTTTTTGTACGTTAAAATTATTAATTTTACTTTTTTACTAGTTCTGCAAAACAATTTTTAGACGAAATAACTTAAGATTACAATTATTTTCTGTATATTTTCCAAGTAAAACTACAAAAAAGTTTACAAAAAAAAGTATAAAATTTTACCTCAAAATTCTAAAATTCAATATGAATTTTTTTACATGTTATTAATTATAAATTCTATTTTTTTACTTGGTATAAAAACAATTTTTAAACGAAAAAACCTAAATTTACAATATTTTTCTGTATTTTCCAAGCAAAACTACAAAAAGTTTACAAAAGAATTATTTCACAAAATTTTATCCTCAAAATTCTAAAATACGCAATAAAAACTTTTTTTGGACTTTAAAATTGTAAATTTTACTTTTTTAATATTTCTGTAAACAATTTTTAAACGCAAAATCATGAATTTACAATTATTTTTCTGAATTTTCTATATTAAGACTAAAAAAAGTTTCCAAAAAAATTATTTAATAAAATTTTACCTCAAAATTCTAAAAATGAATTTTTTTTTTGATTTTAAAATTATAAATTCTACTCTTTTAATAGTTCTGTAAACAATTTTAAAAAATATCTAAATTTACAATATATTTTTGTATTTTCAAAGTAAAACTACAAAAAGTTTACAAAAAAAGTATAAAATTTCACCTCAAAATTCTAAATACAATTTTTTTTTAACAATTTTTAGACGATAGTACCTGAATTTACAATTTTTCTTCCGGAATTTTCCATATGAGACTAGAAAAGTTAAAACAAAAATTATTTAATAAAATTTTGCGTCAAAATTCTCAAATAGAAAATGAATTTTTTTTAACCGTTGAACTTATAAATTCTACGTTTTTACAATTTTCAAACGAAACTACCTGAATTTACAAATATTTCTGTATTTTACAAGTAAAACTAAAAAAAAGTTTACAAAAAATTATTAGGTAAACAAAATTTTACCTCAAAATTCTAAAATACAAAATGAATTTTTTTTTACGTTAAAATTGTAAATTCTACATTTTTTCTAGTCCTGTAACAATATTTAAACAAAAAAAAAACTTAAATCTACAATATTTTTTTGTATTTTCCTAGTAAAACTATAAAAAGTTTACAAAAGAATTATTTCATAAAATTTTATCTTCAAAATTCTAAAATAAAATAAGAATTTTTTTACACTTTAAAATTATAAATTCTACTTTTTTTAATAGTTCTGTAAACAATTATTAAACGAAAAAAAACCTGAATTTACAATTTTTTTCGGAATTTTCCATATTGAGACTAAAAAACGTGTACAAAAAATTATTTAATAAAATTTTCCTTCATTACTTGAAAATACAAAATGAATTTTTTTTAACGTTAAAATGATATTTTTTTATTCTTTTACTAGTTCTGTAAGCAATTTTTAAACGAAAAAACCTAAATTTACAATTTATTTCTGTATTTTCCATGTAAAACTACAAAAAGTTTACAAAAAAAAAGCTATAAAATTTTACTTAAAAATTCTGAAATATATTTACAGGAACATGGATTTTTTTACACGTTAAAATTATAAATTCTACGTTTTTACAATTTTCAGACGAAAGTTTAGAAAAAAATTATTTAATAAAATTTTACCTCAAAATTCTGAAATATAAAATGAATTTTTTTAACACCTTAAAATTATAAATTCTACTTTTTTTTATAATTTTTAGACAAAAGTTCCTGAATTTACAATTTTTTTTTCTGTATTTTCCATGTGAGGCCGATAAAAGTTTACAAAAAACGTATAGAAATTTTATCTTAAAATTCTAAAATACATTTTTTTTACATAAACTGTTAAAATTATAAATTCTAATTTTTTTTACTTCTATTTAAAATTTTTAGACAAAAAAATCTTAATTTACAATTTTTTTTCTGTAGTTTTTACGACGACGTATAAATATTTTTAGAAAAAAGTATTTAATTTTTACCTCAAAATTTAAAAAAAAAAAAATACGAGACTTTTTTTCAAATATTCGAATTGAAAATGAAAATTGCAAAAATTAAAATACAAATACAAAGAATTTACTCGAAAACAAAAAAAAAAACTTAAATTTCCAATTTTATTTTCTTCATTTTTGGCGTCGAGATATGAGCGAATAGTTCCTTGAGTAAATTCGAATGATTCTGAACAAAATTATTGTAGGCCTCTGATTCGAGAATACTTTTCATATGATTGCGAATAAAATTAAAAGCACGTTCTCTCAATTCGGGTGAATTACATTTATCCGACCAAACAAGAACATCGAGGGCAGTGTCAACATCAATATTTTTACATAATTCCTGTGCGCACAATAATTTTAATCCCTTAATATCATATTTATCCGAGAGTTCCAATAATTTCTCCGTATCCTTCTCAATATTATCGACTTTATCCGAATAAATGAACTGCAACATTTTCTCCACGCACTCATTATCAGTGTCCTCAATAATAATTTCACTCTCCATATTTTCGAGCATATTAATTTGAAACATTGCCAAAAATACCGGCGATCTTGCCGCTAAAATACATTTGTGCGCTCGATATTCTTTACCCATCACTGTGAGTGTAACGTCAGTTAAAAGATTATTGCGAAGAATTATTGCCATATCGTCGGCAATATCATTTTCCAGACATTCAATAACATTATTACGACAAATAAATGTTGAATCCATTCTTGAGATTTCGCACAAAAGAAATAAATTTCCACTCACGAGGAAATTACTCGATTCCTCCTTGTCGACGAGGAGAAATTTTTTGAAACACACCTTATCGCCTTTGATAATATTACGCGCGTAGGCAACTTCGTGAAATGAACTCGTCATATTTTCATTGATTGTATGAATGGTAATTTCATAATTGTGAGTCGGCGGTACTTTTGTATTGAATGTGAGATAAATTGACATCCATTCATTGAAATTTGCACTTAAAAAACATTGGACATTTGAATCGTCATTTAATATAAATGATGTGGTGTCAATGTGATTTTTTATTTTAACAAGAGATTCGAAATTTTTCAATGACCACGTATAAGTTGTTCGTAGTGATTTGATTTTTGTTTCACCATAAAAATCCGATTCGGCAATTAATGTTTTCTTTAATTTTGGTGATGGTATTTCTGATTTGGAAAAACCACCACGAGAATCGTCTTCGAATTCTTCCATTTATTCTTTTACACTTCCTTTTTAAAACCGATTTTTACACTATTTTTAATGAGTTTTTGCGAATTAAATATTTTTTAGATTTTATGAAATTTTACTGTACTTTTGACATTTTTTATATTAAATTTCTAACCTCACTTTTGAAAGGAAATATAAACAAATATTTTATAGGAAAGGAAGGAAATCACTGAAACGGGCTTTAAATTTAAGCTCGTTCATAGTATCTCACTTTCCAAATTAAAACTATTAAGTCGAATTCACAATTGACGAGAGTTGCAACTTACATTAAAGGTCTGAACACAACTGCTGGCGAACGTTATTCGCGAACACAAAGCATGAGTTAGAAAAGGACAGAGATATATTTGTGTCCTTGTCTATCTCATGCGTCTCGTTCGCGAACGACTTTCGCGAACCTATTGTGCGTTGGACTTTATTCGCGAACGCAAAGCATGAGTTAGAAAAGAACAGAGATATATTTGTGACCTTTTCTCAAAAGTTAATAATTAAATATTACTGTTTATTATTTTTCAAAAATTTTAATAATATTTTTAGCAAGAATTTCATTATTCTCATAAATAATAAAATTCTTGAGATCAATTCAATTATTTTCAATAGAATTTTAATAAAATTTCTCGAAAGAATACAAAATATTTTATTTAAAATATTAATTAAATTCCATTATTTTCAACAATTATAATTAATTATAATTAATTATAATTAATATTTTTTAAAAATATTATATGTATTTTTTTAAGGTGTTTGACCACTGTAGAAACTTCAAAAAATCGAAATTTTTTTGTGTTAAAAAATTCTTTAATAGTAAATCCTAAAGATTTACAGGCGCAGTTCTCGAAGTGCCAAGGCCGTTTTTGGCAATAATTATTTATGAAATGAATTTCTACGCCGAATTTATCTTTACAATTATTGAATCCCCCTTTAACAGAAAATTGTCCTGTCGACACATCTAAAATAAAAAGAGGGTTTTTATTTGTTATATGAATACAATAGAAATCGATAGTAATTTCCTATTTATTGTAATATTTTATTATTTTGTTATTATATATAATAAGACAGTTATTATTTAGATTTAGAAAAGAATCAGAATTAAATAATTCCGATCTCATTCAATTTAATTAATTTTTATTGATAACAATGTATTTCAAAAGTCTTTTTTCCTTACATCTTATTACACAAAAGATTCAATTAGAATTTCTTGTTACGACATCAAATTCATTGCAGTCTATTTCTATCATTTGAAGAAATCGGTTGTTAAGGATGAAAGTCATTAACATATATTTGGTTACGTTTATTTTTCTAAGAGGAATTCAAGATACCTCACCAACAAATGGTTACATCGATGGACTGCTAAAGCATTTAAAAGAAGAATCAAAACTACATCAAGTTATATTCATTGTTGACGATGTGCAAAATATTACGGACCCAATACTACAATCAACCATAACGAGTGTCAATTCCCACTTTCCATCTGTAATCTTTAGTTATAACGATTTGGAAACAATTTTACTCACAGATCCAAGGTTAGAGATGCCAAAGAATCTTTACAAAAAAGCTGGTCCTTCACTGCTGGTTTACGAAATGTCAAAACTGGACTTTGATTTCCTTTTTTTTACGGATATTTATCAACTTAATGGACTTTATTATCGACGGGAAATTCAACATAAAATATTAATTCTAAATTCCGCATCCTCAAATTATACGATTATTGAAAGAATTTTATCTACTGCCTGGAGATTAAAGTATTTAGACTTTACCTTACTGACATACAGTAATGAACAACCGCATAAAATAATCAAATCAAGTTCCTTAATGTCATCATTTCTGAGTCACCTAAATCCTTTTAATCAAAATTATTCCCACGAATTGCTGTCAGCAAAAAGTGAATGGTTTCCAAATAAATTGCAGAATCTCAATGGATATAGATTAGAAGTAGACTGTAAATCTGTTTATGATTCATCTGAAGTTGAATACAACAGTTCCATGAAATTACTAGACATTCTTGAAAAGGCAATGAATTTTAAATCAAATGTGACACAATTTATAGATATTGCAAGCAAGACATATTTTGAAGCAGACAACGATAAAAAAAAAGATATATTACTTAAAAATATTTTAAGCTTATCGGATTTGACGATAAGTTTGCAAGAACTATTTCAATCGAATAATGAACTTAATTGTTTTTGTCAGCAAATCGTAGTTCTTAATATTGTTAGAATAAATGTTGTTATTCCAAAAGGATTAAAATGTAACGAAGGCATTGAAGTTTCAGAACAAATTTGGCATATGATCCTAGCAACGATTTGTATGATTAGCGTAATGCGACTCGCAGTATTTTTATTAAAATTCAAGAAGAGAGCTTGGCAAACGTTAAGCATCTTTCAGATTGTAATCGGAATGGGAACATCCGAGGAACCACTTACTTTAACAGAAAGAACAATTTTCGGCTCACTGTTAATTACATGCATTGTCTATACAAGTTATTTTTACTCCGTCATTTTGGACGTCAGCTTAAAATCAACTCCCGAAATTTCAACTCTTGCAGAACTTATGAATACGAATATATCTGTAATTACTACACTTAATGGAGCAGAACTATTATATTATACTTTATTTTCACAATCTGATGTTAAAAGGTGGATTTTGAAAGAAATAGTTTATCCATCTGGAGACGAAGAAACATGTTTGAAGCAATTGTCTAATTTTCAAAATATTTGCTGTATTCTTAAAGACGGTGCTTATCATATTGCGGAATATGAAGTTAAATACGGAAAACTAAATGGAAAAATATTGCAGGAGACTGTTGCAAGTGGATACAGTACATTCACGGCACATTATTTATCACCATATGTCAATCGATTTAGGGAAATAATTCTAAAAGCATCTGAATTTGGATTCCTTGAAGATTTCTATAAGAATATTCCACATGTACTGAGTGATATACCAAAACCAGAAGAAATTACTAAGGATAAACTGTTACCCATACTGCTTTCTGTACTAGTCATTGGATACTCTCTTGCCATCATTGTTTTTCTTCTTGAAGTAATAACAGCGAAAATTAAAAGCAGATATTCAAGGAAAAAGCCTCTTTATCGATTTGTCAATTAAAAAGATACAACAGAACTTTCCTGATGCGAAAAGATCTTCTAATAGGTAAGACAATTTGAATTTTTAATATTCTTATTAATATTTAAAGAAAAAAGTATTTAATATTATTTTCTCATTTTAGATTCTCGCCAAAGTAGAGCAGGGAAATTGTAGACATTTGGAAGAAAGATGTTATCAATTATCTTTAATAATTTTAATGGTTGATTAACAAGTAAACTAAAATTCATTTATTGAGAAATATTTGTAAAACTAATTTAAATTCTAGTAATTGTTTACCAGAAATTCTCGATATTATTATTAATATTAGTATTATGACTATATTAATCAAATTAGTATTTTAATAATTTACTATATTAATTGTTATTAATAATTAATTCATTATTTCAATAAAGACAAATTTCAAAAGTCGCAAATGACAACAAATTTTAGATTCGTAATAAAAAAAATTTTAATTACATTTTTAAGAACAAAAAAACTCTTCATCTGATGGAAGTAAATGCTTAACAAGATTTTGAAATTCTTGCAATGGACAAGGATTTTCACAGTTAAAAATCTTCAATTCTTTTGTAACTGGTGGAATTCCCAAGTAATACAATATCTAGATAGAAAAAAAGAAATATAGAAGTGAGAATTCATTAAATTTAGAAAAATGATTATTTTTACTGAAAAAAAAGTTTGATTATAGACACAAAATAATAAATTTGACTCACTTGACATAAAAATAATTGGACATAATTGTTATACTTGAAATAAAATTCACTTGACAACTATTATTTTTACATCTAGATCATTTGACATAAAAATGGAGGAGCGAATTTTAAAATTGGCCAATCACAATTTTCTTGATAATATCTAATTCGTTATTTTTTAAATTTGTGCCAATATTTTCATATTCATATTTTTATTTTATATAATATAATTAAAATAATATATAATATTTTATATAATATTTTATATATAATTTTTTATATAATATTTATATTTTTATGTCAAATGAAATTTTAATGTCAAGTGACTTTTCTTTCAAATAATATTTACGACATATATAAATTTTGTGTCTAATGAAATATTATCTGAAATGGATTTTATATCAAAATGTTGTTTATTTGTAAAAATTTGTCACATATTGTTGTAAAATGAATAAAAATGGGAAATTAAAAATATTCCTCTTATTGCAAGTAAAGAGTAGATTTTTTTTCAGTAAATACCTTTACGTAATAGTTATTGTCAATCAATAATAATTCCATTATTATTGTACTTGTAAATCTTGTTAAAAGCGATTCAGTACTGTTCAAAGCAAGGAGAAAAGCCACAACATTAAGATCGTGTCCACTGTATAAATACAATTTTGGATTACTCTCAACTTTAGGAGAACTTTTAGTTACAGCAGAAATATTTTCCAAAAATTGTCGTAAAAATTTTCCTAAAAGTATCATTTTCATTATAAAAGACGCGCTTCGAAGAAAGGTTCAATATTATTTTGAAGTTATGTTTTTGTTATTTCTATTTTAATTAAAAGCTTCTGCTTCGTAAGATCCAAAATATTCAATAAAATCTAATTTCAAGTTTGAATATAATCAAACGGAAGCTTCTAATCAAGATAAATCGGACGCAAACATAATCTATAACTTCTTAGGTTTCTTTGCGGCCCGTCACATATTTACTTGAATTAAAAAATTTTTATTTCAATCAATTAAATGGTATTTGCTTCCAATAATGAATTTATTGGTTCAAAAACACTTTAATTGATTCAAGTAAAATGTAAAAATTATTTTCGATTAAAGTAAGTGTTTATTTGATAATAGACAAATAATCGGTTATTTGAATGAAATTAATAATTTTACCTCCATTAAGTCGTTTCAATAAATTATTGTTATTAATAACTTTTAAAGTTGTTTCAACAACATTGAAGAGTGGTCCAGTTGGAAAATAGTAATTAACCCAATTCGGAAAATGAAATCCAATTGTTTCCAAGCTGTCAAGATCGGCATAAAGACCCGAAAGTTTATCAGGATGATCTAGAGGGTATCCGGTCAGATAACTTAAATTTTGTCCCAATTCATGAAAATCTAATTTTGTTTTTCTTAATTCGGTGCTATTCCATT
Source organism: Leptopilina heterotoma (assembly GCF_015476425.1). NCBI lineage: Eukaryota > Metazoa > Arthropoda > Insecta > Hymenoptera > Figitidae > Leptopilina > Leptopilina heterotoma. The sequence continues at coordinate 289,874 of NW_025110973.1, forward strand.
CCTTATAATATTCGTCTCTAAGTCTAAAAATATATTCCAAAAAAATTTAATATAAAAATATCAGTGAAGAAAAATAAATATTTTTCTGCAAATTTCGTTTTCTGTTACAATTTACAGTGAAGCGTTGGTTGAAATAAATAGTCATCCTCAATAGTTTTGTAGTTTATAGGAATTGGTTGCCAATTTAATTTTTCATTCCAATTTTGATATGAATCGGGAGGATAGAGACTCGCTAAAACAAGTTGTAAAGTCATTTTTGTTCGATCTAGATTCGAGCTTAAAGATTCAACATCTTTTGGTAAATAAGTACTGCCCAGGAAATCGTCATATAAATTTCGTAGGATTTTTCCTAATTCGTAGGCTCTCTGTTTTCCTCTCTGTTAGAAATAACAAAATTTGAATTCTAAAAAATTAAATTCTTTGCGATTTTTTAAATCCATTTGTTTACAATTCAATTTTACATGAAATTTCCATTATTCGAAAATTTTTCAATTAAATATGTATATTAGAAAATTCTACGAAAATTAAATTATTTAAATACAAGAGTTTATTGAATAATTGAACTTTTCTTAAAATTGAATTCTCATAAAGAATTTTATTGACAAATTTTTAAATAATTGAATTTTTTTCTAAAGAATTTGAATTATTAAAGTTTTTTTAAAAATTTAAGTTCTTTAAAATTTTTCATAATAAAGCTTTGATACTTACAATGGTTAATTGTCCAGGACCAGCGGGAAAATAATGATCAGGTGTGAATGGAATCGTCGGGTATATTTTCAGTGGTGTTCGATCGCCGTGACGAAATAGCTTGACATATTATAACAGACTTAATATTTTTGTTCTCTTTTCAAAGAAATTTTTTTTTTTTACAGAAAAATATAGAATGGAGAATTATTAAATTTTATTTACCACGTTCACTTGTTTGAGAAGCGCACTACTTGTGTTCATGATACAGAGACAATTGGGAATTAAGATTAAAAGCGTAAGAGCGTAATAATTACGATATGCCATTGTTGATGATTTTTAATTTGTTTTCAATACAAATTTCATTTGATTTCAATTTTAGAAAACAGATTTCAATAAGAGCTGGACATTTATTAAAGCATTGCAGAGTCAAAATACTTTAACAGACATATACGCCCATTTGTTATGTATAAAGATAGCAGGAGACTATTTATCTACTTGATTATATTATTATAACTTTATGTCACTTCTATTTGATTGAAAATTCAGAGGATGATGACCTAAAAGGGAAATAAAAATAATTTTCCGAAGAAATGTTGTATGTTTAAAAAAATATGTATTTGCTGGTATAAATAATTTGTTACAGAATATACAGAAATTTTGGAACATTTTGAAGATGATAGGTAACAAGTAAAGTAAAAAAAATTTAAACAACTACGTCTACTTCCTTGTCGACCATCATTTTATCGAGAAAATCCATAACACATTTGTCTACCACAACATCATCAACTTTATCGTCCTTTTTCATTTCCTTAACACAAACATCAACTTGTACCATCATTTTGCTATTGACTAATTTTCCAAATTTCTCACTAATAAGTTCCTTCTCCTTCATCCAAACCATTAAATCCTTAAAGCATCTCATATGCCAAGGATTCATTTCCATATCAACGTGTTTCAATTTCGTCATATGATTCATAAAATCGACGGAAACACATTTAACATCATTACCAGACATATGCATCATTTCAACATTCTTCCAAAGCTCGGCAACGTCGTCTTCAACAACTTCAACTTCATTATCGGAGAAGTCGACCATTCGAACATTAACCGCATCCTTAAACCATGCTGCTTTCACTTTCTTCAATTTATTATGTGAAACAACGAGTCTCTTTAAATTAACCATACCCTTCAATGCGTCGTCCTCCATGTCCATCATATTTGAATGAACAATTGACAAAACACGAACATTGTCCGCCACTGGTGTCATAACGTCATTCTTTAAAACTCCAACATCTGAATATGCAACAACAACTACCTTAACGTCCTTTGGCGCTCTTGCCATATCGGCAGCAACATCCTTTGATCTAATGCAAAACCAAACAACAACATCTTCACCATGATACTTTATTACGTTTCTATTGCAAACGGCGTTTGAAAGCACAATTGCTGATAATAAGAGGGAGCAAATAATGAGTAGCTTCATTTTGATATAGTGAAATAATTCGACTGATTTTATATGTGTGAATGGAAATTAATTTATAGACATCTGGTATCAGTTGGAAGATTTGACATTAGATGATCCTTTAGGTTATTATGTTTTTGAATTGACCCCAAAAGAATAATTACATATGGAAAAATGAAAGAAAAACTGTTTGATGAAAATATTATTATATACTATCTTAAGGTTAATAACAATTGATCGTTTATCATTTAAAAAAATAGAAACGTCAGCTTTTATGATATTTTTAATTATTATAATTATACTTTGATGATTAGGAAAATATATTTAATATTCCTAATGCACAAGATATTGAAAACACAGATATGATCCAATATAATTATTTTATTCTTTGAATATCTATGGCTGGACTTGCAATTACAGGGTGTCTACTAACCGGGAATAAGCCAGGAATTTTATTATGCCAAACCGGGAATTTTTTTAATCAAATTAAAAAAAAATTTATTATTTTAATTTGTGTTTAAAAAATCGCTTTTTATTTCAATTTTTATAGATATTTACAATGTTCTCTAAATTTGAATATTAGTTAAAAATAATTAATTTGATAGTAAAAAGTCAGTCACTGATTCAAATAATTATAGTATATACATATGTAAATAAATTTAAAAACAATTATCCAATTAATAGAAATTTTGTGAATTTCAACTGAAAATAAATGAAATAATTAAATTTGTTAAAGAATTTTATTAAAAACTTTTTAACAAATCGAATTTTCAAAAGATTTTAAATTTAATAATTGATAAAAAAAATTGAATTTTATAAAGAGTCACATTCTAATGTATTCATATTTCTTAGTACGAAGATTAATAATTAAAATTTTTATTAGTTAATTTAAAAAAAAGATATACACTTTAAAATTTTTTAATAAAAATTAAATTTTCACAAAGTTTTTAAAAAATTTTATTAAAATTCATCGAAAGAATTCAATTATTTCTAGAAACTGTAAAAAAAAAATTCTTCTCAATAATTCAATTATTTCCATAAATATAGCAAAATTATGCAGATTTACTAAATTCAAAAAATTCAATTATTTTCATAAATAATAAAATTCTACAATGGAATTCAATAATTATTTTCAAAAGTAATAAAATTCTTCGCAAAAATTCAATTATTAAAATTTTTTTTTAAATTCTTCTCAAAGTTAAAATTATCTTTATAAATAATTAAAAATTGTTCTCCACAATTCAATTATTTTCAAAAAATTTTTTTAAATTCTACGCAAACATTTAATTATTTTCATAAATAATAACATTCTTTGAAAGGATTCAATTACTTAAAAAAAATAGTAAATTTCTTTGCAGAAATTAAATTAGTACCTATATATCAATACATTTTTAATAAAATTGAATTAATCAAATTTTCAAATATAATTATGAACGGACAAGATTATTTTAAAGAATTGAAAAAATTGTTTGTTTAATTCAATTATTTTCCAAATTTTTAATTAAAATTATTTAAAAAAAAATTATTTTCAAAATATTTAAAGAAACTCGTCAAAAGAATTTAATTATTCATAAAAACTCTAATAAAAATTTTTTGAATCCATTTGTACATTTATTTATGTTCGAAATTAAACAAATTTGATGAGAAAAGAAATAACCAGGAATTTTGTTGAACGAAAATAATAGACACCTTGAATTAAAGACCCAAAGATTTCAAAAATTTAAAAAATTTTTAATGTTAAGAAATTTTTATGCAAAATGTTTACAGGATTGCCACAAAAATTTTATTGTTTTCATCATTTCAATTCAATTATTATTTTCAAGAATTTTTAACTAAAATTCTTTTCTAAAACAACTATTTTTTTTATAATTTTTTAAAAAATGTGCCTTTGAAAATTTTCAAATTCATTTGTTTACAATTCAATTTTACGAAAATTTATTTTCAAATAAATATCTATTAAAAAATTCAACGAGAATTAAATTATTTAAATAAAAATAATAAATAGTTTATTTAATAATATTTAATTTTATTAAAATTTTTGAAAATAATTGAAATTTTGTCAAGAACTTTATTAAATTTTCTGAAAATAATTGAGTTTCAAAGAAGAATTTTATTATTCACAAAGATAATTTAAATTTTGACAAGAATTTTTAAAAACTTTTGAATATATAATTGAATTTTTTTGAAAAATTTTATTAATTTTGAAAATCACTGAATGTCTGCAATTATTTGTAACTTTTTCGAAATTCGATTTTTTTAAAGTGTTTTTAACTAAAATTCTTCTATAAATTAATTATTTTAATAATTAATTAAATATATAATATATATGTATATTAATAATCTTAACTTATTTCAGAAGAATTTGAATTATTATAAGTTTTCAAAAATCTATGTTCTTTAAAATTTCTAATTAAGTTCATTTAAAATTGAAATTTTATAAAATTTCAAATTAAAACCTTTTGATAAGTTCGTCTATGTATGAAAATTATAAACGCACCCTTCTTAAAATTCAACTAATTTTGAAATATTCATGTAAAATTATTCATTTAAATTTTATAAGTAATAATTTTATGTCAAAAACTTTCAAAATTTAATAATTTTATTAAATAACAAACTTCTTTGAAACTTGAAAATTTCTTCTATCTATTTCGGCCATATTGGATCCGCCATTTTGTTTTTTGAAAAATTAACATCAGCTTTTTTAAAAATTTCCAAGTTATGATTATTATAAAAATTTAATTATACGACTTATTTGGCCACGTTTTCGGCATATTTGGAACAACCACTGCATGTCTTTTGCAAAACAATGAACAAGATAAAAAAATTTTTATAAAAAATACAATATTACAGTAATTTTCTACATATTGACAAATGATAATACTATAAATATTTAGAAATCTCCACAGCAAAGAAAACAAACTGCATTACAATGTAAATAGAACATGTTGATTACGGTTAACTTATACAAAGATATGTTTTTAATGTCAAATGTTATGTATACAATAACAATAAAGATAAAACACTCTAAAACAATTGACCTTAATTAGAATGATTATTTACTGCAATAATTTGATCTTTAACTCTCGATAAATTTTTCTTTTTGTTATGTAAATTTAAATTCTCACTTGACATTTGCTATACTTTAAACTCTATCAGCTGGTTTGCAGTAATTAATTAATGATGACAAACTTTTGATTATCTACTTGTTGAATTGGAAAATAACGATGGAATATTACTGAAACAATAATAGAACTTTTATTTTGACATATTTTATTTATGAAAATAATTTTTTTTAAAACTTCTATAAAGAATTTGTGGGAGCTCCTTCGAAGCGAGGCATATCTTGAGGTGAGCAGAATATTTCTGGACTGGATCATATAAAAAAAGCCCTTTAATTAAATCCTTAAATTTTTGGAGATTAATTCTATTTTAGTTCTGAATCGAAATTTTTGGAGATTAATTCTATTTTAGTTTTGAATCGAAATTTTTGGAGATTAATTCTATTTTAGTTCTGAATCGAAATTTTTCAAATGGACATTTAACAGGAAGATTAGGATGATAATTAGGAAGTAAATTACTGAAGCATGTTTCTAATAGTGTTGTTTTTATTAACAGCTGATAAAATTGTTGTTATACAAACTTCAAAGAATTTCTAAGAAGGATGACATTTTCATAAGTTTTTTTTAACAAATCAGTCACTGAATTAATTTCTAGGAAGGGAATCGAAAAAAATTTTTTTTTATATTACTGCCAAATATTTGCACTAATAGAAATTTTCAGCAAAAAATAGATGAACGTAAATAATTATCTAACCATAGTCATTTTTGAATCTACGCAAACGCCAACAGCCTCTTCATCATTAACATCAGTTACAGTTTTCAAACAATCTCTTGTATTAACAAGTAAACGCTCAATACTAAGATCTTTAGATACAAAATCGCCAACAACATCTGGATGACTCTTCATCCAATCGTCCAATTCAACCATACATTTCCAACTTAATGGATTCATAACGACCTTCAACGTTTTAACATTTTTCATCGTATTCAACATATCCATGACAACACAATTAAATTGATTATCTCCAACATCAACGTTCACCACTTTCGAAACGTCTACATCTTTATCAACTTTAGACAATTGATTTGAATTCATATTGACATCAGTCAATGCAACCATATCGTTCATCCAACCGGCTCTAACCTCCTTCAATTTATTTAATCTCATATTTAAAACTTTAAGCTTAGTAAGACCTTTGAATGCGTGATCTTCAACGTCCTCCACTTCTGAATGTTGAATTTCCAATCGTTCCATTGTCGGTCCAAATCTCTCAAAAACACCGACTTCAACTTTGGGTATTTGACTCTCTACAATAATCATTGCCACAACGTTCACGTCGTCGGGAACTTTGGCCATTTCAACTTTCAGGTCCTTAACAAAAAAGCAGACTACCACAACGTCCTTCTCACCCATATCGGCCGTCCTCCGCATTATGCAAGAGGCTCTAATCAGGGCAACAAGGCCCAATAAAATGAATAGTCTCATCAGCATCTTTACCAAAAACGTATCAACTAACTGCGATCGAATTCAAATAGACTGCAATTTATATAACGGAAATTGTTGATTTTACAAAGAAAGAAAAAAAATTCTCTTTACGAAAAATTATTTTGTTGTTTGACCTAAGAACTCGTAACGAATTTTTGGTAAAAATGAAAAAGCCACAAGTCATAGATGAAAGGTTAAATAGTTATCTAAAAGTTAGTTTTCAGCGACATCAGCAAATATAAATATATGGTTTATCATATTCTCCCGACCTTCGATAATGTTTTTGTATTTGTCGCCATAGTAGGGGTGACGTAAATTAATTCTCGTTCCTTTTTTTATCTCTTTTTGCAACTGTCACTTAAAAAATAAATAATCTGAATCTGTTAACACAAAATTGTATAGGTATCTTTTCTTTTAATTAATTAAATTGTTCCTAACAATACCCTAACATTGCGTTAATAATTTGACGTTTTTGTATTAATTCAATCAACAATATAATTGTTTATAACAAACTAATTGCGTAATCTATTACAAATTTTAGTAAAAAATTGTTATAAAAAGAAATTTCCAACGAAATTTATATGACGATTTCCTGGGCAGTAATTATTTACCAAAAGATGTTGAATTAAGCTCGAATCTAGATCGAACAAAAATGAGTTTGCAGCTTGTTTTAACGAGTCTCTATCCTCCCGATTCATATCAAAATTGGAATGAAAAATTAAATTGGCAACCAATTCCTATAAACTACAAAACTATTGAGGATGACTATTTATTTCAACCAACGCTTCACTGTAAATTGTAACAAAAAACGAAATTGCAGAAAAATATTTATCTTTCTTCACTGATATTTATATTAAATTTTTTTGGAATATATTTTTAGACTTAGAGACGAATATTATAAGGAATGGAATAGCACCGAATTAAGAGAAACAAAATTAGATTTTCATGAATTGGGACAAAATTTAAGTTATCTGACCGGATACCCTCTAGATCATCCTGATAAACTTTCGGGTCTTTATGCCGATCTTGACAGCTTGGAAACAATTGGATTTCATTTTCCGAATTGGGTTGATTACTATTTTCCAACTGGACCACTCTTAAATGTTGTTGAAACAACTTTAAAAGTTATTAATAACAATAATTTATTGAAACGACTTAATGGAGGTAAAATTATTAATTTCATTCAAATAACCGATTATTTGTCTATTATCAAATAAACTTACTATTTAAACGAAAATAATTTTTACATTTACTCGAATCAATTAAAGTGTATTTGAACCAATAAATTCATTATTGGAAGCAAATACCATTTAATTGATTGAAATAAAAATGTTTTGATTCAAGTAAATATGTGACGGGCCGCAAAGAAACCTAAGAAGTTATAGATTATGTTTGCGTCCGATTTATCTTGATTAAAAGCTTCCGTTTGATTATATTTAAACTTGAAATCAGATATTCTATTGAACATTTTGGATCTAACGAAGCAGAAGCTTTTAATTAAAATAGAAATAACAAAAACATAACTTCAAAATAATATTGAACCTTTCTTCGAAGCGCGTCTTTTATAATGAAAATGATACTTTTAGGAAAATTTTTACGACAATTTTTGGAAAATATTTCTGCTGTAACTAAAAGTTCTCCTAAAGTTGAGAGTAATCCAAAATTGTATTTATACAGTGGACACGATCTTAATGTTGTGGCTTTTCTCCTTGCTTTGAACAGTACTGAATCGCTTTTAACAAGATTTACAAGTACAATAATAATGGAATTATTATTGATTGACAATAACTATTACGTAAAGGTATTTACTGAAAAAAAATCTACTCTTTACTTGCAATAAGAGGAATATTTTTAATTTCCCATTTTTATTCATTTTACAACAATATGTGACAAATTTTTACAAATAAACAACATTTTGATATAAAATCCATTTCAGATAATATTTCATTAGACACAAAATTTATATATGTCGTAAATATTATTTGAAAGAAAAGTCACTTGACATTAAAATTTCATTTGACATAAAAATATAAATATTATATAAAAAATTATATATAAAATATTATATAAAATATTATATATTATTTTAATTATATTATATAAAATAAAAATATGAATATGAAAATATTGGTGCGAATTTAAAAAATAACGAATTAGATATTATCAAGAAAATTGTGATTGGCCAATTTTAAAACTCGCTCCTCCATTTTTATGTCAAATGATCTAGATGTAAAAATAATAGTTGTCAAGTGAATTTTATTTCAAATATAACAATTATGTCCAATTATTTTTATGTCAAGTGAGTCAAATTTATTATTTTGTGTCTATAATCAAACTTTGTTTTCAGTAAAAATAATCATTTTTCTAAATTTAATGAATTCTCACTTCTATATTTCTTTTTTTCTATCTAGATATTGTATTACTTGGGAATTCCACCAGTTACAAAAGAATTGAAGATTTTTAACTGTGAAAATCCTTGTCCATTGGAAGAATTTCAAAATCTTGTTAAGCATTTACTTCCATCAGATGAAGAGTTTTTTTGTTCTTAAAAAATGTAATTAAAATTTTTTTTATTACCAATTTAAAATTTGTTGTCATTTGCGACTTTTGAAATTTGTCTTTATTGAAATAACGAATTAATTATTAATAACAATTAATATAGTAAATTATTAAAATACTAATTTGATTAATATAGTTATAATACTAATATTAATAATAATATCGAGAATTTCTGGTAAACAATTACTAGAATTTAAATTAGTTTTACAAATATTTCTCAATAAATGAATTTTAGTTTACTTGTTAATCAACCATTAAAATTATTAAAGATAATTGATAACATCTTTCTTCCAAATGTCTACAATTTCCCTGCTCTACTTTGGCGAGAATCTAAAATGAGAAAATAATATTAAATACATTTTTCTTTAAATATTAATAAAAATACTAAAAATTCAAATTGTCTTACCTATTTGAAGATCTTTTCGCATCAGGAAAGTTCTGTTGTATCTTTTTAATTTACAAATCGATAAAGAGGCTTTTTTCTCGAATATCTGCTTTTCATTTTCGCTGTTATTACTTCAAGAAGAAAAACAATGATGGCAAGAGAGTATCCAATGACTAGTACAGAAAGCAGTATGGGTAACAGTTTATCCTTAGTAATTTCTTCTGGTTTTGGTAAATCATTCAATATATGTGGAATATTTTTATAGAAATCTTTAAGAAATCCAAATTCCGATGCTTTTAGAATTGTTTCCCTAAATCGATTGACATAGGGTGAAAAATAATGTGCCGTGAATGTACTGTATCCACTTCCAAAAGTCTCCTGCAATATTTTTCCATTTAGTTTTCCGTATTTAACTTCATATTTCGCAATATGATATGCACCGTCGTTAAGAACACAGCAAATATTTTGAAAATTAGACAATTGCTTCAAACATGTTTCTTCTTTTCCAGATGGATAAAACATTCCTTTAAAAATCCACCTTCTAACATCAGATTGTGAAAATGAAGTATAATAAAATAGTTCTGGTCCATTAAGTGTAGTAATTACAGATATATTCGATTTCATAAGTTCTGCAAGAGTTGAAATTTCGGGAGCTGAAGATATACTGATGTCCAGAATGACAGAGTAAAAATAACTTGTGTAGACAATGCATGTAATTAACAGTGATCCGAAAATTGTTCTTTCTGATAAATTCAGTGGTTCCTCGGATGTTCCCATTCCGATTACAATCTGAAAGATGCTTAACGTTTGCCAAGCTCTCCTCTTGAATTTTAATAAAAAAATTGCGAGTCGTATTACGCTAATCATACAAATCGTTGCTAGGATCATATGCCAAAATTGTTCTGAAACTTCAATGCCTTCGTTACATTTTAATCCTTTTGGAATAACAACATTTATTCTAACAATATTAAGAACTACGATTTGCTGACGAAAACAATTAAGATCATTCGATTGAAATAGGTCTACCAAATTTAACGACAAATCCGATAAGCTTAAAATATTTTTAAGTAATATATCTTTTTTTTTATCATTGTCTGCTTTAAAATATGTCTTGCTTGCAACATCTATAATTTGTGTCACATTTGATTTAAAATTCATTGCCTTTTCAAGAATATCTAGTAATTTCATGGAACTGTTGTATTCAACTTCAGATGAATCATAAACAGATTTACAGTCTACTTTTAATCTATATCCATGGAGATTCTTCAATTTATTTGGAAACCATTCACTTTTTGCTGACAGCAATTCGTGGGAATAATTTTGATTAAAAGGATTCAGATGACTCAGAAATGGTGACATTAAGGAACTTGATTTAATTATTTTATGCGGTTGTTCATTACTATATGTCAGTAAGGTAAAGTCTAAATACTTTAATCTCCAGGCTCTAGATAAAATTTTTTCAATAATCGTATAATTTGAGGATGCGGAATTTAGAATTAATATTTTCTTAGGAATTTGCCGTGGATAATAAAGTCCATTAAGCTGATAAATATGCGTAAAAAAAAAGAAATCAAAGTCCAGTTTTGACATTTCGTAAACAAACAGTGAAGGACCAGCGTTTTTGTAAAGTTTCTTTGGCTTCTCTAACCTTGGATCTGTGAGTAAAATTGTTTCCAAATCATTATGACTAAAGATTACGGATGGAAAGTGGGAATTGACACTCGTTATGGTTGATTGTAGTATTGGGTCCGTAATATTTTGCACATCGTCAACAATGAATATAACTTGATGTAGTTTTGATTCTTCTTTTAAATGCTTTAGCAGTCCATCGATGTAACCATTTGTTGGTGAGGTATCTTGAATTCCTCTTAGAAAAATAAACGTAACCAAATATATGTTAATGACTTTCATCCTTAACAACCGATTTCTTCAAATGATAGAAATAGACTGCAATGAATTTGATGTCGTAACAAGAAATTCTAATTGAATCTTTTGTGTAATAAGATGTAAGGAAAAAAGACTTTTGAAATACATTGTTATCAATAAAAATTAATTAAATTGAATGAGATCGGAATTATTTAATTCTGATTCTTTTCTAAATCTAAATAATAACTGTCTTATTATATATAATAACAAAATAATAAAATATTACAATAAATAGGAAATTACTATCGATTTCTATTGTATTCATATAACAAATGTAGCCAAAAACCCTCTTTATTTTAGATGTGTCGACAGGACAGTTTTCTGTTAAAGGGGGATTCAATAATTGTAAAGATAAATTCGGCGTAGAAATTCATTTCATAAATAATTATTGCCAAAAACGGCCTTGGCACTTCGAGAACTGCGCCTGTAAATCTTTAGGATTTACTATTAAAGAATTTTTTAACACAAAAAAATTTCGATTTTTTGAAGTTTCTACATAGTGGTCAAACACATTAAAAAAATACATATAATATTTTTAAAAAGTGAATTAGTTTCTATTTTATCAATATTTTTTCAATAATTGAATTCTTTCAAAAGAAAATGTAATTAAAATTGTATTGGAAATAATTTAATTCTTTGGAAAGATTTTTATTAAAATTCTTTAAAATAATTGAATTATTATGAAAAATTTATTTCAATATTCTTGAAAATAGTGAAGTTGTTTTTAATCATTTTTACTGGAAATGTTAAAAGTAATTGAATTTTAAGAAGACTTTCTTTAAAAATAATCGTGTTTATCATTAATTTGTACACTGTAAAAAATTTAGAGAGTTAACGGACTGTGGAGTTGGGAGTGAAATTTTTCGAGTTTTTTTTTCCCCTTCATCAACACCCGCGCGAGTTATTTATTCCTTGGGGAGTTAGCATTTGGGTGTAAAGTTTTAACCCTCTTTATCCAACTCCCCTGGCATTAACTCCCCAATGGGTGTGACTTTTATAGAATACCCTAAGGAGTTAAAATTTAAGTCCCTTTTTTTTAAAGTGTAATTAACGAGTTTCCTACTAAATTATATTAAAATTAATCATACAAAATTTAATTCTATTAAACAATTTTATTAGAATTTTTGTAAATATAATTACATTCTTTTTAAAGAATTTCATTAAAACTTCGTAAAAATAATTATGTAATTTTTAAAAGTAATTTTGATTAAAAACTTTTGAAAATAATTGAAATTTACAAAAAATTTTGATTAAAAACTTTTGAGAACAAATTGTATTGTTTAGAAAAATTTTATTACAATTTTTAAAAATAATTGAACATGTTAGAGAAATTTTATTAAAATTATCTTAGATATATACCTATTCACGATTTTTAAGTATAGTGCAATTTCTCGATAAATAGTAGCTTTTATCATTAAAAATATAAACAAAAGTATCCAGATAGTAGCGAATAAAAAAAGTAGTAAATATTAGGTTTTAGTAGATGAGAAATAAATAATTACATTACATAATAAATACTAATAATTATTATATATATATATATATGACGCACTCCGAAGAAAGGAGAAAAAGACAAATTTTAGGTTATGTTTGTTATTATTCTGGATCAACTCTCAATAGAAACCACCCGTACGTTAAAAAATCTTTAAAATATCGAAAATTATTAATAAAAATTGAGTTTATGAGAATTAAACGAAAACTTTAAAATTATAATAGAAATAACAAAAACATAACTTAAAAATAACTTGCAATCTTTCTTCGGAGCGGAGAGTGTTTCAGAGTGAGAGTGATGCGCCAAAATTTAAAAGAGGAATAAGTAAGAATGGAAAAGTTATGACGTGTGAATTAAGACTACATTGATTTGTTAGATTTGTTACAAACATTAAAAAATTATCAAAATGTATAATATAAATATTATTTAAATTTTAGTAATTGATATATAAGTATTTTTCTATAAAAAATATTAATTTCTTTAAAGGACTCTCACCTCTTAATTTTCGGAAATTAATAAATTTTCCAAGTAGAGGAAAAATGGATTAATAATAATACATCTTAAGAGCGTTAGGCAATTGGAAAAAGTAAATGTACAGTTTATGTTTTATAAGTTTGACTTAACACTACCGAATTCGAAATTGCTAGACCGACAATCTGAAAAATAAATATTTCAGTATGATAATTATCATAATAAAATTTTCGGCAAGACAGTGCAGTTGTTAAATTTTACGTGAAAGGAAAGATGCTTTCTAAAAGGAGTGGTCAGTTTTAATTTTTTTTTTTTTGACAAATTTATGAAAAAATATTATGTCGTTTAGAAAAGTATAATAGAATTGAAAAAGTGAACTTACGGACTTAAATGTTTCTAGCGAAAGAATATAAAATGGTCCTCCGGTTAAAGATATCGGACGTTGAGCACGAACTGTCATTATTAACACAGCATACTTTATAACATGATTTTTTTGCTTTTTGCAATTTTTATAATCTAGAGTATCGTAAGTGGAAAACCATTCGCAGGAATATACAGCATCTGATACGTCTAAACCCTTAAATGAATTATTAACTATTCTTAGTAAGGTGTATTTTACACTATAGAATATTAGCCAATGCGACAATAAAAGAAACGTCTAACCAGTTTTGAAATATCGCTGGCAACGAAGCAGAAGAAAAATAATTGCACCGTTACCCCCATAGCGAATTCTATCAAGTTTAGTACTTGCACAACGCATTCTATGTCAGGCTAGAAACCAAATTTCTTTTAACTTCGGAAAAATGTTAGAAATTTTTGAATTTAAATAAAAAAAAAAAAAAAAAATTTAAATAATTTCTTTAATTATATTACTGTAATTTGAAGTGTTGCTGCTTCAAATGAACACAAGCAAAGGATGACAATATTTTGCACGCATTGCAAAAACATACACGGACTTCCAATATTTTCTAAATTTTCAACATAACTGTAAATATAATTTGTTGATAATGTTAAATGAATAAAGTAACTATTCTACAAAATGGAATTACTCTCTTACCTTAGAACTTCCTTATGTAGATTCACACAATTTTTCAATCGTCTTTCAAGTAGTGCTTTATGCATTACTTTACTCCTAAAACAATTTTTATGGAGTAGTAGTATTTTTTAGTATTGTATTATTTGAAAATAATTTGAAAACAAAAAAAGGAGTATAGTTTGAAAATTTGAATACCTATTGAAATCTGCTGGCAGTGCTTTACTGAGAAATTTTAAATACGAACAAATAATCACTAGCGAAGAAACGTATAATTGATCGTAGCATATACTACCCATACAACAACCAATAACACCACTGATTTGAGAAAAATATGACCATCCATAATATTCATATTCGTCCCATGGAAACCATCCTGAAAATGGAAGTATTTTTGGCACCACATTACCATCGTGCTGTTGTACATGAATTTCATAAAGTCGAAATGAAATTGGATTGAAACAATAATGAAGCACAGCGCCAACTCCAATTGGCGGCCAATAGTAGGCAAATAAACTTGTTATTCTCTTTGCCACTTTCATTTCCTTATGCAAAATTTCCTTATCTGAAAAAAATAATGAAATAATTAAATTTGTTAAAGAATTTCATTAAATACTTTTTAACAAATCGAATTTTCAAAAGATTTTAAATTTGATAATTGATAAAAAATTGAATTTTATAAAAAGTCACATTCTAATGTATTCATACTGCTTAGTACGAAGATTAATAATTAAAATTTTTATTAGTTAATTTAAAATAAAAGATATACACTTTATTTTTTTATAAAATTGAATTTTCGCAAAGTTTTTAAAAAATTTTATTAAAATTCATATTCGAAAGAATTCAATTATTTCTAGAAACTGTAAAAAAAAATTCTTCTCAAGAATTCAATTATTTCCATAAATATAGCAAAATTATGCAGATTTACTAAATTTGAATATTATTTAAAAAAAAAATTCTTCACAGGAATTCAATTATTTTCATAAATAATAAAATTCTACAATGGAATTCAATAATTATTTTCAAAAGTAATAAAATTCTTCGCAAAAATTCAATTATTAAAATTTTTTTTTTAAATTCTTCTCAAAGTTTAAATTATCTTTATAAATAATTAAAAATTGTTCTCCACAATTCAATTATTTTCAAAAATTTTTTAAAAATTCTACGCACACATTTAATTATTTTCATAAATAATAACATTTTTTGAAAGGATTCAATTACTTAAAAAAAACAGTAAATTTCTTTGTAGAAATTAAATTAGTACCTATCACATTTTAATAAAATGGAATAAATCAAATTTTCAATTACAATTATGAACGGACAAGATTATTTTAAAGAATTGAAAAAATTCTTTGTTTAATTCAATTATTTTCCAAATTTTTAATTAAAATTATTAAAAAAAAAAATTATTTTCAAAATATTTAAAGAAACTTGTCAAAAGAATTTAATTATTCATAAAAACTCTAATAAAAATTTTTTGAATCCATTTGTACATTTATTTATGTTCGAAATTAAACAAATTTGATGAGAAAAAAACGGGAAATAACCAGGAATTTTGTTGAACGAAAATAATAGACACCAATAATTAAAGACCCAAAGATTTCAAAAATTAAAAAAAATTTTAATGTTAAGAAATTTTTATGCAAAATGTTTACAGGATTGCCACAAAAATTTTATTGTTTTCATCATTTCAATTCAATTATTATTTTCAAGAATTTTTAACTAAAATTCTTTTCTAAAACAACTATTTTTTTAAATAATTTTTTAAAAAATGTGCCTTTGAAAATTTTCAAATTCATTTGTTTACAATTCAATTTTACGAAAATTTATTTTCAAATAAATATCTATTAAAAAATTCAACGAGAATTAAATTATTTAAATAAAAAAATAAAATCGTTTATTTAATAAAATTGAATGTTTCGTAAAATTAAATTCTTTCGACGAATTTTAATAAAGTTTTTACGAATCATTACATTTTTCGAGGAATTCCATTAAAATTATTGTATAAAAAATAATTCAAATTCTGCAATTCGTGTTTTATTATTTATAAAAATAATAATTGAATCCTTGTAAAAAATTTTATTATTTATAAAAATAATTGAATTATTTGTGAATAAATTTTTATATTATTTATGAAAATAATTAAATGTTTGCGTATAGAGAAAAATTTTTGAAAATAATTCAAATTTTGCTAAGAATTTTATTAAAATTTTTGAAAATAATTGAATTTCTGCAATTATTTTTTTAATAATAATTATACATTTTTCGAGGAAACCGATTAAAATTGTATAAAAAAAATAATTGAAATTTTGTTTTAATTTTTTTTATTTTTATAAAAATAATTGTATTCCTAAAAAGA
This sequence comes from Leptopilina heterotoma, assembly GCF_015476425.1. Lineage (NCBI taxonomy): Eukaryota > Metazoa > Arthropoda > Insecta > Hymenoptera > Figitidae > Leptopilina > Leptopilina heterotoma. The sequence goes on from NW_025110973.1 coordinate 306,793, forward strand.
ATTTTAATATTTATGAAAATAATTGAATCACTAAAAAAATTTTTTTTATTTTTGAAAATAATCCATTATTTTCATAAATAAAAAAAAGTTGACGTGAAGAAAATTTTTGAAAAAATTTATAAATAATTGAATATCTGTGAAATTTTTATTATTTATGAAAAATAATTGAAATTTTGTCAAGAACTTTATTAAATTTTCTGAAAATAATTGAGTTTCAAAGAAGAATTTTATTATTCACAAATAAGATAATTTAAATTTTGACAAGAATTTTTAATAATTTTTGAAATATACCCCCACAGCACCAAAACTTTCCTAAAAATTTATTAAATATTTACTTGCAATACTCGTCATATTTAAAAAGTTTAGTGAAAATTGTGTAAAGATTTAAATGTCCCGATTAAATAAATGTTTAGCGCGAAGCTTTCCTGAACATGTCCTGAACATAAAATTGAGCTCCCGCGTCCAATAACTCGATCTGCGCTTGAACTGAAAAATTCAAGCCAGTCAAGCCGGCAGAAAATGGAAAAAAATAAAAGTCGGAATTTTTAATTTTAAAACATACTACCGTATAGAGCATAAAAATGCCCAACTTTTTTGTCTTTGAAATTTTTCTGTAGAACTTTTATTTTTAATAATAATGGACAAAAACTGAATTTTTTTTATTCTTCAATTTCATTGAATTTCAAAACATAAATCGACTTTTCTCAAACAAATCTTAATGAAATTAATTAAAAATTGATATACTTACTTATCAGGGTCTACCGAAGACGATGAAGTGATTGAAACATTAAAAAAAGTTTATTGAAAAATTATTTGTTAATATAAATACAGACCTGTCAATAAATACGTTTTCTCAACTTTGATGAGAAAAAGTGTGCGGTGAACTTTCGAGTTGACACAACTTCCAGTGAGACATTTGTTTATTAACATGTGAAGAAGTTTTTTGGAAATTTTTATTTAAATCGGATGAAAAATAAAGAAAATACATAATGTTTAAAAAAATATGCGTCGTGCGGTGTTTTGACATTTCGACGCAAGAGGAGAAAACTATTGGAAACTATTGCTATTTTCTGTTGATTTATTTAAAAATAAGTTTATTCATGTATTATATTTAAAATAAAAACAATTCTATACATTTATAATATGATAGGCAGTAAAAGATTTATTTAGATTTACAACGACAGGAAGAAAAATAGGAAAAAGTTAAACAAATGCGCGATGCATAAAATTACCACCAGAGGGCAGCACCTAATGGGCATATCTAATTCTCATATTTTACTTCCTAACGTCGTGTATTATATTGGATTTTCAATTTCTTGTGTACAAATGAAAAAGCAAATTTTCAGGATAACTGGTTTTTTTCTATTTTGCAATAACTGTCCAAATTAGGAGAAAAATCCTTTTGAAATTACGTTTACGTTCAAGCAGCCATTTTTAAAAGGCGACCACTGTTAGTTTCCAATAGTTTTCTCCTCTTGCGTCGAAATGTCAAAACGCCGCACGACGCATATTTTTTTAAACATTATGTATCTTCTTTATTTTTCATCCGATTTAAATAAAAATTTCCAAAAAACTTCTTCACATGTTAATAAACAAATGTCTCACTGGAAGTTGTGTCAACTCGAAAGTTCACCGCACACTTTTTCTCGTCAAAGTTGAGAAAACGTATTTATTGACAGGTCTGTATTTATATTAACAAATAATTTTGCAATAAACTTTTTTTAATGTTTCAATCACTTCATCGTCTTCGGTAGACCCTGATAAGTAAGTATATCAATTTTTAATTAATTTCATTAAGATTTGTTTGAGAAAAGTCGATTTATGTTTTGAAATTCAATGAAATTGAAGAATAAAAAAAATTCAGTTTTTGTCCATTATTATTAAAAATAAAAGTCCTACAAAAAAATTTCAAAGACAAAAAAGTTGGGCATTTTTATGCTCTATACGGTAGTATGTTTTAAAATTAAAAATTCCGACTTTTATTTTTTTCCATTTTCTGCCGGCTGGACTGGCTTGAATTTTTCAGTTCAAGCGCAGATCGACTTATTGGACGCGGGAGCTCAATTACATCTTCGCATAATTATAATTATAATTATAATTATGCGAAGATTTTATTGAAATGTTGAGGAAAGCTTTGCGCTAAATATTTATTTAATCGGGACATTTAAATCTGTACACAACTTTCAATAAACATTGCAATTAAATATTCCGAATATTGCAAGTAAATATTTAATAAATTTTTAGGAAAGTTTCGGTGCTGTGGGGGTAATTGAATTTTTTCGAAAAATTTTATTAATTTTGAAAATCATTATGAATGTCTGCAATTATTTGTAACTTTTTTATTTTAAAAAAATTACAGATTACAAGTGTCTTTGTGGGAATTTAAATTATTTTACAATAATTATAGTACTTATTAGCCTCGTTGCTATAGTCTAGGAATTACAGAATTTTGACCCACTTTCTAGGATCTGCTGGCCCATCCCAGGTGGAAAAGTTAACGTTAGCTAATGTTACTAACGTTAACTAACGTTAGACTAACGTTAGACTAATGTTAATAACGTTATAATCTGATATAAGTGATCAAAAAATGTCGTTAGACTAACGTTAACTTTTCCACTTGGGACAGTATTCTTTATAATAAAGAATATTAAATACTAAGAATTCCTAGCTTGACTAGGAAAGTAAATCACACTTTCGAAATTAAACAAAATTCTTCTTTACCTTCATCTGTGTGGCAGATTTCCAATGCGTAACAATGACATTTATAAAGCATATTAATAAGATTTGTGATTTCGTCTATTTTCCACATACAATATAACCATTTAACAAGTCCAGTAGTATGGAAAGAAACACAACCGAAGATGTGTGCAAATTCTCTTACATTCTTAGAATCTTTGAGTCCTATTAATTCTGAGCAAATTAGTAAAAAATTTGACGATAAACAAATTATGATAATAACACTGGTCCATAATTTTATTGCAAACGAAAACACTCTTTTACTATTGTATATACGAAGAAGATGTAGAAGATTAAATGTATGTTGAGCATAATAAGTTAAGGATCTATTACTACAAGTCATCGTTTACTGAATTTTTTTTCCCTCTTTTTTTTAAATATTATTTATTTTTATAATTAAAAAAAGCAAAAGTAACATACTACTGGAACTAGTGATCTGTTATATTGAACGTGGAAATTTGTACTTTGTATTCTTTTCTTCGTATTATTAAACTCTATTTCAAGTATAGTGCCTTTTGCGAAAATGGAAACTCTGTTCAAACTTGGTTCTTGCGGTATAAATTATTTATTATCGGTAAAGTAAACTATACTATTAGAGTATTGAATATTTCTATCAAAGAGGACAAGTGTGTAATTTTCTAATCTTCTACATCTACTTATAAAGTTTCCGACAAAGTGGGAAATAACTTAATTTATCGTTTTCTGTCGGAAGTATATTTTTCAAAAATAACCATGCATATTGTTCTGGATTCAGTTTCATTGAATTATTAATTGAGTTTGGTATGTGGTTTGCAAATAAAATATACAAGTTTAATTTTAAATAATATATTTTGAATACTAAAAAATGCCAGTAGTTTAAGCAATGAGTTTGATGAATAAATGAAAATAAAGTTCTTTGACTAGTTTCTTTTTTACGTACGAACCTGTATTCGCATTATGTAAAGTCTGCATAATTGAGATTATTGTGAGGATTAAGAAAATTCACTATAAAAATGTAGATACAAGAAAATTATATTTTAATAATTATTTTAACAATTTTCTATATTATGATCAGAGTCTATAATAAGCTTTGTCATAAATTAATTTGCAAAAATTGAATGAAATACGCATTTTTGAAAAAAAAATTGCGCAACAATATTATTAGATTCTAATCATAGTACAAATGTTAAAATATTAATAAAATAAAAAACTTACCGAATTTCCTTGAATTTTAACCGATTTCCGGGCAAAATTTTCAATTTTTCCCTAACCCTAAAAAATATTTTGATTAAAAAATAATTAGATACTCAAAAAATTGTTCTATTGCATTTAATTATACGAATTCTTTTAATTGTAAAATTATTCTAAAACACGTCAATAAATTCTTTTTTTAAATAAATATTTAATGATTATTATTTCATAGGAATTCAGATTTTCAAAAAATTTCAAATTCAAACCTTTATGCAAATTCAACAACTGAGAAGAATATTATTATAAAACATGAAGATATAAATCACTCCGAGTCAAAGACTCAAAGTAAAAAAAAATTTAAAAAATTATTATTATTATTATTTTGAAGACTCGGAGTTTTTGTTATCTTTATGTTTTGTAATAATTTAAATTTTTGAAAAAAAAATTTTTTTGAAAAAACAATTTTTTTTTTTTCAAAGAAAAAAAATTCCTAAATTATTTATAAAAATTTTAATAAAATCTTTCCCAAGAATTCAATTATTTTTACAAGTAATACAATTTTTCACATGAATTCAATTATTTAAAAATATGTAATAAAATAACGAATTCGTTCTAAGAATATTCAATTATATTTTCATAGATTTATATTTTTCATAAGATTTCAATTATTTTTAATACAATTTTAAATAAATTCGCCTAAAAACATGTTATTATTTTCACAAAAAATTTTTCCAAGAATTCAATTACATTTCGCAAATAAAAATAATGAAATTCTTCGCTGAAATTCAAATATTTTCAAAATCTACTATTTTAATCAAATTTTTTAAATGAATTCATTTTTTAAAAAAATGTAATAAAACGCATTGCAAGAACGCGAATTCAATTATTTTCATAAACAATAAAATTCTTTACAAAATTTCAATAATTTAAAAAATAGTTTAATAAAAATTCGCTGCAAGAATCCAACTTATTTTCATAAAAATAATAAAATTCTTTACAAGACTTCAATTACTTAAAACAAATGTAATAAAAAATTCTTACGAGAATTCAATTATTTTTCTAAATAATAAAATTCCTCTCAAGATTTTAATTATTTTTATTAAAATTTTAGGTAAATTCTTCGCAGAATGTAATTGTTTTCAAAAATATTCAGAAATCAATTATTTTTTTAACATTCATGCCATTAATGCTTTTAATATTCAATTATTATGTAAAATTTTAACTGAAATTCATTTTTAAATCAATTATTATTAAAAAATTCTACGAGAATTCAATTATTTAAATGCAAATAAAATGCAAATAAATTATTTATTGAATAAGAATGTTTTTTAAAATTGAATCCTCATAAAGAATTTTATCAAAAAATTTTAAAATAATTGAATTTTTTTTTTTTTTAAATTTCGGAATTTTAATAAAATTTTCTGGAATAATTACATTTTTCGAGGAATTCGATTAAAATTGTATTAAAAATAATTGAAATTCTGCAATGAGTTTTATTATATTTATGAAAATAGTTTAATTCCTAGAAGGAATTTTATTATTTCTGAAAATAATTGAATATTTGTGAAAAAAAATTTATTATTTTATGAAAATAATGAAATTATTGCCAAGAAAATAGAAAATTTTGTAAATTATTAAATTCCTTGTGAAATTTTTATTATTTTATGAATATAATGAAATGTTTGCGCAGAATTGCATTAAGTATTTTTTTAAATAATTGAATTCATTTGGAAAATTTTTGAAAATAATTGAAATCTTTACCGAGAATTTTATAAAATAATTGAAATCTTTACCGAGAATTTTATAAAATTTTTTTTAAATAATTGAATTGATTCGAAGAATTTTATAAAAAAGTTTTAAAATAATTGAATTCTTGCAACGAATTTTTATTAAAATTTTCAAAAATAATTGAATTCTTACGAAGAATTTTTTAAAAATCATTTTAAATAATTGATTGTTTTCAAAATTGAATCCTCACAAAGAATTTTATCAAAAAATTTTTAAATAATTGAATTTTTTTTAACGAATTTCGGAATTTTAATAAAATTTTCAAGAATAATTACATTTTTCGAGGAATTCGATTAAAATTGTATTAAAAATAATTGAAATTATGCAATGAAATTTTCTTATTTATGAAAATAATTTAATTCCTAGAAGGAATTTTATTATTTTTGAAAATAATTGAATATTTGTAAAAAAAAATTTATTATTTATGAAAATAATGAAATTATTGTGAAGAAATTTATAAAAAATTTATAAATAATTCAATTCCTTGTGAAATTTGTATTATTTTATGAATATAATGAAATGTTTGCGCAGAATTGCATTAAGTATTTTTTTAAATAATTGAATTCATTTGGAAAATTTTTGAAAAATAATTGAAATGTTTACCGAGAATTTTATAAAATTTTTTTTAAATAATTGAATTGATTCGAAGAGTTTTATAAAAAAAAATTTTAAAATAATTGAATTCTTGTAACGAATTTTATTAAAATTTTCAAAAATAATTGAATTATTACGAAGAACTTTAGTAATTTTTTTTAAATAATTGAATTGATTCGAAGAGTATTATAAAAAAAATTTTAAAATAATTGAATTCTTGTAACGAATTTTTATTAAAATTTTCAAAAATAATTGAATTCTTACGAAAAACTTTATTAATTTTTTTTTAAATAATTGATTTTTTTTTAAATATTGTGTTTGAAAATTGTATTTGAAAATAGTATTTGAAAATAATTAAATTCCTCTAAAAATTGAATATTTATGAAAATAATAATTCAATTAAATAATTGAAATCTTTTGAAAAATTTTATTATATAAAAATAATAGTACCTAGATATTGAAAATGATTGAATTTGAGGAAAATTTTTGAAAATAATGAAAATTTTGTCTAAGAAGTTTATTAAAATTTTTGAAAATAATTGAATTTTGAAGAAGAATTTTATTATTTCTAAAGATAATAATTGAATAAATTTGACGTGGAATTTTTAATATAATTTTTGGAACATAATTGAATATATGCGAAGAATTTGATTACTTTTGAAATAAAATTGAATTTCTGAAAATATTTAATAAATTTTTAGGAAAGTTTCGCTGCTGTGGGGGTTCTTCTAAATTTAATTTTCTTCCAATACTTCAATAAAAATTCTTGACTTTTCCCTATAATCTATGACCACCCTGGAAATGTTAAAATATTTAAAAAATAAAAAACTTGTAAAATTTCCATGGAAACTTTGCACGGAAATTCCATGGAATTTTCAGGGGGTACTTCCATGGAATTTTTCGACGTGAGGGGGGGGGGGTGCTGTATTATCATTATTTTTATTGTATTATTATAGTATTTTTACCATTTGTTATGTTTTGAATATTTCATAAATTTTAAATGAAAAAGTCAATTTTAGTATGATATAAAAATATTTATTAAATTGTATCATAACAATGTCCCTTTACTTGCTATCGGGACAATTAATAAAAATACAAATAACTACAAAAGAAAAGTTTAATTCAAATTATACATAAATATAAGCACAAAAGAAATAACGATCCAGTCCTTTAAATCCTCTACTCCATAATTTCCCCCCTTTTAATAAGTATCGTTAGAGGCCATATATCCATAAATTACCAAAAATTTTTTTTGGAAATTGAAATCCTTTTACTTCTTGCATGTCAGACTATGTTACATACATTAGCACCACTGTTTCTCCTAATAGTCGTAACAAATAACTAGACCCCCACTATCCCCTTAAAGCCTTATTTAATTTGTCAATGCGGTTCATTATATTTATTAAAATGAATATTTTAATTATTTGAATATTTGAATATTTTTATTATTTACAATTGGTTATGAAGACTTTAGGAGGTGTTTTTGAAGCCTTAGAAAGTTAAAAAATACAAAAAAAAATTAATTTTTTAAAAATTCTAAAGTGTATGTAGTAGTAGTACCTTAATTTATTGTCTTGACTCTATTTCAGGAGTTTTAAAGAAAATAAAATAAAAAACATATTATATAATATTTATATATAATATATTTATATTATAGGATCTTTAGACAATTTAATGAGCTCTGAAATATGATTCAAACAATGTGCGGTCCAACAACAATGGTTTTCAAAAAATACAATACTTGTTACACAGTTTAAAAAATGCTGCAAAAAATAGGATTTACAAAATTCAGTCTTTGCCAGTACCACATTATATATAATTCCTATATTTATTAATTATAACATTGACATTGTAGTAAATTTACAAGAAACAACATATTTCCATTAATAACAAAAAAAAAATTTTTTTTTTATTTTCAAAAACAATTGCAAAGTTTGAAAGCAATTTGACAATTCAAATAAGAACTTTAGTTCCTTCCGTGATCTATAATCATCACTGAATTTACATATGCAAAATCAATTTAGAAATATTCCCCCGCACGATTTTGAAATTCAAACTTTAGTTTATGAATAATTGAATCCCAGGGGTGTAATTAGATATCAGTAATTTATAAGGTCAACTAGTTCCATAAAGATGACAAAGTTTCAAAATTCCTAAATAATAAATGATAGAACAATCTCCTACAACTTTCTATTGATTATCAAGAGTATTAGTAATACTAAACATTTATTCCATGCTCTATATACTTGTAAAAGGAATTCACGATCAAAATAGAAAGAAAATTTGCAATATTTTACCATATTGTTTCTTTAATGTCAATCAATTGTTTAATGAAAGGAACAATAAATTTAGGATTAGGAGTAAAATTAATCTAATGTATAATTATGACTGTCCTAAAAAACAGTCTTCAAAATTACGTACCTTATTTATTCGATACTTTACAATTACTTCGTATTTATAAAAGTGAAAAGAAATTTGCATTGCGTGTAAAAATTTCAACGCTGATAATAATAATTTGTTTTTTAGCCGCTAATTTATTTTTAATATTATCGGAATTGATAGATCTGAAGAATGTGAATGACGCTAGGGAATTAGCTACAAGAATTGGACCTGTTTCCCTACATATCACTGGTTTTATGAAATGGTGTTTTTGTATGTTGAGCATCAATAGAATAACAGATTTGCTGTCATTGTTAAAAAAATGCTACTCCTATTCTTACGAAATTTGTACAAATCAAAAAGGTCAGGATTCTATCATGTCTATAGTTGAAATTCTGATATAATCGTCATTGGGAAATTTTTTTAAGGCATTTTTCAAATAACAAAATTGATGATTGAATCTGAAACGATATGAAATTTCAGAAAAGGAGGATTTTCACGAGGAAATGGAATTAGTGAGTAGGAGGACTAATTTTTTTATTATTTTGTGGCCCGCTTTGGGAATGACTGGAGCTTTACATTATTGTTGCAATCCTCTATCATTTCGTTTATATAAAATTTACGTACAACATGAAGATAGTAGAAATGTGTCAAAAGTCCTTCCAATGAAGGGATGGTTTCCATGGGACGATAATAATTACTTTGGATGCTCTTATATTTTACAAATTTTCGGCGTGCTGGGCTGTTGTCTGGGAAGTGTTTCCTATGATCAGTTGTATGTGACGACGTTGATAATAATTTCTGGTCTTATAAGACATCTTCTCAAATCTCTAGAAGGAAAAAATGTCGAACTGCAAACATATAGGTACACATTGGCCATACTATCTAGTGTTTTTTTGTTTTATCATAAACACTTTTTCAGAAAACATATCCTAGTACGCATTATTAAAAATTTTATTTTCAGACAAGATTTATCGAATTACAATTGTTTTGAGAATCGACTGCGAAAATGCGCTATACAGTATGCGGAACTTTTACAGTAAGATTGCGATAATAAACAAAGTTTATTTATTTCTAATATAGTGACTAATCGTCACTAATAATACAAAATGCTAAAAATTTCAATTTTATAATTAAATTACAATTAAACTGATTATTTCAGTTATTTACAAGATTTGGAAAATGTTGGAAGTCCTTGTATGTTTGTACAATGTGTGCAAAATATTGTTATCTTGTGTCTGTCATCATTCGAGGCAGCAACACTTAATTATACAGTTATGCTCCTTGTAAAATTAAAGATATTTAACTTTTAATTCAACTTCAAAATAATTCTTTTATTATTTCTTGATGCAGATGGATGCAGAGTGTATTTTGAAAATTTTAACAATGGCAGAATTTGTCACTGCAATTACGATACAGTTGTTCTTTTTTTGCTTTGTTGCAACGCATATCAAATCACTGGTTTGTAAAAAAAAAAAATTTTTTTTGAAAAACTTGTTCAGGAACAAGTTACCATTACCTTTTTTTGCATAAATGAACTATGGACTTTTTGTCAAATTAATTCATACCTTCTTAAAGGGAATCGAGTTCTTAAGACTAGATGATAGAAAATGTTTTCAAAAAGACTTTTTTTTTTATTTTAGGGTTTGAAAATAGCAGATGCAGTATATGCTTGTGAATGGGTTTCTTCCTTTGGTCCAGTAAATTTAAAAAAAGAAAAATATCTCAAAAATAATAGGGTGAAGTGCTCAGTGCTAATGATTACAATTCGTTCACAACGACCAATTCTTCTCACTGGTGGTCCATTTTATATTCTCTGCCTGGAGACTTTTAAGGCTGTAATTTTTATTTCACACGTGTACACAATTTTTATCTTTTTTTTTATTTTTCTCTTAATAATATTTAAACTAATTTCAGATAATCGGTCTCGCTATATCCAATGCCGTTATATTAAGTCAAGTCTACAAGGGTTAATCTAATTCTTGTATAATAATAAAAGATGCAGAATTTTGCAGTAATTTATAAAAAAATCTTCTTTGTATTAATTAAGTCTTAACATAAACATAATCATTGTTTGATATTCAATACATTGTTCCATTTTGGTACTATTAAATAAACTGAGTTAATATCAGTATACATAGTGCTTTCAGATATTAATAGTATTAAAAGCAGAGCTAAAAATAAAAATTAATTTATTAAATTAAACTATTTAAAAAATAATTGAATTGTTTAGAAGGATTTATTAAAATTTTAGGAAATATGAACAGTAATAATTAATTTTGTACTTAATAAGTATACCACTTCATAATAAGGATATTATGAATTTGTAGGATAAAGGAAAGGAGTTAAAATCTAAACTAACCAACATATGTCGTTATTCAAATTTAATTAAAATTATTTATTCAGTCTGAAGTAAATAAAATGTTTCACAGCATTAAACATTTAAACTTCGAAGTAAATTTAAAGTGTCAATTTAGTGCAATTACATATACCCGATAAGTGTAATTAATCTAAGGATTACACGTCCAGGCTTCGCACTCCATTATGAGTTTAAAAAAAGTAGGAAAAAGTAGCCTCGATGACAAAAAAAAGTAGGAAATAGTAGCCTCGATGACAAAAAAAAAGTATACATATATTCCAGGGTGTCTGCTAACCGGAAAATCCGGGAATTTAATTCGACCGGGAAAAACCGGGAATAAGTCAGAAATTATATTCCAAACCGGGAATTTTCTCACCAAATTAGAAAGAACTTTATCATTTTAATTTGTGTTTAAAAAATCGCTTTTTATTTCAATTTTTATAGATATTTATACTGTTCTCTAAATTTAAATTAGTTAAAAATAATTAATTTTACAGTTAAAAATCAGTCACTGATTTAAATATAGTATGTAAATAAATAAATTACAAAAAAATTATCGAATTAATAAAAATTTCGTGAAATTCAACTGAAAATAATAAATTTTATTAAAGAATTTCATTGAAAACTTTTTAACAAATCGAATTTTCAAAATATTTTAACTTAATAATTGATAAATAATTAAATTTTATAAGGAGTCACATTCTAATGTATTCATGTTTTCTAGTGCGAAGATTAATAATTAAAATTTTTATTTGTTAATTTAAAAAAATATATACACTTCAAATTTTTTCAATAAAATTAAATTTTCGCAAAGTTTTTTTGAAAATTTTGAAAAATAAGATTTTTAAATTTTTTTAATTCTCTTGTTTCAAGATAATTGAATTTTTATAGACAAATAATTGAAAATTTTTGATATAATTGAAATTTCTTTACATTCTATGTAAAAATAATTTACTTCTTTTAAAGAATTTTATTTCAATTCTTCGAAAATAATCAAGGGAAGTTAATCACCGTAATTATAATTTTATTTTTAAAAATTTCTTCGCAATACATTCAATTATTTTCATAAATAGTAAAAATTGAAAAATGAGAATTCTTGAGAATTTTATTAAAATTCGTCGAAAGAATTCAATTATTTCTAGAAACTGTAAACAAATTCTTCTCAAGAATTCAATTATTTCCATAAATAACGAGAATTCAATTATTTTCAAAAATTTTTCTTAATTTAATAATTTGTATGTCTACTATTTTAATAAAATTTCCAAAAAGAATTCAATTATTTAAAAACAATTTTGACAAAATTCTACACGAATATTCAATTATTTTCTAAAAAAAAACGGAAATTTAATAGGAATTGAATTATTAAAAATAGTTTCTAAATTTTTTTTTTAAAATCAATTATTTGAAACTTTTTTATAAAATCCTCGCAATAATTCAATTATTTCCATAAATAATAAAACTCATTGCAGAAATTAAATTATTTTTTATACAATTCTAATCAAATTCCTTGAAAAATGTAATTATTCTTAAAAATTTGATTAAAATTCGTCGAAAGAATTCAATTATTTCAATTATTTCCATAAATATCAAAATTCTTCAGATTTACAAAATTCTTTTGAATATTATTTTTGAAAAATATTCTTCACAAGAATTCAATTATTTATTTATTTATTTATTTAAGTAGTAAACGGAACTATGCCCGTTTATTTATTTATTTTCATAAATTTTCATAAAATTCTAAAAAAACAATTCAATTATTTTCAAAAGTAATAAAATTCTTCGCAGAAATTCAATTATGTTTAAAATTTTTTTTTGAAATTCTCTTCGCATTTCAATTATATTTATAAATAATTGAATTGTTCTCCACAATTCAATTATTTTCAAAAATTTTAATAAAATTCTACGCAAACATTTAATTATTTTCATAAATATGTAATAACATTCTTTGGAATGATTCAATTACTTTTATAAATAGTAAAATTCTTTGCAGAAATTCAATTAGTATCAATAAATTTTAATGAAATTGAATTAATCAAATTTTCAATTATAATTATGAACAAAAACGATTTTTTTTTAAATTTGAAAAAATTCTTTGTTTAATTCAATTATTTTCCAAATTTTTAATTAAAATTATTTAAAAAAAACATTATTTTCAAAAAATTTAAAGAAACTCCTCAAAACAATTTAATTATTCATAGAAAATCTAATAAAAATTTTTGAAACCATTTGTAGATTTATTTATGTTCGAAATCAAATAAATTTAAATTTGATGAGAAAATAAAACCGGGAAAAATTATGACAAAGTCGGGAAAAATCGGGAATTTAAAGGTTATCATTTGCAAGAAAATCTAAACATAATTCATAATCAGTCACTATTGATTGAGTAAATGTCGGTAAAATTATTCTCTAATATCTTATTGACGGTCGTTTTTCATTAACGATTTTAGTTTTTAACATTGTTTTTAAATGGAAATTTGAAAACTAAAAATCTAAATGTGACTATTTGTTGAGAAAAGTAGCTTTTAGTAGCGTTAGGCTCAAAAAAGTAGGCAAAAAGTAGTCTCTTATCAAAAAAGTAGCAAATAGTATAGCTTTTAATAGAAGAGTGCGAAGCCTGCACGTCATTTCGGAGAAATTTTCACACGCGACATAAAATTATTTAAATTTCTAAAAAATTCGCTAATTGCCTTTTTTGCTTTTCATCGTAAAGAAAATACAAAGCAAAGAAAAAAGAATTTTACTATTATTTTTTTAAAAAAAATCATTATGATGAAAGAGAAACTTAGAACATTGATCTAACGTCGAATTTTGATTTTGAAGGTTCTTTTATTCCGTTAATCCAATTACGATAATTGAGAACGTTAACGTACACACCTGGTACATCACTTTGTCCACAACCAACTCCCCAAGCCGTTAAACCTGCAATCACGAAACGTTCTGAATTCATCAAACAAACAAGAGCACCACCTCCATCACCCTGAAATTGAAGAACAGATTGTTAAAAATTTAACAAGTTGACTGTCACCGATTTTTCGTGTTAATGTATTCGATGAGTTAAATATTAACTTTCAAAAGAGAATTATTTAAATAGATTGTTAATTATTTATAATTAAAGATTTATGAACAAGTTTATTGTACCGTGCAACTGTCTTTTCCTTTTTCTCCACCGGCGCACAGAAAGCTTTTATCATTCAATCTGAAATCTGCACCAAGTCTTGTTTTCTGTAATTTTGATTCACATGTCTTGGCATCTACTAATGCAACATTTACTTTTTTTAAAATTTGTTCATATTGTGCATTATTTTCGCCTTTGAATTCGACAGCACCCCAACCGGCAGTACTGCACCTGTATATAAAGATTATTGAGTTACTTTTCAGATATGATATTTGGATATAATTCAGAAAAATTAGATGATATAGATGTTTTGAATGGTTATATATAAATAAAAATAATTGTAATTTTGTTAAAGATAATTAAATTATTGAAAATAAATTATTGTCTGTATTTTCTTAATTAAAAAGTAAAGGCACCTACAAAGTATTGTTTAGAAAAAAATCTTTAGAAAAATCTTTTTCTGGAAGGCAAGCAGAATTAATGTTATAGTAGTCCTGGAACATTATTTTTATCTCATTAATATTTATAACAGCTATGTCATTATCAAGAGATTCAGGATCGAATTTTTCGTGGACTCTTGTTAAGATTGGTTTTACAGTAAGACTTTTTTCATTCATATCCATTCTATCGAATTTTCCCAATCTAATTTGATACTGATTGTTTCTGAAAATATAAATATTAATATATTAAATTTTTTAATTTCTTTTTTAACCCTTTTCGCTGTTTTTTGTTGGAATAATCAGCACCTTAGATTCTTCATCTTAAGCATTCAGACCCTAACCCATTAAAATTAGTTTTGCTTTCTGAAAATTATTATTTTTGTCAATAAATATGTTTACTAACTTACAAATTATAAACTTTGTGAGCCACTGTGAGTACAGATGTTTCATTAATAATGACACCTGCTCCAATTGTGTTACCCTTAAGATCTATAATCTCCGCATGCCAAGGATATTCACCATAATATGCTTGATAATTAGGTTTTGGTTTTTGATCAATTCTCAATCTCACTCCACATGATTTTTCTGTACAACAGCGTTTTTTATTAGGTGGACACCATGGATTTTGATCCTATAAGAAGAAAAAATATTTTTTATAATTATTTTCTTCTATTCCCATTGAAGCTCAATGCCAGATAACTTAGAAAAACTCGTAACTTAGACGAGTGTAAAAAAAAAAAAAAAAAAAAAAAAATTTTAACATTTGAAAATCTTAAATAGCATAAAAAATTAATAATAACTTACATTATTTACAATACGAGGAGAATATTTCGAGTTATCATTATCTTCAACAGTCATTCCATCACATACAGATGTCGATGATATACATCTACAAAATGTAGGATTCTTGCTGGGTACCGGTGTTAATCCTATAGTAAATAATTAAAAAACATTTATCTCATAATAGAAATTTTATTAACTTTAAAATATATATATATATATATATTTTTTTTTTGTTATTCCAAGTTAACAAATTACAATATTTTTGGAAAAATCATGTTTATGGGAAAATAAAAAATTATTTAAAAAAAATTTTTTTTTTGAAAAATACTTTCAAAAACTTTAAAAATTTATTAACAAAAATAATTACATGTTATAACAAGGTTGCCACGCAACCTGGAAACCTGGAAAACCTGGAAATGTAAGGGAATTTTATAAACTTTGAAAAAATCTGGAAAAGTCAGGGAATTTTCATCAAAATTCTAGAAAAATTATTATTTTCTAAAGTTTATTCTTGAAATCTAATTTTACATGAATATTTCAAAATTAATTAAATTTTAAAAAAAGTTAAATATTCTTCTTGGAAATTCAATTATTTCCAACAATTTTCATAAAATTCATGTGGCAAAATTCTAATTATTTTTAAAAAACTTTCCTCAATTCAATGATTTTTCTACTACTTTAATAAAATGTGGAAAAATTTTATATTCTACGTAAACATTTCATTATTTTTATAAATAATAAAATTCATCTCAGACTTTTAATTATTTTTAATACAATTTTAATGAAATTCCTCGAAAAATGAAATTATTTTTAAAAATTTTTATTAAAATTCATCAAACAAATTTAATTATTTAAAAAGACATTTTAATAAAATTCGTCTCAAGAATTCAATTTTTTTTTTAAAGTAATATAATATTCTTCGCAGAAATTTTATTGTGTTCAACAATTAAGAAAAGTTCTCGTCAAAATTTCAATTAATCTTTATAAATTTTTCTTCGAAATTCAAATATTTTCAAAAACTTTAATAAAATTCTTGGCAAAATTTCAATAATTTTCAAAAACTCTTATAAAAAAAAAAAATTTCAAAAACTCTTTTCTCTTTGGAGAAATTCAATTATTTTTAATAAAATTTTAATCAAATATCCGAAAAATAAATTTATTCAATTAAAAATTTTATTAAAATTTGTCAAGAGAATTCAATTATTTAAAAATTTGTTAATAAAAGTCTTGATAAAAATTCAATTTTAAGAAACATTAAATTATTTAATAAAATATTTATTTTTGTATTTAAAATAATTGAATTCTCGTGGATTTTTCTAGTAAATATTGATTTTAATTTCATAAAAATAAATTTCAGTTAAAATTTTAAATTATTATTGAATATTGAAAGCTAATAGCGTAAATTTTTAGAAATAATTGAATTTTAAAAATGTTTCAAATTTAAATCTTTTAGAGTATTTTTGAACTTTTCATACTTTTAATTAACAATTTTGTAGAATTTATTTATTTATTTTTTTACTTTTTAGCATTTTTTTTTAATTTTAGAATTTTTTTTTAAATTTTTAAATTTTTAAAAAATTTTTTTTTTTTTTTTTAAAGTTTAATTGAATTTTTTTTAAAATTTTTGTAGTGTTTATTTTCCAATATATATTTAATTAAAGAATGTCAGAATATAATCAAAATTACGTAAAAATTAATATTGAAAATAATTGAATTTTTGCGAAGAATTTTGTCAATTTTTAAAAATAATTCAATTTATTTCGAAGAATTTTATTCAAATTTTTTTGAGAATAATTGAATTCCTGCGAATAATTTTATTATATCTATAAAAATAATTAAATTCTTGACAAGATTTTTAAGGAAATTTATAGAATTAATTTTTCTCAAAAACTTTAATGGAATTTTTTTTTAAATTATTTAATGTTTTTAATTTCTAATTTTTTTAATTGAAAAATGTCAGAATAATCGAAAGTTAAGAGGTAAAATTGAATTGTAAACAAATGGATTTAAAAATTCTCGAAGAAGAAGAACTTTTTCGAAAATTATTTAAAAAAATTGTTTTAAAAAAGAATTTTAGTTTAAAATTCTAGAAACGAAGAATTG
Organism: Leptopilina heterotoma; assembly: GCF_015476425.1. NCBI lineage: Eukaryota > Metazoa > Arthropoda > Insecta > Hymenoptera > Figitidae > Leptopilina > Leptopilina heterotoma. The sequence goes on from NW_025110973.1 coordinate 324,260, forward strand.
AATTGAAATGAAAATAATTTTGAAAAATTACAGTAACAATAGTTTTATAATATTAAAATAATAATGATAGTATCAAGTTTTAATTATTATATGGAATTTAAATTGAAAATTTTTGAAAATTTCAATTTCTGTAAACAAATAATAATTATTAAATATTCATTTAAAAATGAAGTTACCCGTGTGGAAATCTGCCCAAGTTAGCCCAGTTAAAAACTGGGAGCCAGCTGGGCCCCACCTGGGCTTCCCATTTTCATAAAAATATTAACATTATAATAGAAAAAGTCTGAAAATTAAATATAACTATTCACAATAAATCATTCTACAATTAATTCATAATAATAATAATCATTATTATTTTAAACAATTTATTATTGTCAATAATTATAAACTTTTATTGTACTACACTAACAGACATTTAGTTTTACCGAAATTTTAAAGTTGTTCCAGCTGAATTTATTTATTTATTTAATAATTAACTCATCAAGGTATAACGGTTTTTAATACATTTTAATAATTGTTTAAACAAATGATTGTTGTTATTTATTAACTTTTGATACACATAACTTAGAAACTTGCAATTTTTTTCCTAATTTTGCAATTAAGTAATACGAACGACATAAAATAAAGACAATTTATGGTTTTAACAATTCAGAAATTGTTTAAACAAATTATTGTTGTTCTTTATTAACTTTTGATACACATAACTTAAAAACTTGCAGTTTTTTCCTAATTTTGCAATTAACTAATGTAAATAGTAAATCATTCGGATGTTTTATGATTTTAATTTTAACAATTTATCAAATGTTTAAACAAATAATTGTTGTTATTTACTATCTCTTGACACATAGCATCTAGAAAAATGAAGTTTTTTTCTTATTTTGCAATTAGTTAATCAGAGTAGTAGTAATTGTAAAATTAGAAAGAAACTGCAAGTTTCTGGATTGTTTGTATCAAAAGTTAATAAATAATAACAATTATTTGTTTAAACAATTTCTGAACTGTTTAAATCATAAAATACTGTTATTTCATACTTTTCAGATTAGTTAAATGTAAAATTAAAAAGAAACTGCATTTTTTAGGTGCTTTGTGTCAAAAATTAGTAAATAACAACAATCATTTGTTTAAACAATTTTTGAATTGTTAAAACCTTAAATTATTTTTATTTCATGTGGTTCGAATTAGTTAATCGCAACATTAGAAAAAAACTGCATCTTTCTGGAAGCTAGTGTCAGGAGTTACTAATTAACAACAATTATTTATTTAAACAATAACGACTGCAATATAACATTAGTAAAATTTATTATATATAATAACAAAAATCGTTTAGAGTGAAAATTATTAAATAGTTTAGTTTTTCTTTAACATTTAATAATAAAACTTTGATGTAATTATGGTCATCTTCGTACATGAATTGACAATTGACAAACATGTTAACATTTTACGGAAGCATTTTAGAGTTTGTCTATTGACCCACTCACGGTGGGTTCCGGTCAGGCGAAATAATATTATAAGTGGGCGTGAGCTGGGCCCTACCTGGGCTTCCCAGTTTTTGAGGACCCACATCAATAATTATATAAGCAAAAATTTCTAAGTCCAAACCTAAAAATTTTTTTTTCAACAAAAAATTAATGTTTATAATGACTTAGATTAAGAAAAAACGTGTTTTTAACAAAAATGTATTCACAATATTTTTTTTATGTAATGTCCACATAATTAATTAGTAAAAATTTCTAAGTCCAAACAACTAAAAAAAATTTTTTTTTTTAGACCAACAAATTAATGTTTATAATGATTGTAAACAATAAAAAACACATTTTTAATAAAAATGTATTGATATATTTTTTTCATAATAATATAAATATTATTTTAAGAATATTTATCGTTTATTATTACATTAATAATATTGTTATTATTATTATTAAACTATTTATTTGTTACGGTGTATTCGTGTCAGTAAGTGCTTTATTAAATCATTTCAGCAGATCAACAAGTCACTGACAATAAAACGTCGGTGTTCAGTAGTTAGTCTCCGTAGTATAGTGGTTAGGGCGTTAGTCTAGTAGTCCGTAGGTCGTAGGTTCAATCCCCGCGTGCGTTAAATTTTATTTGTTTCTTAGGTTTGCGTTTATTCCGATTTTTCTGCATTGTATTCGTATAAGTATGCCATTTAGTGATTATATATACCGTTTAATAATTTAATTAACAAATTTCTAATTTTTTTATAAATTTTTAATTTATAAATGAAAGGATATATATTAATTCCCACATATATGCTAACATTATTTATGAATTTGCTTTTGGTCACAATTTCATTAAAAAAAGTAAAAATCGTTAAATAATAACGTTATTTATTTATAATTCGACTTATTTGTTATTAATAAACAATTTATTCATTAATTTGAATGAAAACTAAATCTATGAGCCCCAGCTGGATTTTTCCTAGGTGGGCTGTGGCTGGATTCACCGTTACAAGCCAAGGAATCGCCCACCTGGGCCATCCCTGCTGGGACCCACCTAGAACCTGGGAAGCCCACCTGGGACCCACCGTGGGCCCACCTCACTTTTCCACACGGGTATTGATGTTTTTGAGTAATTTTATAATTAAAAAAATTCGTAAATAAATGTAACAGAACAGGAAAAGAAGTCGTGTTTGTCTGAAGAAAATCAGGGAGTTTGGCAAAATTAAGAATAAAATTAAAAATAAAATTTTTAATTTTTTTTTTTTTTTTTTTTTTTTTTTTAATGTAGTTTTAAAAACTTGGCAAAATTATGTTTTTTAACCTCGAAAATCATGGAAAAGTCAGGGAATTCGAAATTAGGAAAAGTGTGGCAACCCTGTGTAAACAAAATATTTACTTGATAAACAAAAAATGACTTATTTTTGAAAAAAAAAATTTCTTTTTCCGCGTAAATTTAAATATATGTAAATAAATAAAAAAAAAAAAATTTTGTCTATGAAAAAAGAGCAAAATTAAATATTTTTTTTTTTAACTTATAATGTTTATAAAACTTATAAAACATTTTAAAGTTATAACTGCGGTCAAGAAAAATTGAAAAATTAAAAAATTTAAAGTTACTACTTAAAATATAAAAATAATATACTGTTATCTGTTGTTGCAGGAGTTGGTGGAGGCTGCTGAGGTTTTGGTGTCGAATTGGTTGGTGGTTTTGCATTGCCTTTAACATTTACAGGACTCATTGTCGTTGTAGTCACTGGCATTGGATTTGCTTGAGGTTTTCGTGTTCCTGGAGCAACCGTAGTAGGTATTTGCCGCTTTCTTATTTGCGACACTTGATCCAAATCATAGAATATATCCGTAAAGCCAACAGCTTCACTCAAGAAATATGCAAAAATTAAAATCACCACTTTCTTCATATTTATAAATAATATTTAAACTTTTATTTGCTTTAAAAAAAAAAAATTTTTTTTCCTTCCAAAAAAAAAATATGGACACACTTCACCTGAAAAATACAAATTCCTAATGTCAAAATATTAAATTCAACTTTATATTTATATGTCAAAAATGAATTGTCATCATTTTCACCCTCTTTCTTCATTGTTTGTCAATTTTTTTTTATTCACAATAAAATGTAGAGGAAGCGGGAAAAAGAATTATGTGAAATAGAAAAATTCAATTGATTAAAAAAAAGGCGACAAATTTTTGATTTAGTTATTTATCTTTTCTATTTGTGAAGAGAAGGGGGGGGAGGACAAAATTGAGGAAATGGCGCCAACGGTTACTTAACCATGAACTATAGGGTCGAACTCTTTCATATTGTTCCTTTCATTTGGAGGTCGTTTGAAAAATTACATAAAAAATTTTTTTTCCCCTTTCAGGAACTGAAGTTCCGTATTTTAGTAATTGGCACAAATTTGAATTATGAGCACTTATTATGACACTTTCACTGTCCATCCAAATAAGTCACCTACTTTTAAAATTTAATTACTTTTACCTTTTTTTCTGGTAGGTTTTTATCAAATTCTTTACTATTTGGTAAAAATTTTTTTTTGTAGAAAAAAATGAAAATAAAAATGAAAAAAAAAAAAAAAAAAAAATTTTTTTTTGATAAAATTGAATTTTTAAATAAACAATAAACATCTTTCTCTATATTACAACAGTCCAAAAAATCTAACATCTTTAGTTAAAATTATTTCAAAACTAATTGCAATTGATTTAAATTTTTTTTTTTATAAGAATTATGAAAATTTCAAAAACACAATTTTTTTCTAAATAGACTTAATTTTTTTTATTCAGTCAATAAAATGTTTTACAAATTTCGAGAACCTTAAATTAATAATGTACAGGATAATTTTCTTTTTATAAATTTTGCTACAAACATTTTAGGAAATACTTTTATTTATTATTGAATTATTTTTTTTTACTGAACTAAATGGTAATTAATGCTAAACACCAATTTCGTGTGAAAATTTGACTTAAACAATTTTTGCTAAAAATTCTGCTAAACATTGAATTTTGCTTTTTTCTTGCAATTCTAATTAAAAAAAAAAATTAATTAAAATTTTTTTTTTTTTGCAAAAAAGCAATGACAATGAAGAATGCGATCACAATGATCTAATATCATAAATTGAATGCATTTTTGATTCCTTTATTCCTCTTATCCAATTAATATAATTATGAACATTAACGTACACTCCAGGTACATTATTTTCTCCACAACCAATTCCCCATGCAGTTAATCCTACAACATTAAATCGACCATCCTTTGTTTCACAAACAAGAGCACCACCTCCATCACCCTGAAAAATTAAAGACAAAGAAAAAATGTTTTAGTGGAAAAATTAAATTTGCATAAATTTCTACAGTTAATTATAATATTAAATCCACTCTGAAATTTACGAAAAGAAATTAAATTTTTTTCAAATGTCTTTTTAACGATTTCATTTTTTTGACAACCTTAAAAGTTAATATTCAAATTAAAAATATTAATTACAGAAATAAAAAAAATAATGAAATTTTTTTTTTTTTTTTTCAATTTTCTTTATATAAAAAAAATATTTATTAAAAAGTCAATTACCGTGCAACTGTCTTTTCCTTCAACTCCACCAGCGCAGAGAAAACTTTTTTTATTTAATCGATAATTAGAACCAAGTCTTGTCTGCTGTAAACTTGATTCACATAAATCGGAATCGACTGTTGCGAGTTTTACTTTTCTCAAAATAGATTCATATAATGTATGATTTTCTTTACTGAATTTTGATGCTCCCCAACCGGCAGTAGTGCAACTGTGTAAAAATTATTAATTATTAGTATTTAAATTGGAAAACTAATCCACACAATATTATTATATTAATAATCATCTGATCTGAATATATTTGAAAAATATTTCTTAAAAAAAAATATGAAATAATTATTTTACAGAGCAAAAAGTGTCAAATTTTTATTAATTATTAAAATATTGAAAATAATATATAATATAATATAATATAATATAATATAATATAATATAATATAATATAATATAATATAATATAATATAATATAATATAATATAATATAATATAATATAATATAATATAATATAATATAATATAATATAATATAATATAATATAATATAATATAATATAATATAATATAATATAATATAATATATAATAATATATAATAATAATAATAATAATAATAATAATAATATATATATAATAATATATAATATAATATAATATATAATATTATATTTAATTTTTCCACTAAAACATTTTTTTAAATGTTTAATGAATTTAAAATTTTATTTTTAAAATTCAAAATGGAATTTCCAAAATGGAGGACGAGCTATTTTTCAAATTCATTCTCTTTGAAGAATTTTCAAATCAATTTTTGTTTATAATTCAATTTTACGAAATTTCGATTATTCGAAAATTCTTTAATTAAATCTATATTAGAAATATAAAAATATGAAATAATTTCAAAAAGAATTTGAATTAAAATTTTTCCCAAAATTTACTGACTTTTTAATTAAAAGTATGATAAAATTCAGATTTTCTTTCATTTTAATTTTTGATAGGTACCTCTTAAAAATTCAATAATTTCTAAAAATTCATGGCTATAATTCATTTAATATTCAATTATTCGGTATCAAAAATTTTAAATTAAATTAATTTTCAAATAAATTTAAAATTCTTACGAGAATTCAATTATTTTAATACAAAAAATAAATAATTTATTGCGCAATTGAATGTATTTTAATAATAAATTCTCCATAGAGAATTTTATCAACAAATGTTTAAATAATTGTATTCTTTCGTCGAATTTTAATAAAAATTTTTAAGAATAATTACAGTTTTCAAAGAATTGAATTAAAATTTTATTAAAAATAATTTATATTCTGCGATGAGTTTTATTATTTAGTTAAAAAAGTATGAAAAGTTAAAATTTTCAAAATTATAATTTGAAATCTGTTCAAATTTCAAATATTTCAAAAAATTCATGCTATATTGCTTTTAATATTCAAATTATTATGTAAAATTTTAACTGAAATTATTATTTGTAAACAAAATTTTTATTAAAAAATTCTACGCAAATTCAATTATTTAAATAGAAAAATTGAATTGTTGAACAATTGAATGTTTCTTGAAATTGAATTATTTCGACGAATTGTAATAAAATTTTTAAGAATAATTACATTTTTCGAGGATTTCAATTAAAATTGTATAAAAAAGAATTGAAATTTTGCGATGAATTTTATTATTTATGAAAATAATTGAATTCTTAAAAAGAAATTTATTATTTGTTAAAATATTTGAATCCCTGTAACAATTTTCATTATTTATGAAAATAATGGAATTATTTCCAAGAAAAATTTTAATAATATTGAATTTTGAAAATTTTTGAACATAATTGAATTTTTTCGAAGCTTTTTATTATTTTGAAAATAATTGAATTTTCAAAATTCAATTATTTCAAAAATGTTATGCTTCAATTTAATTCAATTATTATCTAAAATTTTAACTAAAATTCATTTTTAAATCAATTTTTATTAGAAAATTTTACGAGAATTCAATTATTTAAATACAAAAATAAATAATCTATAAATAATAATTAAATGTTTGTTAAAATTTAACTCTGTTAAAATTTTTAAATTAAATTTTTAAATAATTGAATTATTTCGACAAATTTTAATAAAATTTTTAAGAATAATTACATTTTTCGACAAATTTGATTAAAAAAAAATTAAAAATTAATTAAAAAAAACTTTTTTTATTAATGAAGATAATTGAATTTCTAAAAAGAATTTTATTATTTATGAAAATAATTGAATTATTGCGAATAAATTTATAAAACATTTGTAAATAATTGAATTCCTGAGAAATTTATATTATTTATGAAAATAATTAAATGTTTGCGTAGAATTTTATTCAATTTTTTTTTAAATAATTGAATTCTTTTGGAAAATTTAATAAAAATAGTACCTAGATTGAATTGATACAAATTTTTGAAAATAATTGCAATGATGAAAATTGTTGAAAATAATTTCAATTATGACAAAAATTTTTTTATAATTTTTGAAAATAATTGAATTTTGGAGAAGAATTTTATTATTTTGAAAATGATTGAATTTTCAAAATTCAATTATTTCAAAAATTTTATGCTACAATGCTATTGAATTATTATCTAAAATTTTAAGTGAAATTAATTTTCAAATTAATTTTTATTAGAAAATTCTACGAGAATTCAATTAATTAAATACAAAAATAAAGAATCTATGAATAACAATTAAATGTTTGTTCAAATATAATTCTTTTAAAATTTAAAAATTTTTAAATAATTGAATTATTTTGACAAATTTTAATAAATTTTTTAAGAATAATTACATATTTTGAGAAATTCGATTAAAATTGTATTAAAATTAATTGAATTCCTAAAAAGAATTTTATTATTTATGAAAATAATTGAATTCCTAAAAAGAATTTTATTATTTATGAAAATCATAATATTGAATCTCTGTAAAAAATTATTAATGAAAATAATTTAATTATTATGAAGAAATTTATAAAAAATTTGTAAATAATTGGATTCCAGTAAAATTTCTATTATTTATGAAAATAATGAAATGTTTGCGTAAAATTTTATTCAATTTTTTTTTTCTAATAATTAAATTCTTTTGGAAAATTTTATTAAAATAGATATTAAAAATCATTGAATTCATGAAAATTCAATTTTTGCAAATAATTGCAATTTTGCCAAGAATTTTGTTATAATTTTTGAAAATAATTGAATTTCGGAGAAGTTTGTTATTTATAATAATAATTGAAGTTTTGACTAGAATTTAAAAAAATTTTTGAACATAATTGAATTTCTCCTAAGAAGTTTATTAACTTTTGAAAATAATTCAATTTCTACAATCATTTCTATTTACTCCAAAATTCAATTTTTTTTTACTTTCTTTTAAACTAAAATTCTTCTATCCACTATTTTTAATAATTAATTAATTATTTAAATATATATTAAAAAATTTCTACTAACTTCAGAAGAATTTGAATTATTAATTATTAAAATTTTTTAAAAGTTATATTCTTTGACATTTTTTTTTTTTTTTTGCTTTTTAAAATTTCTAATTAAATTCATTGAAAGCTTAAATTTTATAAAACCCTTTTGAAGTTCATTTATTTATGAAAATTTTAGATGCAACTCTTTGAAAATTAAATTAATTTTAAAACATTTAAGTAAAAATGATTTTTTTAATAATTTAATATGTAATAATTTTATGATTAGTCGTTCAATAATTAAATTATTTAGAAAGAAATTATTGTCAGGGGCAGAAAAAATTGAGTTATTTTTATTACAAATTCGTCGAAATTTCATATGTAGTTTATGAGGAAAACAAAAGAGATTCCAAAAATTTGGAATTTTTATATATATGTATATATTAAAAAATTTTTATTTTTTTTTCTTCTTTAATAAAAATCTCTGCCTTTTAAATTTTGTTTAGACAAATAAAACTTTCAAAAGTAAGAAATTTCAAATAAACATAATGAATTATTGTCAACCCAATTATTATTGTCCGCCAATTTGAATTTTGAAAATCAGACTCGACTCAATGTGAAATATTTTTTAAATTTTCAAAAAATATTTTTTTTTTGTGCTATACACTTAGAAATATAAAAAAATTTATTAATTAAATGCACTTACGCAGTGTTTGCAGGAGCAGCTGCTTTAGGAAGACATGCAGAGTTTATATTATTATAATTTTGAAATATTATCGGTTTTTCGATATTTATAATAGCTATATCGTTTTCAACAGTTTCAATATCAAATTTCTCGTGAATGTAAGTAAATATTGGTCGTACAACAATATGTCGTTCCATAGCATCATTTCTATTGTATTTACCCATTCTTACTAGGTACTGATTATTGTCCCTAAAATAAATAAATAAATAAAAAAACTTTTTAAAATTTCACTTTATAATTTACTAAATTAAATAGTTTAGAATTTCATCTTATTAATTTAAATTTATAGATGTAGATATTCTACAAAAAAAAAAAAAAAAAAAAAAAAAAAAAAAAAAAAAAAAATAGCTTTCATAACTTTATTAATTTTATAACTTACAAATTATATATTTTATGAGCCACTGTGAGTATAGATGTTTGATTAATAATGACACCTGCTCCAATCATGTTACTCTCAAGATCTATAATTTCTGCATGCCAAGGATATTCACCATAATATGCTTGATTATTAGGTCTTGGTTTTGAATTTTGAATAATTCTTAATCCACACGTTTCTTCATAACAACAACGTTTTAGCCCTTCTGTACACAATGGTTTTATCATCTAAAACAATTAATAAAAAAAATTCAATAATCTTTTAAACACCATGTATCTTTAGGAACTTTAGAAAAAAAAAAAAAAAAAATTCGAATACAACTTACATTATTAACAATTCGCATGGCAATTCCGGCTCTTTCTACAATATCATTTACTTCAATACCGTCACAATGTGATTGGCTCGGTATGCATGTACAATATGGTGATTGATGATCAGTAGATATTGAATTTTTAGTTGTTACTTCGTGAGTAGGTTTTTTATCAACAGTATCTTCTTCTTCACTAATTTCTTCATTACCAGTAGGCATTTCTTCATCATCTGCTACATCACCAGAATTGTCTACTTCGTTATCTTCTTCATCATTATCAGCATCTATTAGCAATAGAATAATTTTTCTATTATTTATCTAATAAATAATAGAAATTCAGGGTATATTTACACTGAAAAAAAAAATCATAACAAAATTTTTGGAAAAATTGCAATTATTTTCGAGAATTTTCATCAATTCAATGATTTTTAATATCTATTTTATTTTATTTTATTTTATTTATTTTATTTTATTTTATTTTATTTTATTTTATTTTATTTTATTTTATTTTATTTATTTTATTTATTTTATTTTATTTTATTTTATTTTATTTTATTTTATTTATTTTATTTTATTTTATTTTATTATTTATTTTATTTTATTTTATTTTATTTTATTTTATTTTATTTTATTTTATTTTATTTTATTTTATTTTATTTTATTTTATTTTATTTATTTTATTTTATTTTATTTTATTTTATTTATTTTATTTTATTTTATTTTATTTTATTTTATTTTATTTTATTTTATTTTATTTTATTTTATTTTATTTTATTTTATTTTATTTTATTTTATTTTATTTATTTTATTTTATTTTATTTTATTTTATTTTATTTTATTTTATTTTATTTTATTTTATTTTATTTTATTTATTTTATTTTATTTTATTTTATTTTATTTTATTTTATTTTATTTATTTTATTTTATTTTATTTTATTTATTTATTTTATTTTATTTTATTTTATTTTATTTATTTTATTTTATTTTATTTTATTTTATTTTATTTTATTTTATTTATTTTATTTTATTTATTTATTTTATTTTATTTTATTTTATTTTATTTTATTTTATTTTATTTTATTTTATTTTATTTTATTTTATTTTATTTATTTTATTTTATTTTATTTTATTTTATTTTATTTTATTTTATTTTATTTTATTTTATTTATTTATTTTATTTTATTTTATTTTATTTATTTATTTATTTTATTTTATTTTATTTTATTTTATTTTATTTTATTTTATTTTATTTATTTATTTTATTTTATTTTATTTTATTTTATTTTATTTTATTTATTTTTAAAAATAATATTTTTCTATTTTAACAAAATTTTTAAAAAAATTGACTAAAATTTTACGCGCAAACATTTAATTATATTAATAAATAATAGAAATTTCACTGGAATTCAATTATTTAGAAATTTTTTTTTATAAATTTCTTCACAATAATTAAATTATTTTCATTAATAATTTTTTTTTACAGAGATTCAATTATTATTTTCATAAATAATAAAATTCTTCTTAGGAATTCAATTATTTTCATAAATAATCCAATTTTTTATTTTAGGAATTCAATTAATTTTAATACAATTTTAATCGATTTTCTCGAAAAATGTAATTATTTCTTAAAAATTTTATCAAAATTTGTCAAAATAATTCAATTATTTGAGAATTTAATTTAAAAATTTTTAAAATTTTAACAGGAGTTAAATTTTAACAAACATTTAATTATTATTTATAGATAATTTTTTTTATTTAAATAATTGAATTCCCGTAGAATTTTCTAATAAATATTGATTTAAAAATGAATTTAAGTTAAAATTTTAGATAATATAATTTTAATACAATATTATTGGCAAAATTTCAATTATTATTATAAATAATAACATTTTTCTTCGAAATTCAATTATTTTTAAAAATAATAATACAATTTTTCGCAAAATTGTAATTTTTTTTCAAAAACTTTCATCATTTCAATAATTTTCAATATCTCTAAAATTTTAATAAAATTTTCCAAAAGAATTCAATTATTTACAAATTTTTTATGTATAAATTTCTTCACAATAATTAAATTATTTTCATTAATAATTGTTTTTACAGTGATTCAATTATTATTTTTATAAATAATAAAAATTCTTTTTAGAAATTCAATTATTTTCATAAATAATAAAATTCTTTTTAGAAATTCAATTCAAATTGAATTCAATTTGAATTGAATTTCTAAAATGAATTTGAAAATTCTCAAAGAATTTTTTCAAAAATTATTAAAAATAATGGATTTATAGAAGGATTTTAGTTAAAAACATGTTTAAAAATTGAATTTAGGAGAAGTTACAAAAATTATTGCAAAAATTCAATCATTTTCAAAAGTAATAAAATTCTTCGCAGAACTTCAATTATGTTCAAAAATTTTTTAATTTTTCTTTGGGATTTAATTATTTTTAATGCAATCTCAATAATATTAAATAATCTAATTTTTAATTATAATTATTAACAGGCACGATTATTTTAAAAAGTTGAAGAACATTGTTTGTTTAATTTAATTATTTTCAAAGTTTTCAATTAAAAGTATTTTAAAAAAACTAATTCTGAGAGGAATTTAATAATTTTTTTTTTAATTTTAATAAAATTTAATAATTAAATGTTTAATTTCAATTATTGAAAATATAATTAATTGCATAAAGAAAGTAATTAAGAAAATAACAATAAATAACTAATAAATAAACAAAATTTTATTTACTAATATTAACATGAAATAAATAACAATATTAAGAACTAAATAAAAACAAATAAATTATTTAAATAAATAAATAGTAATTAATAAACAAATTAATAACTAAAAAAATTAATAATAAATAAATGTTAATAAATAATAATAATGACTAAATAAATAAATATTAAAAACTAAAAATAAGCAAATAATAAGTAAAAAACTGATTTTAGTTTTGCATATTTAAACAGAAATTAATTAATTAATAAAATAAGAATAAAATATAAATATAATAATAAAAATTAATAAAATACAGAAATAAATATAAAATTTTTAGAAACCATAAAATAATAAATAAAAAGTGTACGATACCTTCTTCTTCTGGTTTATTAATTATTGGTCGATTATCTTCAACTGTCATTTCATTTTCCATTTTCTCCGGTTTCGGTTTACTTGGATTTACTATATTTGGTCTGTTAATTGCATGATTATTACCAAGTAAATGTTTCTTAAATCGATGATAATTATTTAAACCACGAAATATATCCGTCAGGCAAAATACTCCACACACAAAATAAAGCATAAATAAAAATACTAATTTATTCATATTTTCAAATATTTCTAATAAATCTGGTTAGAAATTTTTTTTTTTCCTTTTTCCTAATATTACACACTCAACGTTCAAATGCCTTCTAACGTTCGATATTAAATTCGACTAACATTTATACTTTGATCCTCATATTGAATTTATTTTTTTAATTTCTTCTTTTTCAATTTCATTCCTTTTACAAAAAAATAGAAATGAAAAAGAAAATTTGAGGAAATGAAAAATTATATTAAATTTAAAAATCGGTGTAAATATAAATTTAATATAGAATTTGAAAGAGATCGAATTACATTTAATTTAAGTTTTATAATGGTTAAAATTGAGGATATGTAACAGTTACTTAACCCATGAACTATAGGCTCGACCTAAATTTATTCTCTTTATATCGTTATATATAGTTCGTTTAAAAATTACCTAAAAAAAAAAAAAAAAAAAAAAAGATTTTTTTTGTCACCTTTGTGATAGAAATATAATTGAAAATTTTGGAGGCGTATCACTTTCAAATGTTTTGCTTCCTATTGAAAACTTTTATATTATTTGTAAACATATATCCCTATTAGTTAATAAATATTTTTGAATTTAATCGTTACACGCTTTTTTTTGGAACGTCGCAATTTTTTCAGTTAAATTTTAGATCTTATCAGGAGTAGTTGGTTTAATTTATTGTAATTATTTTTTCATAGTTTTTCGTTTAATTAATTTGAAGAATGTGATTATTATAGTTAAGTATGAAATTAAATTTTTTGAAAAAAGTATAAAATTTAATTTTTAATTCGATTGTGTAGAAGAAAATTCTGAATTTTTGTGTCTTTTTTTGTTTTGTTTTATTTTTTAATGAATTTAATTTGTAATTTTAAAGAAATTGAATTTTTGAAAAATTTTAAAAATTCAAAATCTTCTAAAATTATTTAAATTTGTCAATATTTGTCAATTATTTAAAAAAAATTTTATTAAAATTGTACGCAAACATTTAATTATTTTCATAAATAATAAAAATTTCACTGAAATTCAATTATTTACAAATTTTTTATAAATTTTTTCATAATAATTCAATTATTTTCATAATAAATTTTTTTACAAAATTCAATTATTATTTAATTTTATAAATTAAAACTCTTTTTAGAAATTCAATTATTTTATCATAAATAATAACATTCTTTTTAAAAATTCAATTATTTTCATAAATAATAAAATTTTATTTAGAAATTCAATTATTTTCATAAATAATAAAATTCTTTTTAGGAATTCAATTAATTTCAATATAATTTCAATCGAATTTCTCAAAAAATTTAATTATTCTTAAAAAATTTATTAAAATCTGTCAAAATTATTCAATTATTGCAAAATTTAAAAATTTTAACAGAGTTAAATTTTAACAAACATTTAATTATTATTTATAGATTATTTATTTTTGTATTTAAATAATTGAATTCTCATAGAATTTTCTAATAAAAATTTATTAAAAAATGAATTTTATTTAAAATTTTAGATAATAATTAATTGAATAGCATTGTAGCATAAAATTTTTGAAGTAATTGAATTTTAAAAATTCAATTATTTTCCAAATAATAAAATGCTTCGAAATAATTCAATTACGTTCAAAAATATTTTAAATTCTAGTCAAAACTTTAATTATTATTATAAATAATAAAATTCTTATCATAAAAATTTAATTATTTTCAAAACTTATAAGAAAATTCTTGGTAAAATTGCAATTACATTGTCAACAATTTTCATCAATTCAATAATTTTCAATATCTACTATTTTAATAAAATTTTCCAAAAGAATTCAATTATTTAAAAAAAAATTAAATAAAATTCTACGCAAACATTTAATTATTTTCATAAATAATATAAATTTCACAGGAATTTAATTATTTACAAATGTTTTATAAATTTATTCGCAATAATTCAATTATTTTCAGAAATAATAAAATTCTTTTTAGAAATTCCATTATTTTCATAAATAATAAAATTCTTTTTAGGAATTACATTAATTTTAATACAATTTTAATCGAATTTCTCGAAAAATGTAATTATTCTTAAAAATTTTATTAAAATTCGTCGAAATAATTCAATTATTTAAAAATTTAATTTACAAATTTAAAAATTTTAACAAATATTTAATTATTATTCATAGATTATTTATTTTTGTATTTAAATAATTTAATTCTCGTAGAATTTTCTAATAAAAAATGATTTAAAAATGATTTTTAATTAAAATTTTAGATAATTATTGAATATAATTGTAGCAATAACATTTTTTAAATAATTGAATTTTGAAAATTCAATTATTTTCAAAATAATAAAAAGCTTCAAAAAAATTCAATTATGTTCAAAAATTTTTTAAAATTCTTATTAAAATTTCAATTATCTTTATAAATAACAAAATTTTTCTTTGAAATTCGATTATTTTGAAAAATGTTAATAAAATTCTTGGTGAAATTTAAATTATTTTCAAAAAATTTTATGAAAATTGTGTTTGGAAATAATTAAATTCCTGTAAAAATTGAATTATTTATGAAAATAATTGAATCTCGATGAAAAATTGTATTATTTATGTAAATAATTTAATGTTTGCTTTAAATTTTAACAACACTTGTTTTAAATAATTGAAGTCTTTTGAAAAATTTTATTATAAAATAGTAGATATTGAAAATGATTGAATTTGAGGAAAATTTTTGAAAATAATTTAAAATTTTGTCTATGAATTTTATTAAAATTTTTGAAAATAATTGAATTTTGGAGGAAAATTTTATTATTTTTAAAGATAATTGAATAATTTTGACGTGTCATTTTTAAAAGTTTTTGAACATAATTGAATATCTGGAAATATGGAAATGATGTAAATTATTTCCTTATAGAAATTGAAAATTTTTTACATACAAAAATTTTAAGAGACTGGAATATGTAATTTTTTTTCTCAAAATAAAAGAATAAGTTTGTGAACAATATTGTCCGAACATTGTTGCGTGTAATTATATTGTTCACTTTTTTAAAGAATGTAAATTAACTATTTAAACACATGTAAGCTTATAAACCTTTTGAGAGGTTTTTTTATGCTTTAAATAAAAATAAAAAAAAATAAATAAAATAAAAATTATGCATTTTTCTCGTAATATTTTCATATATGTAACATGTGAATAAATTAATAAATTGAAAAAAATTATTTTTAATATTATTTTTAAAAAATATCAATTAAAAAGAAAAAATTTTTAATTTTAATATTTCGTTGACGGTTACGCAACTATATATAATTGCAGGGACATCCTCTATTTTAGTGAAAAAAAATTAGACCGTGCACCGAATTTTAGTGACGATATTTTATACATTTATGATATGGGTGAATCCTCTTTTTTTCTATTATATTATTTTTACTTTCATTCTTTTCATTTCTATTATTTTTGTTTCAGATAAATAAAAGACGTTAATAAGGAAGGAAAAGGGTAAGCTATTGTTTTTTAATTTTGCAGAATAGAGCAATGATATTTTAACGCATATAAATAGAAAATTATTTTGACTTTAGAGTTTAGAAGAATATTTACATTCGAACAGTAAAAATCACATTTTAAAAACATTTTTTTCATTAAAAGTTGTAAATTTTATTATTAAAAAAAAAAATGAAGAAAATAATATTTTTAGTTTTAGTATATTTTGTGTGTGAAATTTTCTGTAAGAAAAAAGTATTTTTAAAGACGAAGAATAGTGGAGCTTTTGCCATGTCACAAGCTTTTGCATCTTCAGGTACAATTTATTAATTTACTATTAAAAAAAAAATCCAATTGTGAAACAATATTTTATCTTAATATTTCAAAATAGAGTAGAACGGGGTGAAATAGCCACATTTTTACATTTGATGCTATAAAATCTAAATTTAAAATTTTTTCTTAAATTCAATTTTTATTATTTTATTCTATTTATTATTATTATTTTTATACTTTTCTTATTTTTCTCTCATTATTGATCCTATTTATTATTTTTTACTGTTAAAACTTTGTCTTATTTTTTAATTTCAGAATTCAATTAATTCAATCAATTCTAATACAATTTTAATCGAATTTCTCAAAAAATGTAATTATCCTTACAAATTTAATTATTTGTCGAAATAATTCAATTATTTAAAAATTTAATTAAAATTTAATTAAAAAATTCAAAAAATTGTTGATAAAGTTCTTTATAAGAATTCAATTTTAAAAATCATTCAATTATTTATTTATGTATGTATTTAAATAATAGAATTCTCGTAGAATTTTCTAATAAAAATTGATTTAAAAATCAAAAAATTTTTGAAATAATTGAATTTTGAAAATTCAATTATTTTCAAAATAATAAACAGCTTCGAAGAAATTCAATTATGTTGAAAATTTTTTTTAAAATTTTCCTTAAAATTTCAATTATTTTTATAAATAATAAAATTCTTCGCAAAAATTCAATTATGTTCAAAAATTTTAATAAAATTCTTGCCAAATTTCAATTATTTTAAAAATTTTAATAAAATTCTTAAAAAAATTTCAATTATTTAAAAAATTTTCGTCAATTCAATGATTTTTAATATTATTTACTATTTTAATAAAATTTTTCAAAAGAATTCATTATTTAAAAACGTTTTTTTAAATTCTACTCAAACATTCATTAATTATTGTCATAAATAATAAAAATTTTCCAAAAGAAATAAATTATTTAGAAAAAAATTGAATAAAATTGTTCGCAAACATTTAATTATTTTCATAAATAATAGAAATTTCAGAGGAATTCAATTATTTATAAATTTTTTTATAAATTTCTCCATAAATAATTCAATTATTTACACATTTTTTTATAAATTTATTCATAATAATTGAATTATTTACAAATTTTTTATAAATTTCTTCATAATAATTCAATTATTATTTTCATAAATAATAAAATTTTTTTTAGGAATTTAATTATTTTCATAAATAATAAAATTCTTTTTAGAAGTTTAATTATTTTCATAAATAATAAAATTCTTTTTAGAAGTTCAATTATTTTCATAAATAATAAAATTCTTTTTAGAAATTCAATTATTTTTAATACAATTTTAATCGAATTTCTCAAAAAATGTAATTATTCTTAAAAAATTTATTTAAATTTGTCAAAATTATTCAATTATTTAAAAATTTAAAAATGTTAACAGAGTTAAATTTTATCAAACATTTAATTATTATACATAGATTATTTATTTTTGTATTTAAATAATTGAATTCTCGTAGAATTTTCTATTAAAAATTGATTTAAAAATGAATTTCAGTTAAAATTTTAGATAATAATTGAATAGCATTGTAGCATAAAATTTTTGAAATAATTGAATTTTGAAAATTCAATTATTTTCAAAATAATGAAATACTTAGAAGAAATTCAATTATGTTCAAAATTTTTTTAAAAATTCTCATTAAAATTTCATTTATTTTTATAAATAATAAAATTCTTCTTTGAAATTCGATTAATTTTGAAAAATTTTAATAAAATTCTTGGCAAAATATCAATTTCTTTTTTTTTAAATTTTCTTCAATTCAATGATTTTCAATACGTACTATTGAAATAAAATTTCCCAAATTAAGTCAATTATCTAGTTAAAAGTAGTTTTTAAAAACGTCTACGCAAACATTTAATTATTTGGATAAATAATAACAAATTTCAAAAGAATTGAATTATTTAAATTTTTCCTCGCAATAATTCAATTATTTAAGATAGTATTTTTACATTATATTATTATATTATATTTTTTAATATAATTCCATTATTTTCATAAATAATAAAAATTGTTACAGGGATTTAAATATTTTAAAAAATAATAAATTTCTTTTTAAGAATTCAATTATTTTTATAATTCGCAGAATTTCAATTATTTTTAATACAATATTTTAACCGTACAAAAAATGTAATTATATTCTTAAAAATTGTATTAAAATTCGTCGAAAGAATTCAATTATTTAAAAATTTGTTGATAAAATTCTTTATGAGAATTGAATTTTGAAACATTTAATTATTCAATAAATTATTTTTTTTTGTATTTAAATAATTGAATTGAATTTTGAAATTAATTTTTTTTTTAAATTAAATTTATTGATATTTTCAAATAATTTTATTAAAGAAATTCGTAAATAAATGTATTAAAAGAACTTAATTTTCTAAGTAAAATTTTTTCCCGAATTAAAAGTATTAAAAAAATTTCAATTTTATTTTCAAGTAAAATTCATAATTGACAAATAGGATTTATTGTAATATAGAAAATATTCTTTTAGATCAAAAGAAAGTTCCTCCTATAAAAGGAAAACTTGATTGTCGTTGTATATCAGTAAATGAAAAATGCGATGGCTTCATTTTCGAAAAGTATCATACTCTTCCATTTAGCATTGATATACGAATCGTAAATTTGGTAAGCAAATTAAAACAAAATAAAACTTTTTTTTAAAAAAAAGTAAATTAAAATACAAAAAAATTAAATAAATTTAAATTTAAATTTAGAAATTAAATTTAAATTTAGAAATTAAATTTAAATTAAGAAATTAAATTTAAATTAAGAAATTAAATTTAAATTTAGAAATTAAATTTAAATTTAGAAATTAAATTTAAATTTAGAAATTAAATTTAAATTTAGAAATTAAATTTAAATTTAGAAATTAAATTTAAATTTAGAAATGAAGCTCAAAAATTTCCACCTTCTCAATAGGGTATGTCGCCAGTTGTTTGTTCAATGGGAGAAGTGAATTGTTGCAAGAATAATTTATCACCTCCTTCTTCTTCTTCAAAAAAATGCGGTGAAAGAAAAATTGTCTCCAACGGCCAAAAAGTAGATCAGGCTGCTTACGGTGCATATCCCTGGCATGCTGAAATCCTAAATTCTGACAATAAATATCTTGGTGGAGGGGTGATTATAGATGATACTCATCTTATCACTGCAGCACATATAGTTGCCAATCTGTAGGTATTATTTATTTCATTTTTTTAAATTACAATTTACTTGAAGTATATAAAATTAAAAATTATTAAATTCTACAATTGGAATTCAGAATGTTTGCACTTCTTTTTCTATTGCAGAAAAAATAATTATAAGATAAGACTTGGTAAGTATAATAGAGCAAGTCAATCGGAACAATTCCTGGAAGTAAAACCAGTGTCAACGAAAGTTCATGAGGATTTTAATTCAATAAATCTTCTTAATGACATTGCCATCATTAGGATTAATCAGAAAATTTTATTTGATAACTTTGTTAATATTAATGCTGCTTGTCTACCAACTGGAATTCCTCCTGCTGGCACCGTGTATGTTTATTTTCGTTTTAATAATTATTATACATCACCACGTACCGCACAATGTTTTTTTAGGAAGTTTTGTAACTTTTGCGAAACGTGCGAAAGAGTTTTTTTTTTTTAATGACTTCTACTTTAGACTATAAAAGTGGCTATCAGAAACTTTTAAGACACCTTGATTTCCAAAACCATGGTAAAGGGTTTATATAAAATTAAAAAACGACTAAAGCATATAGTTGCTGAAAAATGTTGTGCTATGTGGAAAATAATTAAATGCTTCTACGCCTTTTTTATGAAGGCAAATAAAATTGTATTTTTGTCCTACCTGCACGAAAAGTATGTCATTTCGGGCACTTAAAGTGGGCGCAAAGTAACTTATTCTCGCCCGGGGCCAGGGAAGCGGTCGCAAAAGTTCTTTTACGCCCGCTGACGTCACACAAGCGGGCGCAAAAGTACTTTTGCGCCCGCTTCATCTAGCCCGAGCGGGCGCAAAAGTACTTTTACGCCCGCTTCGCTCGTGCCCTCGATGCCATACTTTTCATGCAGTTAGGACAAAAAATTATGTTCGCAACATGGGCGCAAAGGAGATTACGACTTTGGCGAGATTTCGGGACCTCAGGGACACTTTCGCACCCTCGGCTTCGCCTCGGGCGCGAAAATGTCCCCTCGGTGCCTTCATCTCGCCATCGCCGCAATCACCTATTTTGCGCCCTTGATACGATAATAACTATTTGCATAGATGCTGGAGTGCTGGATGGGGCAAGAATAATTTCACAAGCAATAGATATGAAAGTATTTTGAAAGCCGTTGATCTTCCAATAGTCGATCCCAAGACTTGTGAGATGCAATTTCGAAAGACAAGACTTGGTGCAGATTTTAATTTAGATTGGAAAAGTTTTATTTGTGCTGGTGGTGAACTGGGAAAAGACAGTTGCACGGTAAGTACAAGAGGATTATAGGAGAAAAATATTTGGAATTCAATCCCAATCCTCACAGATTTTATTTATCCGTAGACTGTATCCTGTATCACAATGACTTTTTATCTTTTATATAATTAATTTAGACTAACGGAATATAATTTTTTTTTTCAAATTTTAGGGTGATGGAGGAGGTGCACTGATATGCCAACCATTAGATGGTCGATTCGAAGTTGTAGGTTTGACTGCCTGGGGAATTGGTTGCGGCCAAAAAGATGTTCCCGCAGCTTATGTACATGTTTACAATTATCTTGATTGGATAAATAAAAATATGTGATTAATGTATAGGACATTTAATATGGAATTTGTAATAAATACTCAATAAAATTTTGCTGATTTCGTCAAAAAGTAATTATTATATATCCCTGACAAATTATTATTTAATTAATTAATTAACTATATTAATTTGAATGTTCTTTCATTCTTTCATTCATTCACTTTTTCTGTCCCTCACACTCTGAAGTTGTCTTCTATTTATATTTTTGTTACTTATTAAGTACAAAATTAATTATTACTGTTCATATTTTCTAAAATTTTAATAAATCCTTCGAAAAAATTCAATTATTTTTATAAATAGTAAAATTCCTCACAATTTAAAAATATTTCTATAAAATTCTTCATAACAATTTAATTATTTCTTATAAATTTTTAAAAATTCTCACGAAACATTTTAATTATTTTTTATAAATTTAGTAAAATCTTTCTAAACAATATTCAATTATTTTTTTCAATATATAGTAAAATCTTTACAAAAATCCAATGATTTTTAAAACAATTTTAATTAAATTCCTCGGATGAATTCAAATATTTTTAAATATTTCCATAAATTTCAATTATGTCCAAAAATTTTAATAAATTCTTTGAAACAATTTTTATAAATATTAGTAAAATTCTCCGCAAGAATTCAATTATTTTCAATTCACTTTTAATAAAATTCTTCTTCATAAAATTCAAATGCTTTCAAAATTTTCAATTAAAATTATTTAAAGAAACTCCATTAGTTTAAAAACAAAAAAATCAAAGAAATTCTTCAAAAGAATTTAATTAGGATTTTAAAAAATTTTAATAAAATTCTTTGTGAGAATTCAGTTATTTTCCTAAATAATAAAATTTTTTTGAAGGAATTCTATTATCATCAAATTTTTTGATAAAATTCTTTGCAACAATTCGATGATTTTCAATATATTAATTTTAAAATTGAAAATATTTGAAAAGAAAAATTATAAAAAAGTTAATAATAATGCAATTTATTTTGTATTATTTTCATTTATGAATCACAATTTTTTTAACAAAATTATTATTTTAGAGAAAGAAGAAAAATATTTGCGAAATTCCTATTTTTTTTAATCTTATTTTTGAAACAGGATTTTCCAGGATATTCATATTTTATAATAATTAAAGATGACCAAGTAATAAAATCATTATCTTATATTCTTATAAGAATATTGTTACTGTAACTTCATCAAAATTATTTTCATCATTTTAATTAAATTATTATTTTCTAAAATTTTAAATTATTTTTTATGAAAATAATAATTGAATTCCTTAAAAAATTTTATTATTTATGAAAATAATTGAATTCCTTGTGAAATTTTAATTATTTTATGAATTATAATTAAATGTTTGCGCAGAATTTCAATAAAATTTTTTTATAATTGAATTCTTTTGAAAAATTTTAGTAGATATTATAAAAATCATATTGAATTGAAGAAAATTTTTGAAAATAATTAAAATTTTTGCCGAGAATTTTTTTAAAAATTTTTTAAAATAATTGAATTGATTCGAAGAATTTTATCAAACTTTTTTAAAATAATTGAATTTTTGCAACGAATTTTATTAAAATTTTCAAAAATAATTGAATTCTTAATAAAGAACTTTTATTAATTTTTTTGTTAAATAATTGAATTATTGCGAAAAAATTTATAAAACATTTGCAAATGATTGAATTCTTGCAAAGAATTTTATCAAAAAATTTGATACTAATTGAATTTCTTGGAAGAATTTTATTGTTCATGAAAATAATTGAATTTAGGAAGAATTTTATTAAAATTTTACATAATCTTAATTAAATTCTTTTGAAGAATTTCTTTGAGTTTCTTTAAAATAATGGACTTTCTTTAATAATTTTAATTACAAGTTTTCAAAGTAATTGAATTCTATATGAATAATTTCTTTCAAGTTTTTATAATAATCCTCTTTTTTTATAATTGTAATTAAGCATTTAATTCTTGAATTTTATTTAAAAATTTTGGAAAATAATTGAATTTTTTTGAAAAATTTCTTTAATTTATTGAATTATACAATCGAATTTTTTAATAATTGTATTGAAAATAATTGAATACCTGTGAAGAATTTTATTATTTATGAAAAATACTTTAATTCTTGCGATGAATTTTAATAATATATTTCTTTTTAAATAATTTGAATTCTTTTGTGAATTTTTATTGAAATAGTAGATATTAAAAATAATTGAATTTTGATATTATTGAAATTAATTTAATTCTACGAAGAATTTAATTAAAATTATTTTGAAAAAAATTGAATTGTTAAAAATTATTTCATTAAAATCTTTGAAAATTAATTTTAATCAAATTTTTAAGAATAATTACATTTTTCAAGGAATTTGATTAGAATTGTAGAAAAAATAATTGAAATTCTGGAATGATTTTTATTATTTATGAAAATAACTGAATTCCTGGTTAAAAAAATGTTATTCTTCATGAAAATAATTGAATTATTGCGAAGAAATTTATAAAAAAATTTGTAAATAATAGAATTCCTCTGAAATTTTTATTATTTAATTAATTCATTCAAAATTGTCATTTTCTAAAATTTCAAATTAAAATTTTTTTTCAATAATTGAATTCGTTTAAGGAAATATTTCATTAAAATCGTAGATATTGAAAATGATTCAAATTAGAAAAATTTCTGAAAATAATTGAACTTTGGAGAAGAATTTTGTTATTTATAAAGATAATTGGGATTTTTACGAGAATTTTTTTCAAGATTTGAACGTAGTTGAATTTAATAAGAAGAATTTTATTTTTTTTTAAAGAATTTTTGCAATTATTTTTAAATTCTACAAAATTGAATTTTTTTTTAGTATTTTCAACAAAAATTTAAATTTTCAAATTTTTTTATTTTTAAAATTGCTAATTTTATTTAATTTATTTATTTATTTTCAGTTGATTTGAGTAAGAATGAAGTGAAAAAAAACAATTGGAAATTTAAATAAATGAAATTAAAATGATTGAAATTAAGTCTAAAATTAAATTTTTAATTTTAATTTAAATTTTAAAAAAAATTTCAATAAATTCGTCATAAATGTGAATCTAATATCGAATTTTCCCTTCTCTCAATTTACTTCACAGCGCTCTATGTCTGAGGTAAAATTGTGAACACACACGAACGTCAATAAGTCTCCCGCAATTTTTGTTGAGAAAGTTTACCCGAATCCCTAAAACGCTTGCGCACAAGGAAAAAAGTCTACTGCTGCCATCAAAACATCAGTGGTCATCATCAAATACTTATATATCTTCAATATACACAAACTTTGCTTCATTCTCAATATACACCAATATAACAGGAATTTTTTTTTATCTTTCTCTAAAGTCCATTTGTAAATGATCGTGTGTGTTCATTCCGACAATTGTCATTTTCATCAAACTTCTAAAAAAAATATTTCTAAATTTTATATTTAAAAATAAACAATTGATTTTTATATGTGTTTTATAAATATATATTTCAATTGTAAAAAAAAATTGTGAAAGTGTATGATTTTGACATATAAATGTGTGTGGGATGTAAATAAACGTTGATAAATGGAAATGGATGCCACATTGCATCAAAGAAATTGTGGATAATAATTTTTTTTTCACGACATATTCGTTCAGGAATCTAGT
Organism: Leptopilina heterotoma; assembly: GCF_015476425.1. Classification (NCBI taxonomy): domain Eukaryota; kingdom Metazoa; phylum Arthropoda; class Insecta; order Hymenoptera; family Figitidae; genus Leptopilina; species Leptopilina heterotoma. Next base: position 349,604 of record NW_025110973.1, read on the forward strand.
ATTCATTGACTGATGGGCGTTGGTGAGTCATTATTGTTATTTTAATTTTTTTTTTGTTCGTAATTACTGAGTCTTTATATATACAGATATAGACGCAATCGGTGCTTTTTTTGTGTTCGTGTGTCAACGTCAAATATTTAAAGGTCCAGATAATTATATGTGGATTACTAGGTCCATGTGTGTGACTTTTACTTCCTGGGGTCTGCTGGGGGGGTACAATTCTATTTTAAAAATTCATTCCTTCTGTATGTTCTAAATTAAAAATAAATTTTTTTTTCTCCATTGAGAATAATTATTTTTGTAATTTTTATTATTCAACTTTTAATTTCAATATTATTTTCATGTTTATTTAATAACAAAATAAATTATTAGATAAAATTAAATATAAAATTTTTTTAATAATTTTATTTAATTTAATGTAAAAAAAAATTCAATTTTCAATACTTTTGATTAAAAAAAATTAGTTTTTATAAAAATTAAAAAAATTCTAATTATTATTATCATATAACTCATAAATACTCATAAAGTTTCTCAAGTAACTCATAAAAGTCATGAGTCAGGAAATCATAGAAACCTGTAAATAAGAATAGTTTTTTTTTTATTTTACTAATGAGTATAATTTAGAGTTCTATATATGAGTTTTTAATCAAAGTTCTATGAGTTCTGATAAAGAGTTTATAACAAGATGTTTTTTAAATATTTCTAACTATATTTTCACTAAACTGTAAATAAAGGATAGAAAAAAAATTCTCCTCTTAAAAGTTTTTATATAATTACGAGTTCTATGAGTTTTTAATCAAAGTTCTATGAGTTCTGATAAGAGTTCATAACGAGCAGTTCTAATAATTTTAAAATGAATTTTCTTGAGACAAATAAAAAAAGAAATAATGCAAATAAAAATTTACAAAATTTACAGTTCTATGAGTTTTTAATGCGAGTTCTATGAGTTCTGATAAGAGTTCATAACGAGCAGTTCTAATAATTTTAAAATGAATTTTCTTGAGACAAATAAAAAAAGAAATAATGCAAATAAAAATTTACAAAATTTACAGTTCTATGAGTTTTTAATGCGAGTTCTATGAGTTCTGACAAGAGTTCATAAAAGGGAGTTCTTCGAATAATATAAATATTAATTTTCTTTAAACTGAAATCAAAAAATAAAGAAATACTACAAATTTTAAATTCAAAATTTAGAGTTCTATGAGTTTTGACTACCTAAAGTTCTATGAGTTTCGACAAAAGTTCTTGGTATTCAAAAATAATTCTAGAAATAGTTAATATATAAAATAAAAATGCAGAGTTCTTGAAGTTCGTGATTATAAGTTCTATGAGTTTTCAATTAAAACCCTAAGAGTCTTAAGCACCTAAATTTCTATGAGTTATTATATTGACTTTTTTTTAAATCTACAATTCTGTGTGAGTTAATAAAAGTTTTTTAAGAGTTCTATCTTTAAAATTTTCGAAAAGTTTAATTCTTTTAAATTTTAGTTCTATGAGTTTTTATTATTAAAACTTCTATGAGTTCCGTTAAGTATTACAGAATTGTAACAAAAAATAAACAAATTATTTCGATGACTATTCCTAGGATAAAAGTAAAACCAAAAATAACATTTATTAGAATTTTTAGAAATTATTTATAAATAAGTTTTATGAGTTTCAATAAAATTTCTAAGAGTTTTTGTAGAGAAAAATTAAAATATTTTAAAAATTGGTCCCTTTTTTACTACATTTAGTGTTTGTAATTTTAATTTTCTACGAATTTGAATCTATAAGAATAATGTAATTTTTATATTTCTAATATTATTTATCTTTTATTTACTAATTTGCAGAGTATTTTATTTTTTTTTTAGTGAAATATAATACGATGCAATGACTGCTTTAACGGTAGAGAACGTTGAGGAGGATTTAAATGCTGAAACAGAATCAGAGGGGAGTAGCATTTATCAATGTAGTTCTGTCGTCTCGACAGTTCCAGATCGTCATGGTTTTTTAGGAGGATCACAATACAGTCCAGAGAGGTATTAATTACATAAAAAATTAAAATTAATTTTACAAAAAAAAAAAAAATTAAAAATTTCTATTTCAGACAAGAATGAATTATTTATTATATTATTTAATTATTTCAGAAGTTTTAAGGGCAATTATCTGAATAAATATAACAAAATTCTTCTACAAAATTCAATTATTTTTAGAAATTTTAATAAAATTTCTTGTAAAATTCAATTATTTTCATAAATAACAATATTCATCACAAGAATTCAATTCTTTTCAAAAGTAATAAAATTCTTCGAAGAAATTCAATTATTTTTTTTTTAATTTTAACGAATATCTCGTCAAGAATTCAATTATCTTTACAAATAGCAAAATTTTTCGCACAAAAATTCAATTATTTTCAAAAATTTTAATAAAATTCTTGGCAAAATTTTAATTATTTATAAAATTCTTCGCATGAATTCAATTATTTTCATAAATTATTATTTAAATGCTTCTCAGGAATTGAATAAAATATTCGAAATTCAATTATTTTTAGTATCTAGTATTTTCATAAAACGTGGCAAAAGAATTCAATTATTTAAAAAAAAATTGATAAAATTAATCCAAAATTCAATTATTTCCATAAATATAATAAAATTTCCTCAGGAATTCAATTAATTTAGAATAACACTTTTAAAAAAATGACGAAAAAATTAATTACTTAACAAAATTTTTATACAATTTCTTCACAATAATTAAAATACTTTCACTAATAATAAAATTTTTAATGAAAATTCAATTTTTAAAAAAGTTTTTTTATTAAAATTCTTCCTGAGAATTCAATTATTTATGTAAACAATTCTTCGAAAAAATTCAATTATTAATGATAAATAACAAAATTATTCCCGAAAATTCAATTATTTTTAAGGATTTTAATAAAATTATTCACAAAAATTCAATTATTTCGAAGCATTTAAATAAAATTCTTTGCAAAATTTAATTATTTTCATAAATAATAATATTCATTACAAGAATTCAATTATTTTCAAAATTAATAAAATTCTTCACAAAAATTCAATTATTTTCAAAAATTTTTTTTAAAATTGTCGACATTTCAATTATTTTTATAAATAAATAAAAAAATTCAATTACTTTCCAAAAATTTTAATAAAATTCAATTCTTTTCATAAATAATAATAGTATTTATCACAAGAATTCAATTATTTTCAAAAGTAATAAAATTCAATTCAAAATTCTTTTCAAATATTTTCAAAAATATTTTCATTAATAACAATATTCATCACAAGAATTAAATTATTTTCAAAATTAATAAAATTCTTCACAAAAATTTAATTATTTTCAAATTTTTTTTAAAAATTGTCAACATTTCAATTATTTTTATAAATAAATAGAAAAATTTAATTACTTTCCAAAAATTTTGATAAAATTCAATTCTTTTCATTAATAACAATATTCATTACAAGAATTCAATTATTTTCAAAATTAATAAAATTCTTCACAAATATTCAATTATTTTCAAAATTTTTTTTAAAAATTGCCAACATTTCAATTATTTTCATAAATAATAAAATTCTTCTCAGGAATTCAATTATTTTTGAAATTTTCAATAAAATTCTTTGCAGCTATTCAATTATTTTCAAAAATAACAAAATTTTATAGAGAAATTCAATTCTTTATAAACATTTTCATAAAATTTTTCACAATAATTCAATTATTTTCATAAATAATAAAATGCTGTTTTTGGAATTCAATTATTTTAAAAAAAAATTTAATAAAATGCTACACATAGACATTATCAATTATTCTCAAAAAAATTTTAATAGAATTCTTTGTAAAATTCAATTATTTTTAAAAACTTTTTTCAATTCAATTATTTTAAATATTTACTATTTTCAAAAAATTTCCAAACAAAATTCAATTATTAGAAATTTATTTTTGTAAAAATCTTCGTAAAAATTCAATTCTTTTCATGAATAATAAAAATTTCTCAGAAAGTCAATTATTTAAATATTAGAATTTGCATAAAATTAGTCGAAGAAAATCAATTGTTTAAAAAATTTTCCTAAAATTCTTGGCAGAAATTAAATTATTTTTATGAATATTTGAATTCTTTCATGAATAATAAAATTTGTTTTAGGAATTAAATTTATTAGCGTAGAATAAGAAAAAAGTAAATATTTTCGATAAAACTTAGGAATAAGTGAGGAAAATAAAATATAGAATAAATGGAATTTTTGTCAGTTTTGTGAATTTTCTAAAACGAGTTTTTTTTAAGTTTAATTTTTTTGATAGCTACTTTTTTACTACTTTTTTTTTTAGTTTGAAAGCTACTTTTTGCTGCTTTTTTAAAATTAATCATCGACTGCGAAGTCTGTTTTTTAATTAATAAAAAAAATATTATTCAATATTGTGAAAATAAATTTTTCGTTGCTAATAATTTTTTTGTGAAGTAAACAATATTGTTGGTAATTTTTTTCTGCAGCAAACAATTTGGTTTGTAATTATGTTTTTATGTAAATAATTTGGAAATAAAATATTTTGTGTGTAATCAATTTTTTTTTTTTTTTTTTAATTGAATTATTTGTTTTTATTATTAATTATTATTTATTAACGATATTTTAATTTTTTTTTGTTTTTGATTAAAAATTTCTGTTATTAATTGAATTATTTATTATTATTATTAATTATTTATTATTTATTAACGATATTTTAATTTTTTTTTTTTTTTTTTTTTTTTTTTTTTTTGCAGGAAACAAGCAATTTCACCTGAGGTGATATTGAGACGTGAACGAAAATGGATTCGCATGTTGAACAATTGGAATATTTTTATGAGTACAAATTATCGAAAGGTAAGAGAGAGATGTCGAAAGGGAATTCCACCATCGGTGCGTTTACGTGCTTGGCTAAATCTTTGTGGTGGTCAATTACTTCTCAATGAAAATCCAAATCTCTATGAGGAATTATTAAATAGACAGGGCGATCCAAAATACATTGAGGATATAAAAAAGGATCTTCATCGTCAATTTCCACATCATGAAATGTTCGTTGAAAATGGTCCTGGACAAAAGGAATTATTTCAGGTCCTCAAAGCATATTCAATTTTAAATAGCAAAGTTGGATATTGTCAAGCGCAAGCGCCAATTGCTGCTTTTCTTCTAATGCATATGCCTGCGGTTCAAGCTTTCTGGTGTTTAGTTGCTGTTTGCGACAAATATTTGTCAGGCTATTACAGTCAAGGCATGGAAACATTGCAGAGAGATGGCGATATTCTTTTTGCTTTGCTCAAGAGAGTTTCTCCTGTTGCCTACAAGCATTTGGTATTTAACAAAATTTTAACACTTGTTTTTTTTTTTAATCTTTATTTTAATCCTTCGAGGTATAAAAATTTAATGCGAGCTTAGAAAGAAGTGAAGAAATATAAGGAAAAATTTTTCTTTCTATTTCTTCAATTCTTTCTATTTAAATAGAAAAGAAAGGAAAGAAAACAAAAAATAGAAAGAATTGACAATTTTTTGTTTTCATTATTGTAAATTTTTTTTTAAATAAATGTCACTCGCTCCGCTCGCTCCCAAGAAAGGTGACCTAAGAAGCAAACGAATTATAGGTTATGTTTGTCGTATATTTAACTTGATTAAAAATTCCTTTTTAATTACGAAAATTTGAAGTCAGTTTTTATTAAATATTTTTGATGTAACAAAGACTTGAATATCAATAATTTAAAATAGTAATTGATCCTCTTTCTGTATTTTCCTCCAAAAAATTATAAACATAACCGCTAAAATTTTTTGCTTCTTCTTTTTCAAAAGGAGGGTGAACAATAAATTTTGACATTCCAAATAAGTAACTTGAAGAATTAAGTGAAAAATATAAAAATGAAATTAAAATATTTGAAAAGTAATTAAATAGAATAGAAATAAATAGAAATAGAAAAATAATTAAATAGAATAGAAATATGTAAATAGAAAATAGAAATAGAAATAGAAATAAAAAATAAAAATAGAAATAGAAATAGAAATAAATAAATAGAAAAAATAGAAATAAATAAAAAATAGCAAAATTCTACTAAAAAAAATTAATTAAAATTAAAGCAAATATCAATTTAAAAAAAACATTTCTTTAGTACAAACAAATTAAAATTGTAAAAATTCATAATTTTCTATAAAAAAAATTTGAAGAATTAAAATAATTATCAATTTAGTACAAAATCATAATGACATAATTAATTGTTAATTATATACAAAAAAAAAATTATAATAGAATTATTAAAATTATTAACATTATAGTAATAACACAATTAAAATTAAAATAATTATCAATTTTCTATGGAAAAAACAATGAAAATTAAAATAATTTGCATTTTATTGTCAAAAAACAATAAAAATCAAAATAATAATCAATTTTCTACGGAAAAAATATGAAAATTAAAATAATTTGCATTTTATTGTTAAAAAACAATGAAAATTACAATAATTTTCATTTTATTGTTAAAAACCAATGAAAATTACAATAATTTTCATTTTATTGTTAAAAAACAATGAAAATTAAAATAATTATCAATTTTCCACTATAAAAAAGAAAATTACAATAATTTTCATTTTATTGTCAAAAAACAATGAAAATTAAAATAATTATCAATTTTCTACGGAAAAAATATGAAAATTAAAATAATTTGCATTTTATTGTCAAAAAACAATGAAAATTAAAATAATTATCAATTTTCAACTAAAAAAAGAAAATTACAATAATTTTCATTTTATTGACAAAAAACAATGAAAATCAAAATAATTATCAATTTTCTAAAAAATACAAAAATTTAAATGATAAAAAATATAAACATTAATACAATTATCAATTTAAGTTTAAAAACATAATGAAAATTTGAATAAATAAGACTGTTAATTTAGTACAAAAAAACAATAATTAAAATTTAAATCATTGACATTTTAGTACCAAAAAAATTAAATATTTGTCAATTTTCTACTGAAAAAATAATGAAATTTAAAATAATTTTCAATTGTCTACAAAAAAAAAAAAAAAATATAAAAATTTAAATAATAAATTTCAATTTAGTCTAAAAACGTAATGTAATTATTAATCTAAAAATTTATTAATTAATTAAAAATTTTTAAATTAAAAATTTTTATTAAAAATTTATTAAAAACGTAGGTAACGTAATTATTAATAAAAATTTAAATAACAGTCAATTTGGTATAAAAATATAATAAAAATTAAAATAAAATAAATTATAATACAATAATAAAAATTTAAATAAAAATGAAAGCAATGAAAAAAGTAGAAATAAAAAATATTGAAAAAATTTAAATTAAAATTTCAGAAAGAAGAAAAAAGGTGTTAGTTTAGAAAAATTTAATATCTTTTCTTTATCTATGAAATATTTTCTGAAAGTTCTTTTTTTTAAATTAAAATTGTCTAACAGTATCAATCATTAGATAAACATCGGTAAAGAAATATTTCTAACATCACCGAAAATAATGTTGCTCAACAAAGTTTTTGAAATCATTTCTGAAATAATCGATAAAAAATTAACGTTTTATCAGTTTTTAGTTTTATTTTTTGCTATCTAATATTTCCCACTGATTGAGTTTGTAAAAATAAAATTTATTTCAACGTATTTTAATTGTTTTACAATTTTACTCTTTCTTTTAGTTATGAATAAAAATTTATACATGTTAAAAATTTTCACCTAAATAAAAAAAAAATAAAAATTTTTCCTTGAATATTTTCCATATGTTTTTTAAAAAAGAAAAAAAAACATTAGTTCCATTTTTTTGTTTACGAATTCTATTCTAAAAATTTGGAAATACAAAAAAAAGAAAGAAAAAAAAATGATTTTCAATTCAACTTTAAAAATAATGTTAAAATTTTTTTTTCAAATTTTTATGAATATTGTTTATTATAATTATACATTAACTATAATAATATTAATTATAATTTAATTACGAAAATTACAATTGTAACGCGCTCCCAAGAAAGGTACCTTAAGAAACAAAAAAAATTGTAGGTTATGTTTATATTTTTTATATTGAAAATACACAAATGGGATCAATTACTATTAGAAATTATTGATATTCAAGTCTTTGTTACATTGAAAATATTCAATAAAAACTGGTTTTAAATTTATATAAATAAAAAAGGTACTTTCAAGGAAGAAAAATCAAACACAAACATAACCTATAATTCGCTTGTTTCTTAGGTACCTTTCTTCAGAGTTCAGAACGCGTCACAATTTTATTACAATAATTTATTTATACTGTATAGGGTAAAAATTATAAAATTATTAATTATTAAAATAATAATAATAATAATAATAATAATAATAATAATAATAATAATAATTTTTGTAATTTTTTTAATTTTGCAGAAGAAACAAAAAATGGAGCCAATTTTGTATATGACTGAATGGTTTCTTTGCGTCTATACGCGCACATTGCCATGGGAAAGTATTCTACGAATATGGGACATGTTTTTGTGCGAGGGTGTCAAAATTATTTTTAAAGTTGGTCTAGTTTTATTGAAGGGCTGCCTGGGACGAACGTCCATAACAAAAAAGTGTCCAACGATGTACGAGACACTTCAGATTCTTCGAAATCCACCTTCCGAAATAATGGAAGAGGAAGTATTAGTCTATGAGGTAATAATAAATTATTTTCATTTAATAATTAAATTAAACAGTTAATTGAATAAATTCATAGATTTCATATTTTCTTAAATAATAAAATAAAATTTTTTATAAAAATAAAAAAACCAAGGGTCCTATGCATCTGGGAAGAAAGCTATGATAAAAACTGTAAAAAATTATAATTTATCATTTTATTATAAAAAAAAAATAAAATTTTAATATTAAAGAAAAATTTTTATATTTATAGATTCATAAATTAAACATCACCGAAGAGGATTTCGAATACGAGCATCAAAAGCAGATTCTCAAAAAGAAAAACAAAGAACGAAAAAACGCTTCTTTAAAAAAAAAGGACTGATTTATAAAGCTATCTAGTTTATAAAGCAAAGAAAAGAAAAAAAAATAATACCCGTCACACAAAAAATGTGCCTTTCATAAATGTCGTCTTTTGTACTTGACATCAAATTTCGGTGATTTCTTTTAATGAACACATCGATTATTTATTATAGACATTAAAAACTTTTCTGGTGAAAAAAAAATTTTTTTCCAATAAATTGATACCAAAAAAAAAAAAATGCAAATACGGCTAAAAATTACCATTTTTAGTATATAAAATTAAGAAATAAAATATTAAGAAAATATTTTATTTTCAATTTGCAAAATTTATTCACCGGAGAAGATTTAATTTTCTTTTGTTTTAGAAATATTTACGTTATAACCAAAAAAAAAAAAGATATATTTTTCTTTTCTAAAGAAAGAAAATGTTTTGTATAAAAGAAAGTATATATAATAATTATTAATTGTTGTTTCATTTTTTAAAAAAAAGTGCACATTCTTGTTTGGCAAATCTGCCATTTTTTTCCCGATGATGATAATAAAGTCAATTTTTTTTTTAAGTTATCACAAGGCAAACGAGAAATACGTTTTTCTCCTTTTTTTTGCATATATTTAACACACAGTATTTATAATAAGTCGAGAATGAATAATACATATAATAATATATCAAATAATTACGCACTTTTATCAATCTTTATATACATTTATATGTACAAATTAGATTAATACGCATTTATGTATACCTAACTATTTTGAAAAAAAAAAAAATTTCCTCATCGAATAAAGATTTATATATTTAACAATTTAATGTGGAAATTAAAATTTTTAAGATTCATTTTTTTATAGAAAATTTAATTTATTTCATTTCTGTTTATTTAGTTTCCAAGTTCACACCATTTTTTGCATGTGTAAATTTAATTAACTATTATTAAAACGATAAAATAAAATCGTTAATCTAAAAAAAAAAATTGTATAAAAAATATTAAATAAACGATTAATTTAATTTTAATTTTATTTTTCTTTGTATAATAATTATTTGACATTTGAAAAAATACCAATTTTTATTTTCGCTTATATTTTTTTAAAAACGAATTTTTTTTTCAGCAAATCCGATCAATTAAAAATTTTCTTTTGTCCGCCATATTGGATCCGCCATTTTGAATTTTTAAAAACTGCGACATCGGATTCATAATCATCGATGCCAAAAACCCCTGGGTACCAAATTTCAAGCAAATCCAGACACTTCTAAAAATTTCGTCCGCCATATTGGATCCGCCATTTTGAATTTTTAAAATCTGACTGTAGATTCGTATTTAGCCGTTTCTTGGAGGTACGAAAGGGTTAAATTATAATTTTTATTTCTATTATAATTTAAATATATATTTGAAAATTTGAATTATAACATTATTAACATATTTCAATTTATTAATATAATTTACAAATTTATAACAATAAATAAATATATTCATAAATCTTATCTTTTGTTACGTCCCGACAATATTTTTTCCAAAGTCTGAGCTGGTAATTCAAAAATGATACTCCAGAAGCAGGCAATAATTACTGCTTCAACAATGTCGACAATTAATTCAGAAATCTGTTGAATTATAATATAATTTAAATAAATGAGAAAAGTACTTTAAATTAACTTTCCTTAATAATATTATTGTACCTAAAATCATTACCACTTATTAGATACACACTTACTGTAGAAAATATTGTAAAATATATGGGCGTTCTTATCGTTTGATAATGTAATGCCTCATTCATGATGTGAACTAAATATATACAAAATGACAATCTACTAATTGGATAAAAAATGGGTAGTGACAAAAATTTTGTTACTATTCCTGAAACAAATGTAAAAAAAAAGTATTTTGTTAAAAATATTGAAATCTTGAATTGAATAATAAATAAATAATAAAATAAATAATAAATAATAATAATAATAAATTGTGGAATTTGCTGGGTTGCCACAGGTCAGGGAATTCAGGGAAAAGTCAGGGATTTTTACTACAAGTACTGGAAAAAATTGAATTTTTAAAATTCATGAGAAAACTCTGCATTTTTTTTCCTTTTTGCCTCGTAAACTATATGAAATTACCTCGAATTTTAATACAAAACATTCAATTTTTTCAATTTCTGACAATAATTTCTTTTTAAATAACTTAATTTTTCAAAAACTATCATAAAATTATGACTTATAAATTATTTTATGAATAATTTTTACAATTTTCATAAATACTCGATTGATAGAAGAATTTTAGTTAAAAATACTAAAAAAAAAAAAAAAAAAAAAAAATTGAATTTTGGAAAAAGTTACAAATAATTACAGAAATTCAATTATTTTCAAAAGTCACAAAAATTCTTCGCAGAATTTCAATTATGTTCAAAAATTAAAAAAAAAAATTCTCGTCAAAATTTCAATTATCTTTATAAATAATAAAATTCTTCATCGAAATTCAATTATTTTTAAAAATTTTAATAAAATTCCACAGGAATTAAATATTATTCAATATTTAAAAAATTTCTTTGAAATAATTCAATTATTTTCATAAGTAATAATATTTTCACGGAAATTCAATAAATTCAAAAAAAAAAATTTTTCGAAAAATATCAATTAGATTTTTATAAAATTTTTTCAAGAATTCAATTTTTTTTTTTAATAAATAATAAAATTCTTGTCAAAATTCCACAGGAATTCAATTATTCAATATTTAAATAAATTTCTTTGAAATAATTCAATTATTTTCATAAGTAATAAAATTTTCACGGGAATTCAATAAATTTAAAATATACAAAATTTCATAAAATTTTTCGAAAAATATCAATTATTTAAAAAGATTTTTATAAAATTCGTCGCAAGAATTTGATTATTTAAAAAAATTTAACATTAGTTCTTTTCAAGAATTCAATTATTTTTATAAATAATAAAATTCTTCACCGAAATTCAATTTTATTTTTTATAAACTTGAATAAAATTCGTTGTAAGAATTCAATTATTTATATAAATAATAAAATTCTTCACAAAAATACAGATATTTTTATAAATTTGAATAAAATTTGTTGAAAGAATTCAATTATTTTCAAAAGTATAATAAAATTTTTCGCAGAAATCCAATTATGTTCAAAAATATAAAAAAAAAATAATAATTCTTGTTAAAATTCCAAGTATCTTTATAAATAATAAAATTCTTCTCTGGTATTCAATTATTTTATGAAAATTTTCATAAAACTCTTAGGAAAATTTTAATTATTTTGATAAATAATAAAACTCATCGCAGAATTTTAATTATTTTTTAAATACAATATTTTAATAAAATTTCTCGATAAATGTAAAAAAAAATATAAAATTAAAAAAAAATTTTAATTAATTAAATTAATAATTAAATTAATTAAATAATAATTAATTCAATTAATTAATTAATTAATTTTTTATTTAAATTATTCTTCAAAATTTTATTAAAATTTGTCAATTGAATTCAATTATTTAAAAATTTATTGATAATATTCTTTATGAGAATTAAATTTTAACAAACATTCAATTATTCAATAAATTATTTATTTTTTAATTTAAATAATTGAATTTTTCTAGAATTTTCTAATAAAAATTGATTTAAAAATGAATTAACGAATAATCGATTTATTATTATTTTTTTGAAAATAATTGAATTATTGCAACGAATTTTATTATATTTTTTTTTAAATAATTGAATTTTTTTGTGAAATTGTACTATTTGTAAAAAATAGTTGGATTCTTGCGAAGGATTTTTTTAGGATTTCTGTAAATAATTAATTTATTTTAGAAAATTTTATGATAATTTAAATTATTACAAAACATTATTATTATTATTATTATTATTATTATTATTATTTTCATTTTTTTTTCTTTTCATTTTTTTTTTTTTTTTTTATCGCCTTTTCATGTTTTGTAATAATATTCTTATAAGTTGTTGAATTTCAAAAAGGCTTGAATTTGAATGTTTTGAAGAATTTTAATTCCTACAGAAAAATAATAATGATTTAATAAAAAAAAAAAAAAAAAAAAAAAAAAAAAAAAAAATTTTTACTTTATTTAAAAAAGAAGTTATTGATGTTTTTGAATAATTTTACAATTAAAGAAATTTGTAAATGAATGTAATAGAACCCTGAATTTGTTACTTTATTTTTAATATCCTACCTCCGTAACCATGAATACTGGCATAAATAATCCAAGATATTCCAATTGACCACAATGGTCGGGATAATGAGCAATAAATAGATTCCCATATTACGTTGTATTTATAGCCATTCAGGTAGAACGATGTTAATCCAATAAAACAAAATAAAAAAGAAATTATTGTGAATGTCCACCAAAAGATAATTGTATTCTGTAAATGAATTTTCAAATATTAATCAGATTGAAAAGGTAAATTGTAGATTTTTTTTTGTTCTGAAAAGTAGCAATATAGCAACTTTTTTGGCTTCTGATGAATATTTTCTAGCATTTACTGATCATCCTCTTAAAGGGTATAAAAAGGTTTTTTTTTCATTTTTTTTTATTTTATCATTAAAATCTGCTTATTCGAATTATATAGAAAATTACTAACATACCTTCGTTAGATCCTTTGTCGATTTATTAACTATATAACCAAGAAGAACTCCAATAAGCCAAGGACTTGCTCTCGCATAAGTTTGCGTATATAAATTTCTAAAAGATTCCATCATACGTTCAAATCTAGAAAGTAATCATAATTTTAATATGTAATTCCTCGAAAAATGAAATTATTCTTAAAAATTTTATTAAAATTCCTCAAAGAAATTCAATTATTCAATTTCAATTTCAATTTCAATTCAATTTCAATTTTCAATTTTATTCAATTTCAATTATTTTAGAAACTTTTGCTACAATTTATTTAAATTAGAATTTAAGTATTTTTTTTTTTTTTTTATAAAATTTTAATTAAATTTATTCCAAAAATTAAATTATTTTCAAAAATTTTAATGAAATTCTTTGTAATAATTTATTTTTTTTTCAAAATAATTTTAATAAAATTGTTTGTAGAAATTTTAATACAATTTCAAAAATTTGTCAAAATTCAATTATTTTCAATGTCTATCTATTTCAATAAAATTCGTCTTAAGAATTCAATTATTTTCAAAAATTAATATATAATTCTTCGTAGACATTTAAAAAAAATTTTAAAAATTCTCGTCAAAATTTCAATAATCTTTATAAATTTTTCTTCAAATTTAAATTATTTTCTAAAATTTTAATAAAATTCTTGGCAAAATTTCAATTATTTTCAAAAACTCTTATAAAATTTTTTGAAAAAATTAAATTATTTTTAATTAAAATTTTAATCGAAAAATGAACTTATTCTTAAAATTTTTATTAAAATTCAATTTCAAGAAACATTCAATTATTATTTAATAAAATATTTATTTTTGTATTTAAATAATTGAATTCTCGTGGATTTTTTTTTTAGTAAATATTGATTTAAAAATGAATTTCAGTTAAAATTTTAGATTATTATTGAATATTGAAAGCAATATAGCGTAAATTTTTAGAAATAATTGAATTTTATTAAAAAGGTTTCAAATTAAAATCTTGGAAAATTTGAACTTTTCATACTTATAATTAACAATTATGTAGAATTAATTTTTTTTAAAAAGTTTAATCAATTTTTCTTCAATTCTTAAAGTTTTTATTTTCTAATATAATATTTAATTGAAGGAATGTCAGAATAATCGAAATTACGTAAAAATTAATATTGAAAATAATTGAATATTTATATGAAGAATTTTATTATTTTTGAAAATAATAATTGAATTCTTACTGAGAATTTTATCAATTTTAAAAATAATTGAATTCTTGCGAAGAATTTTGTCAATTTTAAAAATATAATTGAATTATTTCGAAGAATGTTATTCAAATTTTTGAAAATAATGTGAATTCCTGCGAATAATTTTTATTATCTTTAAAAATAATTAAATTCTTGACAAGATTTTTAAGGAAATTTATAGTATTAATTTTTCTCAAAAAGTTTAATGGAATTTTATTTTTAATTATTTGAAGTTTTTAATTTCTAATTTTTTTTTTCATTCAAGAATCGTCAGAATAATCGAAATTTTAGGTAAAATTGAATATTGTATTAATATGAAATTTCATTAAATTTCAATTTTCAATTAAAATTAGAAATTTTAAAGAATTTAGATTTTTGAGAAATAAAAAAAACTCAACGCAAAATTGCAATTATATTTTTAATACAAATTTAATCGAATTCAATAAATTATTAGATATATGAATAAAAATAAATGAATAAAAATAAATTTCAATATGAATTTTAGTTAAAAACACTAAAATAATAAAATTTTTTTTTAGGAAAGTTAAAAATAATATTAGAAATTCAATTATTTTCAAAAGTAATCAAATTTGTCGCAAAAATTCAATTATTTATGTTGAAAAATTTTTAAAAATTCAGGTAAAAATTTCAATTATCTTTATAAATAAATAAAATTCTGCTGCAAAATTTAATTATCATTTGAATAAAATTTTCCAAAAGAATAATTAAATGTTTGCGTGGAATTTTGTTAAAATTTTTTTTAAATAATTATTTAAAACAAATTTTAATAAAATTCCGCGCAAACATTTAATTATTTTCATAAATATAGTAAAAATTCTACTGGAATTCAATTATTTACAATTTTTTTTATACATTTCTTCGCAATAATTCAATTATTTTTATAAATAATAAAATTCTTTTTTAGGAATTCAATTATTTTTATAAATAATAAAATTCTTTTTTAGGAATTCAATTATTTTCCCATTAATATGAATGAAAACTCATCGCAGAATTTCAATTATTTTTAGTACAATTTTAAGAAACATTAAATTATATTGAAAAAATTATTTATCTATATATTTGAATAATTGAATTCTCGTTGAATTTCCTAATAAAAATTGATTTAGAAATGACTTTCGGTTTGAAATTTTAAATATTAATTGATATAAATTTCTCAAAAAATGCAATTCTTTATATAATTTTAATAAAATTCTTCTAAAGAATTCAATTTTTTCAAAAATTTTAATAAAATTCTAGTTTTGTTTCAGTTGTAAGAAACATTCAATTATTCAATAAATTATTTATTTTTGTATTTAAAAATAATTGAACTTTCGTAAAATTTTCAAATTATAAAATTTTTGAAAATCTGAATTTTTCATACTTTTAACTATAACAATTGTGTAGAATTATTTTTTTAAAAAAAAGTTTAATGGATTTATTTTGAAATATTTGAAGTTTCTATTTTATAATTTTTATTTAAGGGCATTTGAACCTTGATGACGTCACACATTCTTTGCACAATCTGTAACGTCATCAAGGTTCAAATGCCCTTAATTGAAGAATTTCCGAATAATTCCTATAATATAAAATATTGATGTTTTATAATAATATTCTTTTAAGTTATTGCATTTTAAAAGGTTTGAATGTGAAATGTAAATTTTAATTCCTATATGGAAAAATAATAAATGATGTTTTCGATTAATTTTACAACTATACAGAAATTCTTAAATAAATGTAAAATAGATTTAATTTGGTAAAATAATAAGTGTAGTTTTAAAAACTGTCAGGGAATTTGAAATGAGGTAAAGCGTGGCAAACCCTGATTATTTAGATTTAGTAACTATTACTTACCCTACTTCATGATTTATAAAGAAGGGATACTCATTGACGGCAGTGATAACAGCAGGAATTATAATAGAAACAATAATCAACAAACCCAAAAATGATAAACCAAATTTCGGTCTCTTGACAAGGGGTATTAGAATAATTGGAGATATCAGAAATAATTGTGAATCTACAGCTGTAGACCATAAGTGGGCCATACACTGTAAAATTACAATATTAGACTTTCAGTACTTATCACGGTTTTTAAATCTAACATCGTCATATCAAATTTGTAGTCAGGGATAAATCTCCCCTAAATAGAAAAAATTTACAATTGGAGAGTATTATTAAGAACTTACGTATTTATCCTTATCGACCATATTGTTAACGTATAAGAGTACTGACCACCATTTATCTTCACATGCTTCAGCTATGAAGTCTTTAGATATCTTTCTAAATTTGGGTCCCGAAATAAACAAGTAAGTACAGAACATTGATGAAAACAGGAGAGCAGCAATTGCAGGAGTTAATCTTTGATTGAAAGAAATCATTAATAAAAGTGCTAAAATTATACAGTAAACAAAAAATAATTAATTAACCATTTCCATACCTAATGTAACGATGCAAGTAATATGAGAATAATTTGAATTTTTTTGTAGACGACATGTATTTTTTGCAAAATATGTATGAGACCAAAAAGCCACTAATCGTGAAGAATGTCTCAACGCTATAAATGACAAATGTCCCAAGTATCATTATGTGTGGAGGATTCTGAAAAAAGAGCACTTTAAAGTAATATTTGTTTATAAATAAAAGTAAAAAAGAATTAACTTTTTCTTATTCCTACTTCCATAAATTCCAAGGGATTTGCAATTGACTGAAAGGATTTCATAAGTAAACCGTGACCCATTACTATTGATAGTGTACTAGTGGCTCTTAGGCCATGTAAAACAGAAATTGAATTATCCCCATCTTTCAAACTTATGATATTTGTAAAGTATTTCCTAATCGAAAATTTGCAGATTCTTTTTGAAAATTTACTCCATTGGTTCCTTTTAATTGTAGCTAGATCCAGAATTGTAGCAATTAGTAGTATAACTACAATAACAGTGCTAATTGTTCTGAAAGAAAATTTAGTATTCATTTCTATTAGTACAAAAGTCAAAAAAGTAAAAAGTAAAAAGTAAAAAGTAAAAAGTAAAAAGTAAAAAGTAAAAAAGTAAAAAAGTAAAAAAGTAAAAAAAGTAAAAAAAATATTACATAAAAATGACAGCTCCAGTTTTTATTGATGGTGAAGGAGCAGTGGAACAGAGGACCTCATTACTCCAAATTTGGTATTTCTGATATCCGTCCACTTCCTCTAGTCGCTTATGAAGAACTTGATTCAAGTCATTTTCCGTACACGAGAGAGGTAAACAAATGGACATAATTGGATTAATGTAAATTGATTGATTTTTGTAGGAAAAATAGAGGGTGTAAGTGCAATGATTGCCGAGAATATTGGATCCATCTTTGATGACTTGCACTGACATACACTGATCAAACCATCCGAAGTCAATGATATTTGCTGCTAAAATGCCAGATGGTACTTTTGTGGACGAATCTAACACTAGAAGAATATTTTTATTAGGTATTTTGGGGTATAAATTAGAAAATAGCCCAACAGATCTTTAATATAAGGTTCATTCTCTAGTGTCCCACTCCGGGACACATGTGTCCCACTTAGAAAAATTTATGTTATTCTTATGAAAGTCAATCAATTAATTAGGGGTAAATTTCTTTCTAATCCGAATGGCCGCTGCTACAATTAAAAAAATAATCAGGTAGTACGATTATTATTATTATAAAAAAATATTAATAAGAAAATATCGAAATCTAATTTTTTTAAATTTCCCCAAATTCGCTTTTAAATTTCTTCGGGGTCTTCGAGCTCTGCGATTACGAATCTAGTGTCAGATTTTCAAAATTTAAAATAGACATTTTTTTTCAAATATACAAGATCCAATTGTAGAAATAAATTAATTGGGACAATTTTGATACAAATGAACAGTTTTCAAGATGTCATTGCTTTGTTTTTTTAGTAGGGAAAATTTTTTTATAGTATAAAAATCAGTAAGGAAATTTGTATTAATATAAAATTTTTCTATAAAAATATTTACTCGTTTTTGCCCATTTTTCTTCTCGTTGTAAACCAATTTTGTAAGATGAAAGATCCTTTAAACATTCTGCACTAGACACTGAATTTGTTTCATTGAAAAATATTGCCAATAGCTTCGTTGGTCCTAAATTATAAAAAAGATCCTCAATATCTATAGATTCGAAAAAATCGCCAATGTTTGCCCTCGTCGAAGAAATCAGAACAGAATTGATGAGAAAAATTGTTACAAACGAAGAAAATTTTACTCCACTTGATTTCATCTTATATTTAAAAAATTGATTCTACATTAACTTGAAATTTACGTTATTTATTTAAATAAATGTGTACTTTATAAATATTTTATAAATATTTTATTAGTTTAATTTTTATTATCTTGTATTATTGAAAAGCACATGTTTTTCATTTTTTGATTAATAAAAACACTATTGAATTATTTATCAAACCTAACGAATAGAAAATTTTTATCACAATTTTATTTGGCTAATTGTTATCATGTTCACTTGTTGAAAATTGTCTCTATCTTGCAACTAGAATAATAAGTGATGAAACTTGATAATATAGTCGAGTTTTTTCATGATCAGATAATTAATATTTTCTATAAGAGAGAATTGTAAAACATTTGCAAGTTTACTACTTTTTTATTTACATTAATTTATTTTTTCTATTATAATACATACTTGGGATATTATAATTTCGTAAAAACAGTATAATTACCAGAGACCGATGTTAAAACGAAACAAAATAGAAAATTATACTTTCGTTTTAGTTCTTGAATAATCCAAAAACAAATGTATTTCAAACTATTTAGTTTTGTGTCGACTCAAAAATAAATTACCTGATTGAATTAAGTTTCGTGTCGACTCGAAACAAAAGATTGAAAAATACATAATTATTTAGTGTCAATCACAAAAAAATTGTTTCACTTGACTTACGTAACTCGAGCAACTTAAGTAATTATTAATTAATGTAACTTATATGAACCAGAGTAAATCATGTAACTAGAGTAACTTACGTAAGAAATAGAAATTATGTCAGTTACGTAACTAGAATGTCTTACGTATGAAATAGAACTTACGTCAGTTACGTAACTAGAATATATTACGTATTTAGGGGAACTTCCGTAATTATAGTATCTTACGTAAGTTACGTAACTAGAACAACTTACGTAAGTTACATAACTAGAACAACTTACGTAAGTTACATAACTAGAACAACTTACGCAAGTTATGTAACTAAAGCAACTTACGTAAGTTACGTAAATAAAACAACTTACGAAAGTTACGTAACTAGAACAACTTACGTAAGTTACGTAAATAAAACAACTTACGTAAGTTACGTAACTAGAACAACTTATGTAAGTTACGTAAACAAAGTAAATAGCATAACTAAAGTAACTTGAGTAAGAAATACAGCTTACGTAAGTTACGTAACTAGACAAATTATGCAAGTTTTCGTTAGTTGTTATAATTACGTAACTTTCGTAAGTTCTGTTAAATACATAAGTTACTCTGGTTACGCAACTTACGCAAGTTTCAATAATTACGTAAGACATTCTAGTTACGTAACTTACGTAAGTTAAATTTTTACGTAAGTTACTTTATTTATGTTATTTACTGTTTACATAACATACGTAACTGTAATCAATTACGTAACTTACGTAAATTCTGTTAAATAGATAATTTACTCTAGTTACGCAACTTACGCAAGTTTCAATAATTACGTAAGAGATTCTAGTTACGTAACTTACGTAATTTACTCTGTTTACGTAACATACGTAAGTTTCATTCATTACGTAAGTTACATTAATAAGTTACATTAAATAGTTACATTAGACTTAAGTTGCTCGAGTTACGTAAGTCAAAGGAAACAATAATTTTTCTGTGATTGACACTAAATAATTATGTTTTTCAATTTTTTGTTTCGAGTCGACACGAAACTTAATTTAATCAGTTTATTCAGTTTCAATTTGATATTAAACTAAAATATTTAGACGTTAATTTAGTTTCGAGTCGACACGAAACTATAATATAATTTTGTTTGTTTAGTTTCGTGTCAACTTAGAAACTAAAACGACACTTAACTTTTGAGACGGTCCCTGGTAATTACAAATCTTATTATAATAATAGATAATTATTAATTTCAATAAAAAAATTCAAATCTGTAATTTTTTTGCTGATGCCTGATTCTTCTACTTGCCTACGACATATATATGGGGCATTCCACGCCAAGTCGGACACCTTTTGACTTTTGCATCTCCGATTTTTTTCAAATATTTTTTTTCTTTTAGTGCTGGTTGAAAGGAACTTCCATGATTTTTTTCAAATTTTTTCATGAAGTAATTTAAGAGATCTGGGTTTTTGAAAAATCACGTTTTTTACATAATTTTTTTTTTTAAATGCTTATAACTCGGACAAAAATTGATCAAATTGGACGTTCGATATATGAAAATTTTTGTTTTTACACGTAGTTTTTGATAAAAATATTAAAAAAAATTTTTTTTTAATTTACCAAAAAAATTTTAAATTTTAAAAATAAAATTTAATTTTTAAGAATGTATGTATCGATCGATTTTTTTCAAAATTTTTTGTAAGAAACTGGTACTAAATTAAGAATTTTTAATCCTTGTCTGATTGTGGGCAAACGATGGGATCTATTTATTTTGAAATTTTTAATTTTTGTAAAACGGTAGGTAGCCAAATGCCTAACTTGCAATTTGATCAAATCACTTTTTTAAACAGTAAGAAGGTTAAGTTCGGAGAGACTCAGTCTGAAAACAGTTTTGGTTTGAAAAATTTGCGTGATTTGGTCAAATGTCAAGTTACGCATTTGGCTACCTACCGTTTTCACTGCGTATACAAAAATTAAAAATTACAAAATAAATAGATCCCATCGTTTGCCCACAATCAGACAAGGATTAAAAATTCTTAATTTAGTACCAGTTTCTTACAAAAAATTTTGAAAAAAATCGATCGATACATACATTCTTAAAAATTAAATTTTATTTTTAAAATTTAAAATTTTTTTGGTAAATTAAAAAAAAATTTTTTTTTAATATTTTTATCAAAAACTACGTGTAAAAACAAAAATTTTCATATATCGAACGTCCAATTTGATCAATTTTTGTCCGAGTTATAAGCATTTAAAAACAAAATTTATGTAAAAAACGTGATTTTTCAAAAACCCAGATCTCTTAAATTACTTCATGAAAAAATTTGAAAAAAATCATGGAAGTTCCTTTCAACCAGCACTAAAAGAAAAAAAATATTTGAAAAAAATCGGAGATGCAAAAGTCAAAAGGTGTCCGACTTGGCGTGGAATGCCCCATATATATATACATAACAAGGCAAACGACTTTTTTTTATTCTCGAAGGAAAAGCAAGCATAATTGTACATTTTAATGTTTTATTTAAATTAATGCAACTTTTTAAATTGACAAATTGCAAAATTATATGTAATCATTGATGCGAAGAAGTTTTCGAGTTCGTAGAACATCTTTAAACCATTTGGCAGAATTTTTGTATGTTCTTGTCCGATTGGGGTCCTTAAAGTCAACATGAATAATTCCAAATCGTTCACTGTGATACATTACAAATATTTATTAATATATATATATATATATATATATATATATATATATATATATTATACCCCTGAAAGGGATATAAGTTTGAAAAATGAAGGGTATAAAATTTATACCCCTCCAAGTTTGAAAAATTTTGAAAAAAATTTTAAGTTATTATTTTAAAGTTATTATTTTTTTTACTTATATTTGGACTATATATAAGGATATCTTAAAAATAATTAATTATACCTATACAATAAATTTTTTGTTTTGAAAATACTCGGAAAATACTTACGTATAACCGTCTTCCCATTCCCAGTTGTCCAAAAGACTCCAAATTGCATAACCTTTAACATTACATCCATCCCTAATGGCCAGTAGCATTTGCTTTATATACGAATAATAATATTTATGTCGATTGTCATCATTCAAGCCATCGCGATCTGAATAACCATTTTCGGTAACATACACCACTGGATTATTGTATTCTGTTCTTATTTTATTCAGAATATTTCTAAAACCTTCCGGTACTACCTAAGGGAATATTTTAACTACTTTCAATTTTCGATAATTTGTACAATCAAATGCATATATGCTGTCCTTTTGGTTTACTAATTAGTAAAATATAATTATTATTATTATTATTATTAGGACATGCACCTTACCTTGAACCATGAACTGGCAGTTGGGGGCCATTTTGGATCGAACGTTCTGTAATATCCTGCGTCATTGAACCATAAACCTCCATCCTTCTTTTCGATTGGAACGGCAATGTACGATGTATAATGATTGATTCCAAAAAAGTCCGACGTCCCTCTGTAAGTGTTTACCTTTTGTTAGTTACATTAATGTTCTGTTTTTAAAATTTTTTCCACTATTAAATAATTTATTAAGTTGTTTTTAGCTTTTTGGTCCAAAATGAGATGGCTCTGCCGAATTATCAATTTTACGTTTCATTTGAGAAATGTTTGTTATGTCAAACATTACCTTTTGCAGCCATACTACATTTAAGAAGTGCGTTTGATTGTCTGATCTTCATTGTTTGATATAAAGAATAAATTCACACATTAAATTAAACTATTGAGTCTATGCTATTGCATTCACTACAAATGCATTATTTGTGGAATTAATATTCCCTAGAGGCTAAAAGTTTATTAGAATTGAAAAATTATACTTACTTTATGTACTTAATTTCACTTTCGGTGAATTTTGGCAATCTTGACCAAGGCCAACCGAGAATTTTACTATTTTCATCAATTCGATTCTTCATAACCTCAGGGTAATCACCATCACTGGAAAAAATTGGATGTGCCGTCCAACCACATGAATACTGAAAGGCTATGTCTTGCGTCAAAGTGTCATTTTCCAGTTTTGAATAGTAATACTGACAAGGAATGACAATTCCCATTTTTCCCTTTTGTGATGGTCGGAATTCTTCATCATACATACGATAAACTTTTGCGTGTGCTTTCAGAACATTGTGCATGCAAATATATTCCGCATACGAGTCTGGATCTAAAGCTACAATTACAAATAGACGACTTTTAGTAGATGAAACTTATTCACCAATTGAGGGTCTGGATGTATCTCCAGCTCCTTAGTTAGTAATCAATATTAAGAGAATTATAATTCCCTCACCTGGAGTTCGATCCAAACCTTCATAGCCCTTGTGACAAAAATCCATAGGTTCGTTCACTGTGGCAAAAAATTTAACTTTAGGTCCAAGTTCTTGAATGATAACTCTAGCATAGCTTGTAAACCAATCGATCATCAGTGAATTGGTCCATCCTCCAAGTTTTTCCAGTACCTCCGGATGATCCCAGTGATAAATTGTAACAAATGGTTCGAGACCTTTCGAGCGCAGTTCGTCAATTAAATTCTCATAATATCTAATTCCTGCTGAATTGATTCTATTAGGAAAACCACTTGGAAATATTCTAGTCCAACTTATTGAGAAGCGGTAGAAATCAAACTGTGGAAAATAGTGTATAATAGAGGGTGCTTTGGATTTATGAAAATCATTTGACTTACTCCAATGTCTTTTAGAATTGATACATCCTCTTTGTATTTGTGGTAAGAGTCACAAGCCACATCACCATTACTTTTATCCTTGATCATCCATGGTTTATTGTGGGTGAACCAGTCCCAAACACTTTCTCCTTTTCCTGAATAAAAAATTTTTTTTCTTTGCAAAATTGTAACTTAAAATGATTTTTTTGATTTGCAATATGAAAACAAAGGATAAAATTATAATTAATATTCATGCCAAATTTAAAACAAGAATTTTCTTAATTATTTAAAAAACAATTTTATCAAAGCTGGAATGCGATAATAGAATTTAATTACCACTCTCATTCCAGGCTCCTTCAATTTGATAAGAGGCTGTCGCAGCTCCAATTATAAAATCTTTTGGAAATTGATAAATTTCTCTGAAATTCTTTTTTCTGGAAGAAAATATTTAAAATATAAAAATTAAAAGAAATAGTTTCTCCAAAATAATAAATAGTTTCTAAAAAATGTTGGCATACGTAATTCATATTAAGAAATTTATGGCGCAGATAGTTATCGAAATATTATTTTTCTAAACAGGTTTCTATTGGTTAACAATTCTTCCTTATTTACTATTATTGTTTATTTAACTTACCCATAAACAATAACAAAAGATAGCACTAAAATAAACACTAATTTAATCATTATCTTGAGGACTTTACTTTCACTGCTCGATAAACGAGAACAATGAGATGTATATTTTTTTATTAAATGAGTTAAGTATATTTAAACAGATCTTTGTGTTGGTGACAAGCGGTGGGAGTGCGTCCCCATCATCAGTTTATTGATAAAAAGAAATAAATTTATTTTCTTTTTTTTTGTATTACATTTTTACTCTTTTTATTATTTAAATTAAATTATTTTATTATTTTTAATATTTTTATTTAAACAAATTTCTTTAAAACGCTTGAATGTTGAATATCAACCTTTCAATATGGGTTCCTCCTTAAGACAGTCTTTAAATTTTTCGTTTGAACTTATTTTGGAAAAAGGATAAGAAAGTATACTACATTTACAGTTTTGAATGTTTATTAAAACAAATAATTTGCATGAATACAAAAACGATTAATACAAAAATATATTTAAAATTTATCTCCA
This sequence comes from Leptopilina heterotoma, assembly GCF_015476425.1. Lineage (NCBI taxonomy): Eukaryota > Metazoa > Arthropoda > Insecta > Hymenoptera > Figitidae > Leptopilina > Leptopilina heterotoma. Next base: position 375,088 of record NW_025110973.1, read on the forward strand.
AAGAAAAGATGAAGATACTGCAAATACTTTGTATGCAACATTTTTTTTAAAAGATTGATCGGTTAAAAGAAAATTAGAATTGCAGATACTAGCTCTACGTTTGCTAATCATCTCCAATTTATTTATTCTTTTGGGAAAGTGCAAGAAGGAAATAATTAATGACGATTACTAAAAATTAGTTTCTTGAGCAATTGACAATTATTTACAAAGTAACAACTAATCAACTAATTAATTCAAACGAAATTATCAGTAGAATTGATAGGCAGCAATTTTCGAGAACGAAGAACATTTTTAAACCACTTTGCAGAATTTTTATATTCTCTCTTTCTGTCTCGGTCATTGAAGTCCACATGAATAATTCCAAAACGTTCACTGAAATTAAATTCATTAGAAAAAATTAAATTTTTCATTATAACATTCTTTTTGAAAGATACGACTTACGTGTAGCCTTTCTCCCATTCAAAATTATCTAGAAGACTCCAGAATGCGTAACCCTTAACTTTACAACCATCCTTAATAGCCAATAACATTTGCTTTATGTAAGAATAATAATAATTCATTCGGCCATAATCATTAAGACCATCTTTATCTGAATATCCATTTTCCGTAACATACACCACTGGATTCTGATACTCTTTTCTAATTTTGTTCAGCATATGTCTGAATCCTTCTGGTACAACCTTAAAAAAATTAAATTAAAATCAATTAATGTTGAATTATTATATTTTTGACAAGTAATACCTTTAGCCATGAACTCGCAGCTCCTGGCCATTTTGGATTGAATGTCCGGTAAAATCCTGCATCATTAAACCATAAAGATCCCTTCTTCCTCATCTGTGGAATTGCTATAAACGACGTATAGTGATTCAATCCAAAAAAGTCTGATGAACCCCTAGAAGAAAAAAAAAATTGAAATTTGTAAAAAGTTTCCAAGAAATCTGAACGAAATTTCTTGGGACTCGACTCTAGGGAGATTCCCTAACATGTCAGTAATCCAGACGCTATCACGTGGGAAGTATATCGAGTTCTCGGAACGGGATCATCGAAATTAGGAATTTGGAGTCCTCCCAGCTTTTCAGGTGAATTTCTAAGCTATTGTAATTAATTACAAAAAATTATTATTATACCTAAATAATTCCCTCCTTCCAGGAAGTGCATTACCCCAAACTCCCTAAAACCAATACTACAGGGTAGTATTTAATACTTTTGATAATTTTCAGATGGACTTTCGGGAATGTTTTTACATCGACAGGGAGTGGAATTAAAAGACAATTGGGAGTCGTAATGTCCTTCTTAGGTAACTTTCTGAGATGTGGTATTAATTCGGAAGTATAGTCTAGACCACGACGATGGTTGTTCACTGCCAAACATCATGGATGTCATGGATATGTTGCATCGTGCTTGTCCAAACATGGTGGTTGACAAACATTATGCGCATTGGATAGATTTTGTCGTGGTGACGGGGCTATTTTCACTAAAGGACAACCAAACAGCAAGAATAAATGGATTCTACAAATTCAGGGAAAGGATCCCATGTGAGGAAACGGAAAATCTCAGCATTAGTTCTTCGAATGGTGTTCAAGTGCGTAAGTATTGTGGGGGGTTTTAAGGTGAACTTCTGAGCTATTGTAATTAATTACAAAAATTATTATTATACCTACGTAACTCCCTTCCTCCAGGAGGCACATGTGAGGAAGACAAAAACGGGAAATCTCAGCATTAGTTCTTCGACTGGTGTTCAAGTGCGTAAGTATTGTGGGGGGTTTTAAGGTGAACTTCTGAGCTATTGTAATTAATTACAAAAATTATTATTATACTGGAAAGTAGGAAATCTCAGCATTAGTTCTTCGACTGGTGTTCAAGTGCGTAAGTATTGTGAGGGGTTTTAAGGTGAACTTCTGAGCTATTGTAATTAATTACAAAAATGATTATTATACCTACGTAACTCCCTTCTTCCAGGAGGCATATTACCCCTAAACGTCTGTTTATGGAAAACTTCCCAAAAAGTCCCAAAGAAATTCCTCGGGATTCTAGAGAAATTCCCATTAGTGATTCCCCATACCTTCTCGAGAGAATTTTAATGAATTCCCCCTAGTGATTCCGGTGATAAATTTCCAAGAGACTCTCGGACAAATTTTCCACGTAGCTAAGAAATAACTCACCTGATGTATTTAATTTCATCCGGTGTAAATTTCGGCAAACGCGAAGTAGGCCATCCTTGAAGTTTACTATTCTCATCAATTCTGTCCCTCATCACCTGAGGATAATCACCTTCCTTGGAAAATATTGGATGTGAAACCCATCCGCAGGTGTACTCAAACGCAATGTCCCGTGTTTGTGTGTCATTTTCGTCTTTCGAAAAATAATACTGACAGGGATTGACAATTCCAATTTTACCATTTTGAGTAGAACGAAATTCATCATTGTACATATGATAAACTCTAGCGTGAGCTTTCAAAACATTGTGCATGCAAATATATTCCCCATAGAGATGTAAATTAATTCCTGTAAATTTAGTATGAAGCATAGTCAAACATTTAACTTTCCGATCGGAAAAAAATAGTAACAATCCAATTGGGAATTTAAACTCACCGGGAGCTTTAGTGAGTCCTCCATAGCCTTCAGGACAGAAGACCATCGGTTCATTTAAAGTTGCAAAGAATTTAACTTTAGGACCAAATTCCTTAATTACAACACGAGCGTAACTTGTGAACCAATCAACCATCAATTCATTGGTCCATCCACCGAGTTTTTCCAGCACTTGCGGATGATCCCAGTGATAAATTGTAACAAACGGTTCCAGACCTTTTGCTTTTAATTCATCAATTAAATCATGATAGTATTTAATTCCCTCGGCACTGATCTTATTGGGAAAACCGCTTGGAAATATTCTTGTCCAGCTTATTGAGAAGCGATAGAAGTCAAACTTTGGAATAATGGGAAAAATTGATGACTAGAGGTAATTATGTATTTGTAATTAGAGGTAATACATAATTGTAATTAGAGTATGGTTATTAAAAGTATAATTAAAATTGTAATTTAAAAAAATGTTGAATTGGAAAAAAATATTTTATGATAGAGAAAAGAAAACTTACGCCGATATCTTTAAGTATCGACACATCTTCTTTGTACTTGTGGTAAGAGTCACAGGCCACGTCACCATTGCTTCCATCCTCGATAAATTGGGGCTTGTTATGGGTGAAATGGTCCCAAACACTCTCCCCTTTTCCTAAAAATGAAAATTTATTGTAAGCAATTTGTTTGGGACAGAAAATGTAGGAAACTTGATTTTTCAACAATTTGAAAAGAAAAATTTCGATCTTGAAAAATTGATGGGTAAAATTTCTTCTAGAATTACCACTTTCGTTCCAGGCTCCTTCAATTTGATAAGAGGCTGTCGCAGCTCCAATTATAAAATCTTTTGGAAATTTCCATTCTGATTCTGTATTTTCGTTTCTGAAAATAATTTCACGTCAAAAGGATGTAAGACAAAAATTTTACTCTCTGAAAATATTTTACAATTTTTTTTACAACTTTGAAATTTTACCTTTCACATTTAGTTTTAGTTTTACTTTGACAGGTATTTATTTTCACTTTCATTTTCACTTTCATTTTCACTTTCATTTTTTACTTTCACATTAAATTTTATTTTCTCTTTCACTCTCACCTTACTGACAGATTTTGACTCTCAGCTTAAAAGTGAAAATAAATAGGAAAAAATCTATGAAAGTGAAAGTGAAAGTGAACATTACTATCTGACAAAATTAAAAGAAAAATATTTAATATTAAAAATTATATTTAAAAATAAATCAAAGTGAATGTGAAAATAAAAGTGAAAATCACTATCTGACAAAATTAAAATTAAAAAAATTCATAGTAAAAATTATATTTAAAAATAAATCAAAGTGAATGTGACAATGAAAGTGAAAATGACTATAACTGAAAATTTGAAATAAAAAAGAAAATGGAAAATTAAAAATAGCAATGAAATTAAAAATGAAAATCCGCCACATTAAAAAAATGAAAAACCCGATAATGCGAAAATGAAAGTGAAATTGAATGTCAAAGTAAAAATAAAAATTTTTGAAAGTAAAATTAAAAATCTTTTCAAAGTAAAATTAAAAATTTTTAAAAGTGAAATTCAAAAGAAATATCTTTGAATAATTTAATTAACAGTGAAAAAAAATATTTGTCAAAGTGAAAAAATTCTAGTAAACAAAACTGTTATCCAAGAGAAACTGAAAAAAAAACAAACAAAAAAAAAACAAAAAAATGAAAAACAAAAAAAAAATGCAAAACAAAAAAAATGGAAAATTTATAGAGAAAATAATAATATTTCATTGTAGAAATTAAAATGACAAAAAAACAATAGAAAGTGAAAATAAAAATAAAAAAAAAGTAATAAGAATAAATAAGAAATAATAATTTTTTAATTAAAAAAAATAATAAAAAATAGGAAAAATAGCAAATTATAAAAAAGTAAAAGAAAAATACGAAAAGTATGTTCCGCTTTTTTGTAAGTAAAACAATTAAAAATTTGATACTAAAAAAATAAAAATAAAATATGTAAAAAGTAAAAAATAAATTTAAGAATTAAGGAGTAAAAAGTCAAAAATAAAATATGAAAAATAGAAAGTAAAATTAAATGTTAAAAATTAAGATTAAAATTAAAAATAGAAACTTAAAAATTAAAAAAAAATTAAAAATTAAAAAAAAATTAAAACTTGCTCATCAAAAATAAAAGTTTGTTGTTTAAAAAAAAAACTTACCCGTAAATAGTGACGGCGAACGTTATCACTAAAACAATTACTAAATTTATTGTCATCATTACCAGTTTACATTCACTGTTCGATAAACTTGGACAATGAAATGTATAATTTGTGTTATTCAATATTTAATACGTCGCCCTAATCACCAAATAGATTTATAAGAAAAAAAGTACATTACTTTAGATTAAAATTAAAATATGACGTATAAAATGATTATATTCATATCCAAAAAAAAAATTAAAAAAAGAAATTCACGATATAAATTATCTCGATTTAGGGGGATAAATAAAAAAAATGTTTATCAATGTCATAAATTCTTCATCAGAAACAAGGTCAAGAGAAATATATGACACAAGAACCGTTTAAATTAAATTCAAAATAAATATTATTCAATGCTTGGAAAATTATATTTCTCTTCATGTTACAAAGATCGATTTTGTAAATTTTAATATTGAATATTTTCCAATGAAATGAAAAATTATAAAATTATTCTTCTCAATTATTTTTTTTAATAAGAATTTAATGAAGGAAATAATTTTTTGGAAAATTATTTTGACATTGAAAAAAAATTGTTTATTATTTAAAGAAAAAAATAAACTTTACTGACAGTGTTGTCGCAGTAAGGATAGAAATGGAACTGTCTTTTTTACCCTCAGAGATAAATGCATCAGGGTACATGCTTTGTGGCTTTGTGAAAATGGAGGAAGTAGTTCAGGAATGTAGTCACATTGTCCATTATTGTGTCAAAAAAAAAGAAAAGAAAAATCTGTCTTTTATATAATTTTAGATCTACAGAAGTGAAATTTTGTATTTTATCTGAAAATTAAACAAAAATTGACGACATTTCTAAGAAATATAATTTTTTTAAAAAATAAAAAATTGTTAAAGAAAAAAACCTTTTTTTTCACCATCAATTTATTACAATTTTTGACATGAAATTTGTATTTTTTTATTTCAAAAAAAATAAATATATATATTTTTATTTTTCAAAAAAATGCAGTGAACTTAATTTTAAAAGGTTTATTCATTAAATTTTGTTTTTTGAATCAAAAAATTGTTTTGAAGAACTAAAACAATCTTTAAAAAAATGCTTTTCTATATTTTAAATTGAAAAAAAAATTTTTTGACAATTTTTACATGTACCTAGGTTATTTTTAAAATTATAGCGAATCTGATAGAATTTAAAATATAAATAATTTTATTCGAAAAAATTCGAAAAGAAAAATGATTTTTCTCTTAACTTTTACAATTTTTTACCATAAGATTTAAAAATTTTATATTCGTGTTAATTTTTATCTGTAGTTTACAATAAAAAATGTTTCAAACCCAATTGGAATTGTTGTTAATAAAAAAAAAAATTTTTTTAAAAATGTTTTTCATTTTTTCGAAAATTTTTTAAATTTTAGAGTATATAAAATATTTCTTTCACAAATTTTCAATAACTATAATTTTTGACCTGAAAAATTTTAAAAGTGTAAAATTAATCTACAATTCAATATTTTGACTTTCAAGGAATATTGTGAATAAAAACTCAAAATAATTCTCAATTAATACATTGTAAACTTTATTAACAACAAAATAGGCATTAAATACATGAATTTATCAGATTTCTTCAAAATAATACCATTTCATTTATTTTTTTAAATTTTTCATTATTTTCTTTTATAAAATTTTCATATATTTATTTCGCAATAAATTTTTTCTTTTCTTCTTTATCAAAAAGTTTCAGAAAAAAAGTGAATCATCATTTATTGAAGAGCTTTCAATAGTTTTAAAGGATGAACAATTTCTAAAATTTCATAAATTTTATTAATTAACTTAGTTGCCTTTAAATGCCAACCAGTTACTGCATTATCGCGTTCATTAATTTTTTTTATAATTCTATTTCGAATATTAGCTCTATTTCCATGCTCGTATGTTCCATAATTTTGTCCCATATAATTTTCATTTTTTCCACCAATTTTTTCATGCTTTCCATATTCATTTCCCTCTTTTGCTTTATAATGTCCATTAATGTTATAACCAAATTTTGAAAATTCATTTACATGTTTATTTCTTGAGTTTCCTACCATTGAAGCGCTTGCAGTTTTCTTCATAAATCTAAAATTTTTTAAAATAAACAATTTTTTTTTTTACTTTTTTATAAAAGTATGTTTTTTATTTTTTTTTAAATGTTTGGAGAGTTAAAGAATAAATTTATTTTTAAAAAATATTTTGTAAAAATTATGTTTTTTTTACCCAAATGAAAGTAGAAGAATTGCTGGAATAATTCCGAAGATGATGAATCTCATTTTTTCGAAACCACTTTCTGAAAAAATAGAAAATATTTGGAAAATATTAACTGAATTTAATTTCAGCATATTTAGATTTTTAAATGATGATTTTCGAAAACTGACATCAAATTCGGTAATTAACGTACATATTAAAAACATCTAATTTGTAATTTAAATTAATTATTATAATCAACCGAAAAAATTGTTATGGCCTCTATATTGGATCCACCATTTTTAATTTTCAATTTGAAATCAACAGCACTAAAAAACAGTTGAAACAATTGATACAATCATTAATTTATTTATTTAAATCATAATTTGATTTAATTAAACACTTAATAAATTTATAAAATTTAAAAATTAATTTTTTAAATTCATAAATATTTAAAATGACTTAATATTTAAGTACGAGTATTAATTAATTTGTTAAATGTAATAAATCATTTTATAAACTAACAAATTAGTTCATTAACTTATTTATATCCTTTTCTTTAATTTTTACGGCTCGGTGAAACTAGTGACCCGCCGGCCGCCAGCCATCAGAAGAATCCATAGGCGCCGATACACATAGTTGCGCGGTGGCCCTATACCGTTCAATCAACGCAAAACAACGTACGCTAGCTATTACAGTTTATAGAAAAAAATTGCAATAGTCACATTTTTAAGAGCAATAATCCCCCTTTAATTTGTGACCAAGAAATAAAAAGGAAATTAAAGAGGGATTAATGCTCCTTAAAATGTGACAATTAAAAGTTTTTTAAATAAATTTTTTAAAGCCAGCGTCCCCACCCGCCCGTATCAGAAAAACGAAAATTAGAAAAAAAATCGGAAAAAAATTCATAACTCGAAAAATTTTTGACCAATTCTTTGTTTCTTGGTCGCAAATTAAAGAAGGATTAATGTTTTTGAAAATGTGACAATTAAAAATATTTTAAATAAATTTTTGATAGCCAGCGTCCCCACCCGCCCGTATCAGAAAAACGAAAATTGGTAAGAAAATCGGAAAAAAATTTATAACTCGAAAAATTATTGACCAATTCTTTGCTCCTTGGTCGCAAATTAAAGAAGAATTAATGCTTTTTATAATGTGACAATTAAAAATATTTTAAATAAATTTTTGATAGCCAGCGTCCCTACCCGCCCGTATCAGAAAAACGAAAATTGGAAAAAAAATCGGAAAAAAATTCATAACTCGAATAATTTTTGACCAATTCTTTCTTTCTTGGTCGCAAATTAAAGAAGAATTAATGCTCCTTAAAATGTGACAATTAAAAATTTTTTAAATAAATTTTTGATAGCCAGCGTCCCCACCCGCCCGTATCAGAAAAACGAAAATTGGTAAGAAAATCAGAAAAAAATTCATAACTCGAAAAATTATTGACCAATTCTTTGCTCCTTGGTCGCAAATTAAAGAAGAATTAATGCTTTTTATAATGTGACAATTAAAAATATTTTAAATAAATTTTTGATAGCCAGCGTCCCTACCCGCCCCTATCAGAAAAACGAAAATTGGAAAAAAAATCGGAAAAAATTCATAACTCGAATAATTTTTGACCAATTCTTTGCTCCTTGATCGCAAATTAAAGAGGGATTAATGCTTCTTTTCATTGAACCAATAAGAATTTTTTAAATTAATTTTTGATAGCCAGCGTCCCCACCCTCCCGTATCAGAAAAACGAAAATTGGAAAAAAAATCGGAAAAAATTCATAACTCGAATAATTTTTGACCAATTCATTCTTTCTTGGTCGCAAATTAAAGAAGAATTAATGCTTTTTATAATGTGACAATTAAAAATATTTTAAATAAATTTTTGATAGACAGCGTCCCCACCCGCCCGTATCAGAAAAACGAAAATTGGAAAAAAAAATCGGAAAAAAATTCATAACTCGAATAATTTTTGACCAATTCTTTCTTTCTTGGTCGCAAATTAAAGTAGAATTAATGCTCCTTAAAATGTGACAATTAAAAATTTTTTAAATAAATTTTTGATAGCCAGCGTCCCCACCCGCCCGTATCAGAAAAACGAAAATTGGTAAGAAAATCGGAAAAAAATTCATAACTCGAAAAATTATTGACCAATTCTTTCTTTCTTGGTCGCAAATTAAAGAAGGATTAATGTTTTTGAAAATGTGACAATTAAAAATATTTTAAATAAATTTTTGATAGCCAGCGTCCCTACCCGCCCGTATCAGAAAAACGAAAATTGGTAAGAAAATCGGAAAAAAATTCATAACTCGAAAAATTATTGATCAATTCTTTGCTCCTTGGTCGCAAATTAAAGAGGGATTAATGCTTCTTTTCATTGGACCAATAAGAATTTTTTAAATTAATTTTTGATAGCCAGCGTCCCCACCCGCCCGTATCAGAAAAACGAAAATTGGTAAGAAAATCGGAAAAAAATTCATAACTCGAAAAATTATTGACCGATTCTTTGCTCTTTGTTCGCAAATTAAAGAGGGATTAATGCTTCTTTTCATTGGACCAATAGTAATTTTTTAAATTAATTTTTGATAGCCAGCGTCCCTACCCGCCCGTATCAGAAAAACGAAAATTGGAAAATAAATCGGAAAAAATTCATAGCTCGAAAATTTTTAGACCAATTCTTTTATTCTTGGTCGCAAATTAAAGAAGAATTAATGCTCCTTAAAATGTGACAATTAAAAATTTTTTAAATAAATTTTTGATAGCCAGCGTCCCCACCCGCCCGTATCAGAAAAACAAAAATTGAAAAAAAAATCGGAAAAAAATTCATAACTCGAATAATTTTTGACCAATTCTTTGCTCCTTGGTCGCAAATTAAAGAGGGATTAATGCTTCTTTTTATTGGACCAATAAGAATTTTTTGAATTAATTTTTGATAGCCAGCGTCCCCACCCGCCCGTATCAGAAAAACGAAAATTGGTAAGAAAATCGGAAAAAAATTTATAACTCGAAAAATTATTGACCAATTCTTTGCTCCTTGGTCGAAAATTAAAGAAGTATTAATGCTTTTTATAATGTGACAATTAAAAATATTTTAAATAAATTTTTGATAGCCAGCGTCCCCACCCGCCCGTATCAGAAAAACGAAAATTGGTAAGAAAATCGGAAAAAAATTCATAACTCGAAAAATTATTGACCAATTCTTTGCTCCTTTGTCGCAAATTAAAGAGGGATTAATGCTTTTTTTCATTGGACCAATAAGAATTGTGTAAAATAATTTTTGATAGCCAGCGTCCCCACCCGCCCGTATCAGAAAAACGAAAATTGGAAAAAAAATCGGAAAAAATTCATAACTCGAATAATTTTTGACCAATTCTTTCTTTCTTGGTAGCAAATTAAAGAAGAATTAATGCTTTTTAATGTGACAATTAAAAATATTTTAAATAAATTTTTGATAGTCAGCGTCCCCACCCGCCCGTATCAGAAGAACGAAAATTGGAAAAAAAATCGGAAAAAAATTCATAACTCGAATAATTTTTGACCAATTCTTTCTTTCTTGGTCGAAAATTAAAGAAGGATTAATGTTTTTAAAAATGTGACAATTAAAAATATTTTAAATAAATTTTTGATAGCAAGCGTCCCTACCCGCACGTATCAGAAAAACGAAAATTGGAAAAAAAATCGGAAAAAAATTCATAACTCGAATAATTTTTAACCAATTCTATCTTTCTTGGTCGCAAATTAAAGTAGAGTTAATGCTCCTTAAAATGTGACAATTAAAAATTTTTTAAATAAATTTTTGATAGCCAGCGTCCCCACCCGCCCGTATCAGAAAAACGAAAATTGGTAAGAAAATCGGAAAAAAATTCATAACTCGAAAAATTATTGACCAATTCTTTCTTTCTTGGTCGCAAATTAAAGAAGGATTAATGTTTTTGAAAATGTGACAATTAAAAATATTTTAAATAAATTTTTGATAGCCAGCGTCCCTACCCGCCCGTATCAGAAAAACGAAAATTGGTAAGAAAATCGGAAAAAAATTCATAACTCGAAAAATTATTGATCAATTCTTTGCTCCTTGGTCGCAAATTAAAGAGGGATTAATGCTTCTTTTCATTGGACCAATAAGAATTTTTTAAATTAATTTTTGATAGCCAGCGTCCCCACCCGCCCGTATCAGAAAAACGAAAATTGGTAAGAAAATCGGAAAAAAATTCATAACTCGAAAAATTATTGACCGATTCTTTGCTCTTTGTTCGCAAATTAAAGAGGGATTAATGCTTCTTTTCATTGGACCAATAAGAATTTTTTAAATAAATTTTTGATAGCCAGCGTCCCCACCCGCCCGTATCAGAAAAACGAAAATTAGAAAAAAAATCGGAAAAAAATTCATAACTCGAAAAATTTTTGACCAATTCTTTGTTTCTTGGTCGCAAATTAAAGAAGGATTAATGTTTTTGAAAATGTGACAATTAAAAATATTTTAAATAAATTTTTGATAGCCAGCGTCCCCACCCGCCCGTATCAGAAAAACGAAAATTGGTAAGAAAATCGGAAAAAAATTTATAACTCGAAAAATTATTGACCAATTCTTTGCTCCTTGGTCGCAAATTAAAGAAGAATTAATGCTTTTTATAATGTGACAATTAAAAATATTTTAAATAAATTTTTGATAGCCAGCGTCCCTACCCGCCCGTATCAGAAAAACGAAAATTGGAAAAAAAATCGGAAAAAAATTCATAACTCGAATAATTTTTGACCAATTCTTTCTTTCTTGGTCGCAAATTAAAGAAGAATTAATGCTCCTTAAAATGTGACAATTAAAAATTTTTTAAATAAATTTTTGATAGCCAGCGTCCCCACCCGCCCGTATCAGAAAAACGAAAATTGGTAAGAAAATCAGAAAAAAATTCATAACTCGAAAAATTATTGACCAATTCTTTGCTCCTTGGTCGCAAATTAAAGAAGAATTAATGCTTTTTATAATGTGACAATTAAAAATATTTTAAATAAATTTTTGATAGCCAGCGTCCCTACCCGCCCCTATCAGAAAAACGAAAATTGGAAAAAAAATCGGAAAAAATTCATAACTCGAATAATTTTTGACCAATTCTTTGCTCCTTGATCGCAAATTAAAGAGGGATTAATGCTTCTTTTCATTGAACCAATAAGAATTTTTTAAATTAATTTTTGATAGCCAGCGTCCCCACCCTCCCGTATCAGAAAAACGAAAATTGGAAAAAAAATCGGAAAAAATTCATAACTCGAATAATTTTTGACCAATTCATTCTTTCTTGGTCGCAAATTAAAGAAGAATTAATGCTTTTTATAATGTGACAATTAAAAATATTTTAAATAAATTTTTGATAGACAGCGTCCCCACCCGCCCGTATCAGAAAAACGAAAATTGGAAAAAAAATCGGAAAAAAATTCATAACTCGAATAATTTTTGACCAATTCTTTCTTTCTTGGTCGCAAATTAAAGTAGAATTAATGCTCCTTAAAATGTGACAATTAAAAATTTTTTAAATAAATTTTTGATAGCCAGCGTCCCCACCCGCCCGTATCAGAAAAACGAAAATTGGTAAGAAAATCGGAAAAAAATTCATAACTCGAAAAATTATTGACCAATTCTTTCTTTCTTGGTCGCAAATTAAAGAAGGATTAATGTTTTTGAAAATGTGACAATTAAAAATATTTTAAATAAATTTTTGATAGCCAGCGTCCCTACCCGCCCGTATCAGAAAAACGAAAATTGGTAAGAAAATCGGAAAAAAATTCATAACTCGAAAAATTATTGATCAATTCTTTGCTCCTTGGTCGCAAATTAAAGAGGGATTAATGCTTCTTTTCATTGGACCAATAAGAATTTTTTAAATTAATTTTTGATAGCCAGCGTCCCCACCCGCCCGTATCAGAAAAACGAAAATTGGTAAGAAAATCGGAAAAAAATTCATAACTCGAAAAATTATTGACCGATTCTTTGCTCTTTGTTCGCAAATTAAAGAGGGATTAATGCTTCTTTTCATTGGACCAATAAGAATTTTTTAAATTAATTTTTGATAGCCAGCGTCCCTACCCGCCCGTATCAGAAAAACGAAAATTGGAAAATAAATCGGAAAAAATTCATAGCTCGAATAATTTTTGACCAATTCATTCTTTCTTGGTCGCAAATTAAAGAAGAATTAATGCTTTTTATAATGTGACAATTAAAAATATTTTAAATAAATTTTTGATAGACAGCGTCCCCACCCGCCCGTATCAGAAAAACGAAAATTGGAAAAAAAATCGGAAAAAAATTCATAACTCGAATAATTTTTGACCAATTCTTTCTTTCTTGGTCGCAAATTAAAGTAGAATTAATGCTCCTTAAAATGTGACAATTAAAAATTTTTTAAATAAATTTTTGATAGCCAGCGTCCCCACCCGCCCGTATCAGAAAAACGAAAATTGGTAAGAAAATCGGAAAAAAATTCATAACTCGAAAAATTATTGACCAATTCTTTCTTTCTTGGTCGCAAATTAAAGAAGGATTAATGTTTTTGAAAATGTGACAATTAAAAATATTTTAAATAAATTTTTGATAGCCAGCGTCCCTACCCGCCCGTATCAGAAAAACGAAAATTGGTAAGAAAATCGGAAAAAAATTCATAACTCGAAAAATTATTGATCAATTCTTTGCTCCTTGGTCGCAAATTAAAGAGGGATTAATGCTTCTTTTCATTGGACCAATAAGAATTTTTTAAATTAATTTTTGATAGCCAGCGTCCCCACCCGCCCGTATCAGAAAAACGAAAATTGGTAAGAAAATCGGAAAAAAATTCATAACTCGAAAAATTATTGACCGATTCTTTGCTCTTTGTTCGCAAATTAAAGAGGGATTAATGCTTCTTTTCATTGGACCAATAGTAATTTTTTAAATTAATTTTTGATAGCCAGCGTCCCTACCCGCCCGTATCAGAAAAACGAAAATTGGAAAATAAATCGGAAAAAATTCATAGCTCGAAAAATTTTTGACCAATTCTTTTATTCTTGGTCGCAAATTAAAGAAGAATTAATGCTCCTTAAAATGTGACAATTAAAAATTTTTTAAATAAATTTTTGATAGCCAGCGTCCCCACCCGCCCGTATCAGAAAAACGAAAATTGAAAAAAAAATCGGAAAAAAATTCATAACTCGAATAATTTTTGACCAATTCTTTGCTCCTTGGTCGCAAATTAAAGAGGGATTAATGCTTCTTTTTATTGGACCAATAAGAATTTTTTGAATTAATTTTTGATAGCCAGCGTCCCCACCCGCCCGTATCAGAAAAACGAAAATTGGTAAGAAAATCGGAAAAAAATTTATAACTCGAAAAATTATTGACCAATTCTTTGCTCCTTGGTCGAAAATTAAAGAAGTATTAATGCTTTTTATAATGTGACAATTAAAAATATTTTAAATAAATTTTTGATAGCCAGCGTCCCCACCCGCCCGTATCAGAAAAACGAAAATTGGTAAGAAAATCGGAAAAAAATTCATAACTCGAAAAATTATTGACCAATTCTTTGCTCCTTTGTCGCAAATTAAAGAGGGATTAATGCTTTTTTTCATTGGACCAATAAGAATTGTGTAAAATAATTTTTGATAGCCAGCGTCCCCACCCGCCCGTATCAGAAAAACGAAAATTGGAAAAAAAATCGGAAAAAATTCATAACTCGAATAATTTTTGACCAATTCTTTCTTTCTTGGTAGCAAATTAAAGAAGAATTAATGCTTTTTAATGTGACAATTAAAAATATTTTAAATAAATTTTTGATAGTCAGCGTCCCCACCCGCCCGTATCAGAAGAACGAAAATTGGAAAAAAAATCGGAAAAAAATTCATAACTCGAATAAGTTTTGACCAATTCTTTCTTTCTTGGTCGAAAATTAAAGAAGGATTAATGTTTTTAAAAATGTGACAATTAAAAATATTTTAAATAAATTTTTGATAGCAAGCGTCCCTACCCGCACGTATCAGAAAAACGAAAATTGGAAAAAAAATCGGAAAAAAATTCATAACTCGAATAATTTTTAACCAATTCTATCTTTCTTGGTCGCAAATTAAAGTAGAGTTAATGCTCCTTAAAATGTGACAATTAAAAATTTTTTAAATAAATTTTTGATAGCCAGCGTCCCCACCCGCCCGTATCAGAAAAACGAAAATTGGTAAGAAAATCGGAAAAAAATTCATAACTCGAAAAATTATTGACCAATTCTTTCTTTCTTGGTCGCAAATTAAAGAAGGATTAATGTTTTTGAAAATGTGACAATTAAAAATATTTTAAATAAATTTTTGATAGCCAGCGTCCCTACCCGCCCGTATCAGAAAAACGAAAATTGGTAAGAAAATCGGAAAAAAATTCATAACTCGAAAAATTATTGATCAATTCTTTGCTCCTTGGTCGCAAATTAAAGAGGGATTAATGCTTCTTTTCATTGGACCAATAAGAATTTTTTAAATTAATTTTTGATAGCCAGCGTCCCCACCCGCCCGTATCAGAAAAACGAAAATTGGTAAGAAAATCGGAAAAAAATTCATAACTCGAAAAATTATTGACCGATTCTTTGCTCTTTGTTCGCAAATTAAAGAGGGATTAATGCTTCTTTTCATTGGACCAATAAGAATTTTTTAAATTAATTTTTGATAGCCAGCGTCCCCACCCGCCCGTATCAGAAAAACGAAAATTGGAAAAAAAATCGGAAAAAATTCATAACTCGAATAATTTTTGACCAATTCTTTCTTTCTTGGTCGCAAATTAAAGAAGGATTAATGTTTTTGAAAATGTGACAATTAAAAATATTTTAAATAAATTTTTGATAGCCAGCGTCCCCACCCGCCCGTATCAGAAAAACGAAAATTGGTAAGAAAATCGGAAAAAAATTCATAACTCGAATAATTTTTGACGAATTCTTTCTTTCTTGGTCGCAAATTAAAGTAGAATTAATGCTCCTTAAAATGTGACAATTAAAAATTTTTTAAATAAATTTTTGATAGCCAGCGTCCCCACCCGACCGTATCAGAAAAACGAAAATTGGTAAGAAAATCGGAAAAAAATTTATAACTCGAATTATTTTTGACGAATTCTTTCTTTCTTGGTCGCAAATTAAAGTAGAATTAATGCTCCTTAAAATGTGACAATTAAAAATTTTTTAAATAAATTTTTGATAGCCAGCGTCCCCACCCGACCGTATCAGAAAAACGAAAATTGGTAAGAAAATCGGAAAAAAATTCATAACTCGAAAAATTATTGACCAATTCTTTGCTCCTTGGTCGCAAATTAAAGAGGGATTAATGCTTCTTTTCATTGGACCAATAAGAATTTTTTGAATTAATTTTTGATAGCCAGCGTCCCCACCCGCCCGTATCAGAAAAACGAAAATTGGTAAGAAAATCGGAAAAAAATTCATAACTCGAAAAATTATTGACCAATTCTTTGCTCCTTGGTCGCAAATTAAAGAGGGATTAATGCTTCTTTTCATTGGACCAATAAGAATTTTTTAAAATAATTTTTGATAGCCAGCGTCCCCAACCGCCCGTATCAGAAAAACGAAAATTGGAAAAAAAATCGGAAAAAAATTCATAACTCGAATAATTTTTGACCAATTCTTTGCTCCTTTGTCGCAAATTAAAGAGGGATTAATGCTTCTTAAAATGTGACAATTAAAAATTTTTTAAATAAATTTTTGATAGCCAGCGTCCCCACCCGCCCGTATCAGAAAAACGAAAATTGAAAAAAAAATCAGAAAAAAATTCATAACTCGAATAATTTTTGACCAATTCTTTGCTCCTTGGTCGCAAATTAAAGAGGGATTAATGCTTCTTTTCATTGGACCAATAAGAATTTTTTGAATTAATTTTTGATAGCCAGCGTCCCCACCCGTCCGTATCAGAAAAACGAAAATTGGAAAAAAAATCGGAAAAAATTCATAACTCGAATAATTTTTGACCAATTCTTTCTTTCTTGGTCGCAAATTAAAAAAGAATTAATGCTCCTTAAAATGTGACAATTAAAAATTTTTTAAATAAATTTTTGATAGCCAGCGTCCCCACCCGCCCGTATCAGAAAAACGAAAATTGGTAAGAAAATCGGAAAAAAATTCATAACTCGAAAAATTATTGACCAATTCTTTGCTCCTTGGTCGCAAATTAAAGAGGGATTAATGCTTCTTTTCATTGGACCAATAAGAATTTTTTAAAATAATTTTTGATAGCCAGCGTCCCCACCCGCCCGTATCAGAAAAACGAAAATTGGAAAAAAAATCGGAAAAAATTCATAACTCGAAAAATTTTTGACCAATTCTTTCTTTCTTGGTCGCAAATTAAAGAAGAATTAATGCTTCTTAAAATGTGACAATTAAAAATTTTTTAAATAAATTTTTGATAGCCAGCGTCCCCACCCGCCCGTATCAGAAAAACAAAAATTGAAAAAAAATCGGAAAAAAATTCATAACTCGAATAATTTTTGACCAATTCTTTGCTCCTTGGTCGCAAATTAAAGAGGGATTAATGCTTCTTTTCATTGGACCAATAAGAATTTTTTGAATTAATTTTTGATAGCCAGCGTCCCCACCCGTCCGTATCAGAAAAACGAAAATTGGAAAAAAAAATCGGAAAAAATTCATAACTCGAATAATTTTTGACCAATTCTTTTTTTCTTGGTCGCAAATTAAAGAAGGATTAATGCTCCTTAGAATGTGACAATTAAAAATATTTTAAATAAATTTTTGATAGCTAGCGGCCCCACCCGCCCGTATCAGAAAAACGAAAATTGAAAAAAAAATCGGAAAAAAATTCATAACTTGAATAATTTTTTACCAATTCTTTGCTCCTTGGTCGCAAATTAAAGAGGGATTAATGCTTCTTTTCATTGGACCAATAAGAATTTTTTCAATTAATTTTTGATAGCCAGCGTCCCCACCCGTCCGTATCAGAAAAACGAAAATTGGAAAAAAAAAATCGGAAAAAATTCATAACTCGAATAATTTTTGACCAATTCTTTCTTTCTTGGTCGCAAATTAAAGAAGAATTAATGCTCCTTAAAATGTGACAATTAAAAATTTTTTAAATAAATTTTTGATAGCCAGCGTCCCCACCCGCCCGTATCAGAAAAACGAAAATTGTAAAAAAAATCGGAAAAAAATTCATAACTCGAATAATTTTTGACCAATTCTTTGTTTTTTGGTCACAAGTTAAAAGGGCATTATTGCTCTTTAAAATGTGACTCTTGCAATTTTTTTCAATAAACTGTAATAGCTAGCGTACGTTATTTTGCGTTGATTGAACCGTATAAGGCCACTGCGCTACTAGCCGTGTAGAAATCACTATGCTATGCCTAAAATGATTATTGGCCCTAACTTGGACCTAACTTGGCAACCCCTTTTTATATATTCTGGGCTGGTCCTAACTTGGTACTAGCTAGGAGATCCAGTTATGACTTAGAAAATTTTTTAGGAAAATAAAGTGTCAAAATTGATACATGAAAAACATATAAAAATTGATAAATATTCTCAATTAATATTTATAAAATTAATTGATAATCATATTTGTTTAAACATTTTATTGTTTGACATAAATCAGAAAATTATACAAATACTATAAAATAAAGTTAATTTATTAATTTATTAATTCAGCAATTGTTTAAACAAATAATTGTTATTCACTAACTTTTTACACAATCTACCTAGAAACTAGCAGTTTTTGCTAATTTTGCAATAAGTAAATACTCAGATTAGTTAATTGCAAAATTTTAAAAGACTACAAGTGTCTAGACGATTTATTGTCTTAAGAATTAATAAATAACAACAATTTTTTGTTTAAACAAATGCTGAATTGTTAAAATTATAAATTATCTTCATATTTCACTACTCAAGTGTAATAATCGCGAAGTTAGATAAAAAACTGCAAATTTTTAAGTAATTTGTTACAAAAGTTAATAAAACAGCAAAATTTATTTATTTATTTAAACAGATACAGACTGCAATATAATTATCAGTATAGTAAAATATATTTCTAATTTCGTTCGCTGATTTTAAGTTTCGTTTAAGTTGGTGCTAATCAGTAAGAGATATTGCAATTCGAATGTGAGCTGACCCACCCAGGTCCAACCCAGGACCTACCTGGGCTTCCTAGTTTCATTAGCAAAAATTTCTAAGTCCAAGTCTAAAAAATTTTTTGCAACAAAAAATGAATGCTTAAAATGATTTAGAATAATGAAAAACGTGTTTTTAACATAAATTTTTTTGACATTTTTTTAAAAAGCGGATCACCCGCTTAATTAATTAGGAAAAGTTTCCAAGTCCAACAGACGAATACTTTTTTTAGACCAAGAAATTAATGTTAAAAATGATTGAGAACAATGAAAAACCTGTTTTTAACGAAAATGTATAGATATTTTTTTTCTTGATATAATATAAAAATATTAATTTTTGAATTTTTATATTTGGATATTATTTTATTATTATTGTTGTTGTTAAACTATTTTTTTTATTTATTATCGTGTATTAGTGTCAATAATTACTATATTGAATCATCAAAAGCAAGTCCACAAGTCACTGACAATAAAAATTTTGATCTTAACTAGTTTCATTAGCATAGTGGTTAGGGCGTTAGTCTCGTAGTCCGTAGGTCGTAGGTTCGATTCCCGCGTGCGTTAGATTTTATTTACATCTTAGGTTTGCGTTTATTCCGATTTTTCTGAATTGTATTCGTATAAGTATGCAATTTAATGATTATATATACTGTAAAATAATTTAATTAACAAATTTCTAATTTTTTTTATAATTTTTAATGTATATATATTAGAGGAATATATATTAATCTCTACATATACTAACATTATTTATGAATTCGCTTTTGGTCATCATTTAATTGAAAAAAATAATAATTAATTAAAACTAATACTTATTATTAATAATTTAGGTTATTTCTTTAGCAAATATTATAAGCTAATTAAAATAATAATAAAATATATAAATAAACTGGTCATAACTAGGCTCCCAAGTTAGGACCAGGCTAGAAACGCATCACCACCCATTGTTGGTCCAACCTACACTGCCAACCTAGGACCAAGCTATTAACAGGGCAAAATAGGTAGGACCTGGCTAGGACCAATTTTCATTTTCCACACATATATGTGTGTCGGCGCCTATGGATTCTTCTGATGGCTGGCGGCCGGCGGGTCGCTAGTTTGACCGAACTAATTTTTACATAAAATATTCAATACCGTACCTTAATTTTTTAGCACTTAAACTATTTTAAAAATTTTACAACAACAGTGGCTGAAAATGGAAGAAAAACTTTCGTAACTGCATAAAAATTCTATACACATTTTATTTAAACTTAAAGATGAGTAAAAAAATATAGCAATATAAAAAATTTTTCATGAACTTGCATCATTTCCACATAGCATAATCTGAAAAAAAAAATAATAAATATTTTACTACTTAAAATATTATCACTGTTGAATAAATTTAAAACGCATATTTTTCCAAGTAAAATGTTAAAAATTCAAATGAATGCAAAAAAAATTTTTATTTCTTCAAAAATCCTCTGGAAAATTCATCAGATTTTCGACTGGGTTCCAATAATTGTTTTCTTGTCGAAAATATCCTGAAATTTCAATACATTTCCAAAATTTTTAATTATTTTAAATTAATTGAAATTTTCTTGGAAAATTGTCTTGAAAAATTTTTTAAAAATACCCCAGCGGAAAATATTCTCAGAATATTCCGATGTAGAATTTCCAAGAGGGGAATTTTTTAAAGAATTTTATTGTGTCCAAGTGAAAAAAGTTACCTGAGAAAATAATTTTTTTTTCTTTAATAAACAGTATTATCGGCTGCGTTAAGGTCCCGTTTTGATAGCATACTTTTTAACCACATTGCAGATTGTTTTAATGTTCTCTTTCTGTCGGGGTCGTTAAAATCAACATGTACAATTCCAAAACGTTCACTAGAAAATATTATATCAATTATATAATAATAGATGAAGGCAAAAAGAAAATGTTTACTACTTTAAAATTTTTTTCGTTTTTATAAATATTAAATATTTGTATAAGTAACAATTCAAGGAAAAATTAAAATTCAAGAAACAATTGCTAAAAATTAAAATACTTAATAATCCATTAACGGCTGAAATTTAAAAAAGTGAATGCTGAAATTAGCGGCCTTAAAAAATCAGAGAATTATAAGATTTAGTCAAATTTAACGAATTTTTCAAAATTGCGGTCCGCCATATTGGATCCGCCATTTTGAATTTTAAAAATCTAATTTAAGATTCAAAATCCCTGACCCCAAAAACCTCTGAGCTCCTATATTTCGGCTAATTTTAGAAATTTTAAAAATTGCGGTCCGCCATATTGGATCCGCCATTTTGAATTTTAAAAATGTAGCTTGCCATAAAAAGTCCCTACAATCTTGAGATAAAAGATTCTTGCAAGCATATTACGAAATGTTGCAAAATAGTTGAAAGCTTACAGCAAAATATTTCTTAAATTAAATAGAATTTATTTCTATTTTTCTTTATTTTATTTACTTATCTTTTTATCTATTTATCTCGTTAAAAATTTTTTTACGCTAATATACACGCCCCGCTAAATATTTGAACTTCAAATCTTTATCAGCACTATTGAATACGTAATCTATCGTGTAAAGAATTTCAAGATCAAAACAATTTGTTACAGATCTAATCAGATTTAATCTTTTGATAAATTAAAGAAATAAAGAAATTCAGTTCCTTGTCTCGATAATCAAAATGATTGAAATATTACCTGTATCCTCTATCCCATTCGAAATTATCAAGAAGACTCCAAACAGTGTACGCCTTGACATTACAACCATCCTTATGAATAGCCATCAATAGTGCCTTCAAATAAACCTTTATACCATTCAATCGTTGCACATCGTCTAGAACAGCTGAATTGGAAAATCCATTCTCCATTACATAGACCGGTGGATTTGCGTACTCTTCCTTTATTCTATTGAGAATTGATCTAAAACCCTCGGGTACGATCTAGAATGCGAAATTTTTTTGCACATCAGGTTTTTTTTTTTATTATTCACCTAGTAAAGAGTCTCAACTTACAAAAAAATATTCGCTCTCAGTTGTTGGCCAATTTGGATCAACGGTTAAATTTATGTCCAGATCGTTAAAGAACGGTCCAATGTATCCTGTTCTATTTTGTATAATTCTTGCCGTATAGTGATTTAAGGCGAAAAAGTCAGCTGTACCCCTAAGTGCAATGAAACACAACTTGAATCTAAAGGTATTATTTATATTTCGTGCTTTTTGAATGGTTAGTATTTACCTGATGTAGGAAATCCACTTTTGGGAGAAATTGGGTAGTCTGGATTGCGACCAACCTTGGAGTAAACTCTTCCTCCTTATTATATTCTTCATTATTTCTGGATAGTCGCCATTTTTTGAAAAAATTGGATGTGCTGTCCATCCGCAGGAGAATTGAAATCCAATATCGTCCAGTAGAGTGTCATTAGGATCATCAGGATAGAAGCGAGTGCAATGTAGTACAATGCTAATTAGACCATTTTGTTGAGGACGAAATTCTTTATCGTAAATATGATATGCTCTAGCGTGGGCTTTTAGGACATTATGAACACATAAGTAATTTCCCAAACCTGGCAAGTTTATACCTTTAAAAATATTCTTGAAATTATTTCCTTATACACCTAAATATATGCTCTCCTTCCGATTTGATGGAAATTAAAATATTCACGACATGAAAAGTAACAGAAGTAATTAAAGTATCTCCTAACCTGGTGCTCTTTGCAAAGATCCATAACCAAATCCACAAAATACCGTTGGCTCGTTGACTGTGAGGAAGATTTTTATTTTTGGACCCAATTCCCGAAATACTATTCTGGCGTAATCGGCAAACCACTCGACCATTAGTTTATTGGTCCATCCGCCTAATTTCTCCAAAATTGATGGATGATCCCAGTGATAGAGTGTTACATAGGGTGTAATACCTTTTGAATTCAGTTCGTCGAGAAGGTCAGCGTAATATTTGATACCGTTTTTGCTGACGTTATTCGCGAAACCATTTGGCAAAATTCGTGACCAACTTATTGAAAAACGGTAGTGATCAAACTAATTGTAAACATATTCTATACTTAATATATATTTTAACTTCTACAGGCTTCGCACTCCATTATGAGTTTAAAAAAAGTAGGAAAAAGTATCGTCGATGACAAAAAAAAAATAGGAAATAGTAGCCTCGATGACAGAAAAAAGTAGTATACATATATTCCAGGGTGTCTACTAACCGGAAAATCCGGGAATTTAATTCGACCGGGAAAAACCGGGAATAAGTCAGAAATTATATTCCAACCCGGGAATTTTCTCACCAAATTAGAAAGAACTTTATCATTTTAATTTGTGTTTAAAAAATCGCTTTTTATTTCAATTTTCATAGATATTTATACTGTTCTCTAAATTTAAATTAGTTAAAAATAATTAATTTTATAGTTAAAAATCAGTCACTGATTTAAATATAGTATGTAAATAAATAAATTACAAAAAAATTATCGAATTAATAAAAATTTCGTGAAATTCAACTGAAAATAATAAATTTTATTAAAGAATTTCATTGAAAACTTTTTAACAAATCGAATTTTCAAAATATTTTAACTTAATAATTGATAAATAATTAAATTTTATAAGGAGTCACATTCTAATGTATTCATGTTTTCTAGTGCGAAGATTAATAATTAAAATTTTTATTTGTTAATTTAAAAAAATATATACACTTCAAATTTTTCAATAAAATTGAATTTTCGCAAAGTTTTTTTGAAAATTTTGAAAAATAAGATTTTTAAATTTTTTTAATTCTCTTGTTTCAAGATAATTGAATTTTTATAGACAAATAATTGAAAATTTTTTATATAATTGAAATTTCTTTACATTCTATGTAAAAATAATTTACTTCTTTTAAAGAATTTTATTTAAATTCTTCGAAAATAATCCAGGGAAGTTAATCACCGTAATTATAATTTTATTTTTAAAAATTTCTTCGCAATACATTCAATTATTTTCATAAATAGTAAAACTTGAAAAATGAGAATTCTTGAGAATTTTATTAAAATTCGTCGAAAGAATTCAATTATTTTTAGAAACTGTAAAAAAAATTCTTCTCAAGAATTCAATTATTTTCATAAATAACGAGAATTCAATTATTTTCAAAAAATTTTCTTAATTTAATAATTTGTATGTCTACTATTTTAATAAAATTTCCAAAAAGAATTCAATTATTTAAAAACAATTTTGACAAAATTCTACACGAATATTCAATTATTTTCTAAGAAAACGGAAATTAGGAATTGAATTATTAAAGATAGAGTTTCTAAATTTTTTTTTAAAATCAATTATTTGAAACTTTTTTATAAAATCCTCGCAATAATTCAATTATTTCCATAAATAATAAAACTCATTGCAGAAATTAAATTATTTTTAATACAATTCTAATCAAATTCCTTGAAAAATGTAATTATTCTTAAAAATTTGATTAAAATTCGTCGAAAGAATTCAATTATTTCTATTATTTCCATAAATATCAAAATTCTTCAGATTTACTAAATTCTTTTGAATATTATTTTTGAAAAATATTCTTCACAAGAATTCAATTATTTATTTATTTATTTATTTAAGTAGTAAACGGAACTATGCCCGTTTATTTATTTATTTTCATAAATTTTCATAAAATTATAAAAAAAACAATTCAATTATTTTCAAAAGTAATAAAATTCTTCGCAAAAATTCAATTATGTTTAAAATTTTTTTTTGAAATTCTCTTCGCATTTCAATTATATTTATAAATAATTAAATTGTTCTCCACAATTCAATTATTTTGAAAAATTTTAATAAAATTCTACGGAAACATTTAATTATTTTCATAAATATGTAATAACAATTCTTTCTGGAAGGATTCAATTACTTTTATAAATAGTAAAATTCTTTCCAGAAATTCAATTAGTATCAATAAATTTTAATGAAATTGAATTAATCAAATTTTCAATTATAATTATGAACAAACACGATTTTTTTTTAAAATTGAAAAAATTCTTTGTTTAATTCAATTATTTTCCAAATTTTTAATTAAAATTCTTAAAAAAAACATTATTTTCAAAAAATTTAAAGAAACTCCTCAAAACAATTTAATTATTCATAGAAAATCTAATAAAAATTTTTGAAACCATTTGTAGATTTATTTATGTTCGAAATCAAATAAATTTAAATTTGATGAGAAAATAAAAGCGGGAAAAATTAGGACAAAGTCGGGAAAAATCGGGAATTTAAAGGTTATCATTTGCAAGAAAATCTAAACACAATTTATAATCAGTCACTATTGATAGAGTAAATGTCGGTAAAATTATTCTCTAATATCTTATATGACGGTCGTTTTTCTTAAACGATTTTAGTTTTTAACATTGTTTTTAAATGGAAATTTGAAAACTAAAAATCTAAGTGTGACTATTTGTTGAGAAAAGTAGCTTTTAGTAGCATTAGGCTCAAAAAAGTAGCCAAAAAAGTAGCAAATAGTAGCTTTTAGTAGAAGAGTGCGAAGCCTGCTTCTAAAATTTGAACATACACTACCGGCGGAAATTTTGCGCCTTCCTTCTCTAATATTCGACGGAAACGAAAATTTTTTCAGCCCATACTTATCAGCTCGAGGTGTTTTTGCGCGCAATTTCCACCGCACCGGTAGTGTAACTTATCAAAAAAATATACTTACACCAATATTTTTCAAAATCTTCACATCTTCTTTATATTTACTGTATGAGTCACAAGCAACATCTCCAGTACTTTCATCGAATATTCTCGAAGGCTTTAGATGTGTAAACCAATCCCAAATGTTTTCACCCTTGTCTTTTAAAAATATGTACAACAAACATAATTGTATAATAATTACCTTCTTAGTAAATTGTCAAATTTCTTTTTAGTTTCAAAAAGTATTATTACCACTAGCATTCCAACCGCCTTCAACTTGATAAGAAGCCGTTGCGGATCCTATTGAAAAGTTTTGCGGAAATCGAAGGTTGTCTTCGATGGAATCTACAAATCTGAGAGACAATAAAATATAAAAATATCTTCACTTGAAATGTGATACAAATTTTTATAATTGCGTTGTTAAAATTTATTTTTTTCTTACCTATTCACTAAGAAAAAGAGGAGAATAAATTTTAAGTTGTACGAACTCATTATTACGGGGAAACTGTTAGTGAGAATATGAATGAAGAATATGGCTTTAAGGGTATTGTTATGAAAACAAAGAAACACAGGAAGATAAATATGTGTGCCGAAAAAATTAGATATCAGTTCATAACACATAAATTAGAAATTATGGGTTCATTAATTAAATGGAGATTTTATATACTAAATATTATCTTATCAAAATAGAAGTAGTGAAGTAGAGGTTAGAGGACAAATAAGCAATTGTAATCAGTAATTAATAATTTATTCGACTCAAGTATACTTGAGGGAAAGTTGACGAAATTTCAATAAATCTTTAAACCAATTTGCAGAATATTTCGCCGTTCGTTTTCTCGTTGAATCGTTAAAATCCACATGAATGATTCCAAAGCGTTCACTAAAAAATAATTTTTAAAGATACATATTTTTCTGTATAAACATGATTTTGCGCAATATTTTCTTAGTTTCGAAATAGGGAATTCTTGAGTAATTTCCGCAATGTCGAATAAGACATTGATTTTTTATCGTTTAGATTGAGCCAAATACAAACATTACTATTGTCTAATGGTAATCAATCATAGATATTAGGATTATTGTGAAATTATACGTACCTGTATCCACTAGTCCATTCAAAATTATCTAGTAAAGACCATGCAGTATAGGCCTTTACATTACATCCGTCTTGATGAATTGCTTTCAACATTTCCCTCAAGTAGAAAAAATAGTACTCCACTCTTTTTGTGTCCTCCAATTGACCCTCATCCGAAAATCCATTTTCTATAATGTAGATCGACGTATTTCCGTATTCTGATTTTAATTTCTTGAGTATGTAGCGTAAACCCTCGGGAGCTACCTAGAATTTTTAGTTTAGAATTCATGCGTCTATGAAAATAATCTTGGAAAGGATTTTTTTTTGCCACTCACCGCTAACCAGGAACTCTTTCCCTTGGGCCATTTTGGATCGAGGGTAAACGTTGCTTTTAGATCGTACCATTTATTTTCAACTCTCCCATTGTTGCCACGTTCTACAATTCTAGAGGTGTAGTGATTTAGAGCGTAAAAGTCTGCTGTGCCTCTAAAATACATTCTCAATTACTTGTACTGGTGAGGAATAAATTTCCAAACGTAGAGATAATTTAAACCAACTTGATATAATTGATCCATTTTTTGCTGAAGATTGGTAATCTTGAATTTTGCCATCCTTCACGAATGCTGTTATGGTTTATCAATGCTTTCATCACCGCTGGGTAATCCCCTTGTTTGGAAAATATCGGATGAGAAAACCAGCCACAAGTAAATTGAAATGCTTCGTCTTGTAATGTATCGGTTTGATTCTTGGCGAAGAAGGAATTACATTCGTTTGCTATTCCAATTAGTCCTCTTTGATCCTCCTTAAATTCTTCATGATACATGTGATAGACGTTGGCGTGAGCTTTTAACATATTATGACCACAGATGTAATTCGCGACTCCTGGCAAATTCATACCTATCCAAACATTTAGGACATATTTCCTCAATCATCAAAACAAAATTGCTTGAATTTTGGAAAAAAAATTCTTACAATTCTTACCTGGAGCAAAATAAGAGTCTCCATAACCAGATGAACACAAACTGTAGGGTTCGTTAATGGTTATGAAAACTTTTACTTTCGGTCCTAGTTCTCTAAATACAACTTTGGCGTAATCGGTGAACCATTGTACCATTAGTTCGTTAGTCCAACCACCTAATTTCTCAAGTACTTGTGGATGATCCCAGTGGTATAATGTGACAAATGGTTTCACATCTTTTGAATTCAGTTCGTCTAGTAAATTATGGTAGTACTTCAAACCATCCTGACTAATATTGTTTGCAAAACCGTTGGGCAAAATTCGTGACCAGCTTATTGAGAAACGGTAAAAATCGAACTACGTGAAAGTACAATATTTTTTAGAAACGAGTTGACAGAGATTGTGAGATTGTTATATGAGTTGACGAAACAATTATCATTCCAGAAAAATAATTACCCCAATTTGACTTAGAAGTTTTATGTCCTCTTTGTAGAGGTAATATGAATTAGAAGCCACATCTCCAGTGCTTTTGTTATAAACTCCAGAAGCTGGATCATGAGTGAAATGATCCCAAATACTTTCTGCTTTATCTGTAAATTTAAGAGACGTTTTTACTTAACTGGATCGAAATGATAAAATCTGAATTAACCTTTAGTGCCATTGCCTTATCATTCTTCTAAATAAGATTCATTTGGAATTCATTTAAAAACATGAAAAAAGTGAAAATTTAAAAAGGTTTCAGTTTTGTCGTTCACTAGGAATAATAAAATTAAATATAGTTGACATAAAGTTTACCACTTATATTCCAAGCTCCTTCAATTTGATAGGCTGATGATCCAGCTCCAATCAGGAATCCTTCCGGAAATTTTAAATCTTCCTCATCGCAACATCTTGTACTGTTGAAAAATATAATTTTCCATATATTGGGTTCTATAGGGGGTTTTGGAGTCGCTGATTACGAATCCGATGTCAGATTTTGAAAATTCAAAATGACACCATCACTTTGAAGAAAATTTGTTGCAGGGAATTTTTACCCCAAAATATCAGGTTAAAATTTAAACTTTTTTCTCTTGTGGATAGTAATTAAATAAAAATTAAATTTTTTAAATACAAATACAAATTTTTAACATACTTACCCTAATATTAGAAGAAACGTAGTAATTACATGAACAGAAGTATAGTATTTAATATACTTAAGATCCCAGTACACTATCATGTCTCACAAATTAATGAAACGACTGCCTATGTCAAAGGTTATTTCAGCTCTAAGCTAGAAGCTGACTCACGAACTGTTAATATGTGCATTCAACGACAAGTCGGTAAAAACTAAGCATTTCTTGTTTATTTCTTTTAGTTTTTGTGTAGAAAAAAGGTAACGTAAGTATAACATTACTTGCAGATATATGAAGATTTTTTAAGGCAAAGATAAAAATTTTTCCTTCTTTAGGAATAGTACAAAGTATTTTCTATTTATTGCTGATGACGAAAGTCAAGACTAAAACTGATATTTTTACTTTTAAACAAATTTTATTTTATTTTCCATTTTATTTCAATGTTTACCTTACATTCTTGAAATGTTTTGAAATGATTTTAAAATGATTTTGAAATGTTTTTCAAATGATTTTGAAATGTTTTTCAAAAAAACTGGTTTACATTAATGCGTCAATTATTTAATTTTTATTTGTACTCCATAGATAGTTTACGAACTTTAAGTAAACTTTTGAACCATTTAGCAGAATACTTGAGAGTGCGTTCCCTCGAAGGCTTATCGAAATCCACATGAACCAATCCAAAACGATCACTTAAACAAATGAACATATATTTATATAAACCTTTGAGAGCTAAAAAATTAATTCTTTAAATTCTAAATGTGAAATCACTGAAACATTAATTCATGTATACTTGATTTTAAGATTAGTTTTCAATTACTTTGATTTTAATTTTTAGATTAATTGAAACAAAAGAGATTTTGCAATAATACCTATATCCACTAGCCCACTCAAAGTTGTCCATTAAACTCCAAACAGTATAAGATTGAACATTACATTTGTCTTGATGAATTGCTTTTAACATTTCCTTCAAGTACGAATAATAAAATTCCACACGATTCTCATCCCACAGAACACCATGGTCCGAATATCCATTTTCTGTAATGTGAATTGGAATATTACCGTACTCCTTTTTCAATCTGAGAAGTATCAATCTAAATCCTTCAGGAACAACCTATTTTTTTTTTTTAAACTGTTAAATTCCGTACTTCTTTAAACAAAAATTTTTTTAATGTCTAGACAAAAAAAAACTTTGGGTTTTAGAACACTTACAGCTAACCAAAAACTTTTTGCCCTGGGCCATTTTGGATCTGAACTGAAAGTTGCATTAAAATCGTGCAATATGTTCATTTTGTTACTTCTTCCTGGTTCGATCATTTCACTGGTGTAATGATTTAATCCAAAAAAGTCTGATGTACCTCTAAAATAGAATTTAGCAATTATGTTTTTTTGTTAAAACACAATAGATATGTTAGAAAATTCCACCAACTTAATGAAATTGATCCATTTTTTGTTAAACACTGGTAATCTTGATTTGGGCCATCCTTCCCTAAGGCTTGCTTCTTTGACAAGTTTTTTCATTACCGGTGGATAATCTCCAATTTTCGAGAATATTGGATGAGCAAACCATCCGCAGGAAAATTGAAATGCTTCATCTTCTAATATTGGATCTTTATTTTTTGCTATGTAGGAATTGCAAATGTTCACTATTCCTATCCTACCTTTTTGTTTTTTGCGAAATTCATTATGATACAAGTGATAAACACTTGCGTGAGCTTTCAATACATTATGACCACATAGATAGTCGGCAACTCCAGACATATTTTTCCCTATTAAAGTGTCGAAAGTTGTTATTATTATAGTTAACTTCAAAATTATAACGTAGAACAAAACTTTCTGACTTACCGGGTGCGAGTAGTGTCTGTCCATAACCAAAGCCACAAAATATAAACGGCTCGTTAACAGTATAGAAGATTTTTATTTTTGGTCCTAATTCCTGAAATACAACTCTGGCGTAATCAGTGAACCATTGTACCATCAGTTCATTTGTCCATCCTCCCAATTTCTCCAATGTTTGAGGAAGATCCCAGTGATACAGTGTCACATAGGGTTGGATTCCTTTTGCAATCAGTTCATCAAGTAAATTGTGATAATATTTCAAACCGTCCTTACTGACGTAATTTGGAAAACCAGTTGGCAAAATTCTCGCCCAACTTATCGAAAATCGATAGAAATCAAACTAAAAATAAATAATTATTTTTCTCACAAGACTCAAACCACTTGGGGGAAAGTGTGATTCAGATCGTAATATCGAGGCGGACCTCACACTTTTTCATTGAAATGGTTTGAGTCTAAGGGGAAAAATGTCGGTAAATGTCGGTGCAGGAATCTCTATCCCGAACCCTCTTTGATTACCTACTAATATATCAATTCCTCAATCCAGTTGGTAAATTTACTTCAAATTTACTTCATCTAAATTATCCCGATGAGTAACACCCCTCCTCAATATTTTAATTTTTCATTGCAAAATACTTACTCCAATGTTTTTTATGAGTTTAACATCTTCTTTGTAGAGATAGTATGAATTACAAGCCACATCCCCAGTACTTTTATTATGAACTGTCGAGTCCGGACGATGTGTGAAATGATCCCAAACATTTTCACCTTTATCTGTAAATTCATAAACCGTTTGTCTTCAAAACTCATCAATGGATGATTGGGTGATAAAAATGTTAAAGGATAAAGGTTGGATAAAAAAAGAGTAAAAGAAAGATAAGGAAATGTCGCGTCACAAAAAAGTTTGGTGACATCAAATTGAACAAGGAAAATTAACGAAAAACTAATTATTTAAAAAAAAAAACGTTTACCACTTATATTCCAGGCTCCTTCAATTTGATATGAGGAAGTTGCAGTTCCAATGGTGAAACCTTTCGGAAATTTCTGATCATTCTCTTCCTGACATCTGATTTTAATCGTGTATACTATTTTTCATGAAAAAAGAACAAGTTGATCAGTAAAAAATTCAAGACGTTAAATAAAACATTTCTTATATTCACTAACCTGCTACTAGAAAAATGACAGAAACTACTTGATGTGTAGAAAAAAAGTTCATTGTCATTCTTTCAGGACTTAATATATCATTAACTATTATTATTGCATTTATAAAATTTCCATTACCAGGTGAATATTACAATTATATAGAAATAATTTTTTAAAAACAGTAATTTTGCCAAGTATTTGAGTATTATCAGTTGTGATATCAATAACACAGTAAAATATGTTTCCCGTTTAAACTATTTGGATACTTCTATATTGACAAAATGATGAGGAAGACATACTTTTATGAACTGATAAAATTTATATAACATTACAACTTTACTAATGATAAAAACCACTTTGTTGGAAATTATAAAAAA
The DNA here is from genome assembly GCF_015476425.1 of Leptopilina heterotoma. Lineage (NCBI taxonomy): Eukaryota > Metazoa > Arthropoda > Insecta > Hymenoptera > Figitidae > Leptopilina > Leptopilina heterotoma. The sequence goes on from NW_025110973.1 coordinate 407,292, forward strand.
AAAAGTTGATTTTAAATTAAAAAATTATTCGTGTGACATGACGTACATAATTTAAATAAAAAAATAATATTTTCTTTTGGGAAAATAAACGAATTTTATTAAAATGGTTACAGGAGGATTTAATTTGAAAACTCAATTTACACTGTTGGTAAATTTTTAACTTTGTATTCTAAAGATAGTTCACGAATCACGAACTCGTAACAAACTTTTAAACCATTTTGCCGAATACTTCAGTGTCCGTTCCCTTGAAGGCTTGTCGAAATCCACACGAACGATGCCGAAATGTTCACTAAAAATAAAATTGTAGATTTGTAAAATATTTGCCGAGGAATTTATCATTTATTTCGGCAAATAAGATTTCAGGTAACATCGTCAATGTTCTTTAGAAGTTTCACGTCATCTTTGTAGAGATAATATGAATTACAAGCTACATCTCCAGTACTTTTGTTATGGACTATTGAGTTTTGATGATGTGTGAAATAATCCCAATCATTTTCACCCTTGTCTGCATGGACATTTAAATATTCTTAACGAATTGCTTACTTTACTTTAATTTGAATGTTTTAATACAGATTATAACCAAAATTTTCTATAAAAACAAAAGTATTTTTTCTAACGAAATTGATTATTATTTTAGAACAAAAAATTTACCACTTATGTTCCATGCTCCCTCGATTTGATAGGCTGATGTTGCAGCTCCAATTGCAAAACCTTTGGGAAACTTAATTCCATTTTCTTCCTCACCTCTGATTCTAATTACCAATACTATTAGAAATGTTTCAAAATTTTTATTAACATTTCAGAATATTTCTAAAATTTAAAAAAAAAATTTACTAACCTGATATTAGAATGGTGATAGTAATGAATTGGAATGAAGTGAAACGTTTAATAATCATCTTCAAACATAGAATATACCGTCAACTGATTATAATTCGAAGAAATATTTTATAAATTTTAGACTACTATAATAACAATAATAATAATAATAATAATAAAAAAATACCGTTTTCTTTTTTTTAACATATTCTGACGACTATATTGTCAGATAATGAAACTAGTAGGTACATATTTTAAGTTGATAATACTAAACTACTGATAAACGCACAAATACGAAAATAATAAATTTAAATGCTTTCTTTAGAAATTTACGAAATTAATAATTATGTCTAATTAAACTATGTAATTGAATAATATGGAAAAATTATTACCAAGCTAAATGAAAATTAAAGAATAGTGCTTATTGTCTTTTTGCAAAACTTATTACTTTATTTTCCACTTACATTATACAAATCAATGTTTTTAAAAAAATCTATTTATTGAAACTTTTAATCATTATTATGAATAATAAAACTAGATAATAAACTAATAATAATAAAACTAGAATTTATATTTTAGAATTTTACAATAAATTATTTGACTGGGTTACAAATTTCACTCGTACTGGGTGCATCGGTCTGAGGACCATATCTTGACAGAGTACAATTTCATGAGCAAAATCAATGGGTTCAAGTTTGAAATTATAAATTAATTGTGCTGTCAAAACTTTCATTTCCAGCATTGCGAATTTCTGACCTAAAAGTTAAAATTAATTGATTAAATTAAGAATTTAACAAACATGTTAGAACTGTAGAAATAGAAACTAGAACATTACCAATACAGTTCCTAGAACCACCACTAAAAGGAACGTACGAAAATGGATGTCTATTTACTGAATTTTCAGGTAGAAATCTGTCAGGATCGAATTTAGTAGGATTCGGCCAATAATTGGGATCTCTATGTAAATCGTAGATGTACAAAAATACATTCGATCCAGCTGGAACTAATCCATTTTCTAAAATTGAAAGAAAAATATTTGTTTCCTGATAATTTGGATAATTTTTTTTTTTATGAAATATTTTTCAGTAATGAATACAGACTTAATTGTAAATTTTCATGGAGTACTCGAGCAATGCTCGGCACACTTGGGTACAATCGTAATGATTCTTTAACACATCGTTCGAGATAAAGGAGTTTATTGACGTCAGCTATCCTTAACTTTCCTCCACATTGCTTCATGACTTCGCAAACTTCATTTCTAATTTTCTCCTATTGGACAAAAATATGTTACTGTAAACATATGTTGATGATGATATTATTAATGATGTTGGGAAACACTGACCTGAACTTCTTTGTGCTCTGCAAGAAGCGCCAGAAAAAATATAAGACCCATTGATGTTGTGTCATGACCCTGAAATTATTAAGTAACTAATTTTAAATTCCTACTAGCAACAAATCGCGCGGCTAACTTCTTGTTGCTGCCTTTTTTAAATAAAATTAGCAATTTTAAAAATAATAAAATTTGAAAATTTTCTAATTTAAATTTTTGTTGAAAATACTAAAAAAAATCCAATTTTGTAGAATTTAAAAATAATTGCAAAAATTCTTTAAAAAAAAATAAAATTCTTATTAAATTCAACTATGTTCAAATCTTGAAAAAAATTCTCGTCAAAATCCCAATTATCTTTATAAATTTTAACAAAATTCTTCTCCAAAGTTCAATTATTTTCAGAAATTTTTCTAATTTTGATGATTTTCAATATCTACGATTTTAATCAAATATTTCCCAAAACGAATTCAATTATTTAAACAAAATTTTAATTGGAAATTTTAGAAAATGAAAATTTTGAATGAATTAATTAAATAATAAAAATTTCAGTGGAATTCTATTATTTACAAATTTTTTATAAATTTCTACGCAATAATTCAATTATTTTCATGAAGAATAACATTTTTTTAACCAGGAATTCAATTATTTTCATAAATAATAAAATTCTATGTAGGTTTTCAATTATTTTCATAAATAATAAAAATCATAGCAGAATTTCAATTATTTTTGGTACAATGTTAATGGAATTTCTCGAAAAATGTAATTATTCTTAAAATTTTTATAAAAATTAATTTTCAAAGATTTTAATGAAATAATTTTTAACAATTCAATTTTTTTTCAAAATAATTTGAATTAAATTCTTCGTAGAATTAAATTAATTTCAATAATATCAAAATTCAATTATTTTTAATATCTACTATTTCAATAAAAATTCACAAAAGAATACAATTATTTAAAAAGAAATATATTATTAAAATTCATCGCAAGAATTAAAGTATTTTTCATAAATAATAAAATTCTTCTCAGGTATTCAATTATTTTCAATACAATTATTAAAAAATTCGATTGTATTCAATAAATTAAAGAAATTTTTCAAAAAAATTCAATTATTTTCCAAATTTTCTTAATAAAATTCAAGAATTAAATGATTCATTTTAATTATTAAGAAAGAGGATTATTATAAAAACTTGAAAGAAATTATTCATATAGAATTCAATTACTTTGAAAACTTGTAATTAAAATTATTAAAGAAAGTCCATTATTTTAGAGAAACTGAAAGAAATTCTTCAAAAGAATTTAATTAAGATTATGTAAAATTTTAATAAAATTCTTCCTAAATTCAATTATTTTCATAAACAATAAAATTCTTCGAAGAAATTCAATTTTTATCACATTTTTTGATAAAATTCTTTGCAAAAATTCAATCAGTTGCAAATGTTTTATAAAGTTTTTCGCAATAATTCAATTATTTAACAAAAAAAATAATAAAAGTTCTTTATAAGAATTCAATTATTTTTGCAAATTTTAATAAAATTCGTTGCAAAAATTCAATTATTTTAAAAAAGTTTGATAAAATTCTTCGAATCAATTCAATTATTTAAAAAAATTTTGAAAAAATTCTCGGCAAAAATTTCAATTATTTTCAAAAATTTTCCTCAATTCAATGATTTTTATAATATCTACTAAAATTTTTCAAAAAAATTCAATTATAAAAAATTTTATTGAAATTCTGCGCAAACATTTCATTATATTCATAAAATAATTAAAATTTCACAAGGAATTCAATTATTTTCATAAATAATAAAATTTTTTAAGGAATTCAATTATTATTTTCATAAAAAATAATTTAAAATTCTAGAAAATAATAATTTAATTAAAATGATGAAAATCGGAGCAATTGATATCTTCATGTTTTATAAACAATACTTTTATAAGAATTGTTTAATTTAAAAAAGGTTTGAATTTTGAATTTTTGAATGTCTTAATTCCTGTGGAAAATCCTGTTCCAAAGATAAGATTAAAATATAAATTGTGAAAATATTTTTGTTCTTTTTCTAAAACAAAATAATAATTTTTTTTAAAAAATTGTGATTCAAAAAGAAAATAATGGAAAATAAATAAATTTTCTATTTCCTAATCACAGTTGTTTAGTAATTTTCTAATTTTTTTTAGAAGTAAAGAACAAAAATAATTTCAATTTGACAAAACATAATATTTAACAAAATTTTAGTCTTAATGAAAAGAAGTAAAAAAAATTCTGATGATTTCTATTTTCTGTCTAAAGTGAACAAAAAACAAAAGTATAAACAAAAGACAATTCTTCAGAGTGTGAGGGACAGAAAAAGTGAATGAAAGAATGAAAGAACATTCAAATTAATATAGTTAATTTATTTCAATAAACGCTAAATACGAATCCTGAAAAATATGCCCTGAGCTTTCTGCGTTGTCCCTATAATCACAAGAAACGTAATCCTTAATATGAAACGAGTAGATATGCAAATTAGGTAAAGAGAGACAGTCTAATGTCACTTATCCTTGAAAGAGAAAGAAAGCAATAGCGTTAGATTTTCTGCGTTATAAACAGAGACCGATTTATGTTATTTCTATTTGGAAAGAGGAAGAAAGCAATAGCGTTAGATTTTCTGCGTTATAAACAGGGACTGATTTATGTTATTTATTTAGAAAGAAGAAGACAGAAATATATTTGAAAGATATATATATATATATATATATATATATATATATATATATTAGGGTGGTTCTTATTTTGGAAAAGTTGGAATTTCTTAGGTCGCCGGCCGGAATTTGAATTAAAATGTGAAAAAAATGAGATACCCAAAAGAACAGCCCATTTGATAAATTGAGAGATTGAAATTGAGAGAGAGAGAGAGAGAGAGAGAGAGAGAGAGAGAGATACATATATACATATATGTATACACTGTAAAAAATTTAGGGAGTTAACGGACTCGGAAGTTGGGAGTGAAATTTTTCGAGTTAAAAATCAACTCCAAAAGAAAGTTAATTTCTAACTCCCCTCATTCAACACCCGCGCGAGTTATTTTTTCATTGGGGAGTTAGCATTTGGGTGTGAAGTTTTAACTCTCTTTATTTAACTCCCTGGCATTAACTCCCCAATGGGTGCGACTTTTATAGAATCCCCTGGGGAGTTAAAATTTAACTTTCTTTATTTACAGTGTAGTTACAGTTTATTAACAAAAATATTTATAATACAGAAAAATAAAAGTGCAATGTGAAGAACACTTTTTTTCTCTTTTCAAAATTAAACAAAATAAGACGAAAAAAATTTTGGTGATTAAAAATAAGGATAAGGAGGTAAGTTTTTAAAAATTGTGTAAAATACTACCTTTTAATGATATAAAATAATTTTTCTTTTTTGAATACTTTACATGGTTTAATATTTTTTTAATAAATCTTAAACAAGTACCCAGTATTTTATTATAAAAAAGTTTATGTTGTCTTAAACAAAAAAGAATATTTTTTATTTCAGTTCAAAATTAGAGTCTTGAAGGTAATAAACAGGTGCCATAATAATAAGGTGCCAGTTTCAGAATCATGTTTTTGACTTATTTTAAAAGTAATTTTGATTTGTGATTTTCAACTTTAAATTCTTAAAAATTGGTAAGAATTTAAAGCTTAGAGTGACCATCTGTACTGTTAATTTCAAAGTATTTTTATAATAGTATTTAATGTTAAAATACTTAAATAAAACTAAAAATTACTTAACTGACTAATATTCAAATTTTTTTAATTTATAAAAATTTTGTATTTTCTTATAAATTTAAATTTTTAAACTTTTTTATAAAAATGTTTTTTGTGTAAAAAAATTAGGCAGGAGAGTGTTGTATAACTATGATTACTTTGAGCAAAATGAAAAAATTATTTATAGCACTAAAATGTAGCATTCACATAATTTTTGCAGATAGTGTACAACTAATTAAAATTGATTTAATAAATGGTAATAAATCATTAATTAGAGAATAATTTACTCCCAACAAAAACATCTTTGATGTTTTAACCCTTAAACCGCACACTTCCGAATCCATCCTTAAACCACACACTGGGTGTGCGATACTTATAAAGTTAAGTACAAAATGTGTCACTCAATAGCGACATATGTTTATTTCTTACGACTTTAAACGAAATATTAGAGTAAAAAGCTAGAATATGGGTGTCGCACACTTAGGGTGCGGTTTAAGGGTTAGTATAATGGCTTTTGACCCAATAAGGAAAAAAAATTTTTCCCAATAAGGGAAACTTTTTCAAAAAAAAAATTTTATTATTAAAGTAATTTGGTGTTAAAGTTTTAGATCATTTTATTTTCATGTTATTATTACTTTAAAACAAATAAAGAAACTGCTGCCAAGTTGTATATTTTTTTATAATTTTGGTGCGCTCATTTCATGAACACTTTGCTTCCTTATAAAGATAATAATAATAATAGGAAAATATATGAATAACTTTTTATAAATATGGTAAAAGTGATTGAATCTTGGGTCAATTAATGTATTTTTAAATACTCTACAATATAGTTATAATAGTTTAATAGTTAAACAAAAATTTTCAAACAAAAAAGTTGAGAAAATGTCATTTTCCACAATTTTTGGTTTTTAAAATACCAATAATTTTGAAATTTATTATCGAATTAGGTTCAAAAATAGGTCAATCGAATCGTTTTATAATGCTCTACAAGTTGGTAACGATAATTTTAAGATTACTTCTACATTTTTTAACAAAATTTTTAAAAAAATATTTTTTTCCAAAATTTATGATTTTTAAAAGTTTAATATCTCCGGTTAATATAGACGAATAATGTTTAATTAGGACTTAAAAGATGCGTTTAAATAAACTCTACAAAATTATGGAAAAACATTTATAGGTGTCCTAACATTTTTTTAAAGTTATGGGCAAAAAACGTGTTTTTGGAAAATTAAAAATCCAAAAAAAATTTAGTTAAACTTTATTATTCTATCACAAAGTACTCTCACTTTATGTCCGCAACTCCTGAGGTCAAATAACATGAAGATATATCAAAAAATTGAACTCGAAAAATTTTAGTATTACAATACTTCCTCTATGAGGAAGTAATAATTTAGTAATTTTTTGTAATTAAAGCTTAAAGTCTATACTTTAATGATAAAATAAAGGGATTGTTATAAAATGAAATTTTAGAATAGTTATTAACAATTCTTTAAAACAATTGCAAATTCAAGAATGTTCTCAATATTTTGGGAAAATTAAATTACCCTGTATTGATGTGCAAAACTCAAAGTATTAATTTTAAAAAAATTTCGCCTGTATTTTGGCAGAAAAATCTACACAATTTCTATAATATAGAAGGTTACTGATTTTTCTTTTTTTAAATTAATCCTTGTAGTTTGTACATAATTTTTCAAGTCATTTGATCAATATTTTATTTAGACATTTTTAAAAAATGATAATTTTCAATGTTTTACAAAAATTTTAATGACTTCTAAAATACTGAATGCTTTTTAATGATTTTAGGCTTATTTTAAAGGTGATTTTCTCCAGGATGAGAATTTTTTATAGGCATTAACGTGTATTTTTTTATAGAAAATTTAATTCGTCAAACTTAGATTTAAAAACATAAAAAAATTTTAAACAATCTTATGAACAGAAAAATAATTTTTAAAATATAAACATATGTTTTTATTTAATTCACATTTAATTTAAGGTTACATTAAGGTTTTATTTTGTGTGTCAAAGACCAGGAGTGGGCGCGCAACGCGCGCCCTTTTGGTTCTAGTAAGTAATAATTTCTGAAAAATATTTACCTCGAAAACAAAAGTGTCCACCTCTTCTCTAATGCCAACGTCATCAATAGAACCTTCTGTTTTTGAAGCCGTTATAAGAATGTCGAGCATAGCCATTCGTTTCTTCATGCCTAATTAACGAAAAAAAAACTCACAATCATGATTGGAAAAAACTCTGATACTCTTTTTTCTGAAACTGTATTAAAAAACCAGTGTAAGAGCTAATTTACCAAATTCTGTTTGAGAAGAGTTGGAATTTTTCCGTTGCTTTGATTTTTGTTCATGATAACGTATTCGATGAGCTATTATCTGGAAAATTTTAACTTTATTTATAAAATACTAGGTATACCATATAAACACTATTTTGTATGGTGTAACAACTTACGTTGTTTGTTAAATGATGCAGAGTTTCAAGAACTTTTCTCTGACGAATTCCTGTCCAAGAAATATTAAACATCCAATTTGGATGTAACCATGGTCTTACTAATCTAATTCAGAATATAAAAATAAAGTAAAGGGAAATAAAACTTTATATTAAAGATCTACAAAAATTATAATTATAGAAAAAAATTAAGGTTCATGTAAGAAGTGAATGATGATGATAATGATTACCTGTGGAGAAAATGGTCCCCTAATTCTTGTACAGCATCTCGATATTCTTTCTCATTTTTCTTTTCATCCAACTCTGTACCCATTGCTGTTTCTATAATAATATATATACATTTTATCAGTTTAAACCAAGTGTTAAAATGTGCGCAAAAAAATATTATTTACAATGAACTAAAATTAATTATAAAACTGAATCATATATGGAGCTTCACATTTAAAAATTGGGATTCGTGTGTAAAACTTATGTTTTTGAAAAAAAAAATACATTACTGTATGCTGTTATAAATACATTGTATTGATGTAAAATTAAAATTTACAATAACAATTAAATATTAATTTAATGTTATGTCTCAAAACGAAATACCAACATAACCTAAAATTATTTATTTAAATTGTCATCCCGACATCGGTGATTCAAACCTGATTTATTCACAGAGCGAAAGGTTCTGACTTCTGATATTAAAGGGGCAGGTTTTATATAATAATTTCACATGAGAAATAAACAAAAAGTATAGAAATGATTTATTGGCAATTCTTATTATTCTTGAAAACATGTCGACGTTTGAATTCTTCGACTTGTCATCATGATCAAGCTAAAATTAAATTATACATTGTATAAGGTCATAAAGGTGTACATTGACAAATGAAGACATTGCATGCAATTTCTCAAGTCTTCACTGTTTTTATTATACCGTTTATGATTGTTTTAATTCTTAATTAATTTTTACTCTGAACTTGAAAAAAAAATTGAATTGTAAAATGTGAATAATAATTATTTTTGGCAGGGAAATTCAAAAAGGCTATATAAGAATAATAATAATAGTTATACAACAAAAAATATAATATTAGTACTTTTAACTTATTTAATATTATAAATATTTTATTATTATAAAAGAATAATAATCATAAAAGAATTCGTACATATTTTTATTAACATTATGGCTTCTAAAAATATTTGATTATTATTTTTATTATTATGTATATATCACTAAAGGGGTAGTCTTTTAATATTTTTAAAAAAAATTTATTAAATTTAATTTATTTATTATAAATTTATTTATTTAATTTTAATTATTAACTCAATTTCTTACCACAAATGGAATCTAAAGTAAATCTTGTGAGTAGTGGTACAATATCTTTAGTAACTTCACTTCCCTCGGTTTTTAATTTTTTAACGAGTACTTCTGATTGTTCAACAAATATGTCTGAAAATTCCTGTAGGACATTGAAATGAAAAGCTGGTGTTAACATTCTCCTCCTTGTCTGCCATTTTTCTCCTGTAGAATTATTATTCTTATTTGTTTAATTTATTTTTTCTTATTTATTCTTTCCTTATTTAATTCTATTCTAGGAAAAATATTTTTTAAAAAAAGTGGTTACTGTAATTTTACCTTTACTTGTCAACAATCCTGTGCCAAGCCAAGGATGTAGAAAATTATAGATTTCACCCTTTTCTATATGTTTCGTGCTACTCAGCAAAATCTAAAATAATAATTTCCTTTTTTTCTGGATATTCATTGAAAAAGTTGTGATTTTTTTTCCTCTTCCACGATAGAAAATTATGTACTTTTTTATTTTTTTATAAGTTAAACTCTTCGGATTTTAGCAATTATTCAAATTATTTAATTCAAAATTTTTCTTTATAAAAATTACCTTTACATCGTCTGGATGATAAATACCAACTATTGGCATACTTCCAAGCCAAAGTCTATTAATTGGATAATAGTCCTTATTGATTTTTCTCAGTGTCTTCCAAATTTCGTCTATACAATTATTTTTCTCACATTAATAATATAAATAAATGAAAGTAAAAAAGCTGCTCAATTTGTTCACAAAATTAGCTGAATTTTAAATATACTTAAGTTATTTTTAAATTTTAGATTTTTTTTTTAAATTTTTAGATTTTTAGATTTAGATTTTTTTTTTTTTTTTTTTTTTTTTAGATTTTTTTTTTTTTAGATTTTCTGTAATTTTAAAATTTATCATACCTAAGGGTTTCAAAAATTCATGTGCATTTCCAAGTAATGGTAGAACTGCAGGTCCATGAATTTTATTTAATATTCTACCTCGTTTATCATAATGAGTGATACAGTGAAAAATTAATAAAGCTATTGCAACACTTCCTAATATTAAACCAATCATTTTTAAAATAAAAATGAGAATGTAAAAAAACAGAATTTATCCTTTAATGCTAGTGGATAAAACAATATTTATATTTTTGAACAAATTCGCCACGTGAAAAAAGTATTTAAAATAGAAAAATTTGTACGAATGCAATTTTGTGTATAAATTGTTTGTTCAGAGACATTCATTATGCACTTTAGAAAAGCAGGGATTGTACTAGGTATTGGTAAATTATGAAGTATGTAAGAAAGTCTGCAATAATCAAAAATGCGAGTCACTAAGTGTTCTATATCCATTGTTTTTTTTTATTGTGTATATCAAGTGAAAAACTTAGCTCTCCTATTTGAAAAATAACGTGATTTGTATTATGATTGTAAAAAAGCATCAGTTTTGATAAAAATGTATCATTTTTTAAAAGAAACAGATGAATCAACATATCTAGCGTCGAATAAAAACGTCTAACAAAAATTGTCTAAAATCTCCATTATTATTATTATTATTTTGTCCAGAAGAGGAACTCGAATGTGTTTCACATTCACAGGATTCACAGTATCACGTCGATTTCCACTCTCCTGAAAATCATATTGAAATATTAAAATTCGTAAAAAAATATAATGACATACATCTTGAGAAAAAAAACACTATTTATCAAAAATACTTACTTTTCAAAAAAAACTGTCACACTTACATTGGATAAATAATTTTCTCAGTTTTCTCTATTATTAAGCATTAATCGCATTGCGAATCAGAGTAATTAAAAAGAAAGTAATTACACTTAATGCAATTTTCAGTTCAATAGTGTTAATTAACGAATATAAACTCCATTCTGTGACTATTGTAAATTCAAATGTTTTGTAACTATAATTCATCGTCATAATAATATTTAGACTTTTTTTTTTTAATTCTATATATTCGTCACTGAGTCTTCGTTATAAAACTGTTTTTTCTTCTAGTTGTTTTATTAAATATTTTTTCAAAAAAAAAAAAAATGTGCAAAATAATTTATTTGACATTAAAAAAAAAGTTTTTCTTGTTTTTAACGACTTTACATTTTGAAGAACCAAGGAAAAATACATAAATTCTAAAGAAAATAATCTTTTTAATGTTAACATTTTTGTTACAGTTCCATTTAAAAATTGAACGTTAAAGGTTCATTTAACTTTCTTGCAAAACATAAAGAATGTAATGTATGTTAATTGTTTCTTGAAAGACTGTTGAAAAGTTAACTTATCAAAGATACTAATTTACAAAGAATTATTACTTTTGAGGTCAAACTTTGTATTATATGTTTTTTGTGCTAAAATATTATTTTATTATAATTAAATAATTAAGTTTTTTTTTTAAATCTCACGATTGTTCGCAAATATCACTGAAAACAGTAATTTACTTATTTTTTTGTTAGTAATATTTATTACAAACCAAAATTAGTTATTAATTGAATTCCTGCGATGAATTTTACTGTTTATAATAAAATAATTGAATTCTTCCAAAGAATGTTTTATTAAAATTTTTTAAAATAACTTAATTCTTATCATTAAAAATTTTTTTTAAATAATTTAAATAATTATTAATTAATTAACTATATTAATTTGAATGTTCTTTCATTCTTTCATTCACTTTTTCTGTCCCTCACACTCTGAAGAATTGTCTTTTGTTTATACTTTTGTTTTTTGTTCACTTTAGACAGAAAATAGAAATCATCAGAATTTTTTTTACTTCTTTTCATTAAAAGACTAAAATTTTGTTAAATATTATGTTTTGTCAAACTGAAATTATTTTTGTTCTTTACTTCTAAAAAAAAATTAGAAAATTACTAAACAACTGTGATTAAGAAATAGAAAATTTATTATTATTTTTCATAACTTTCTTTTTGAATCACAATTTTTTAAAGAAAATTATTATTTTGTTTTAGAAAAAGAAGAAAAATGTCCCGTTTATTATGGTAAATAAATAAATAAATTTATATTTTAATCTTATCTTTGGAACAGGATTTTCGACAGGAATTAAGACATTCAAAAAATCAAAATTCAAAACTTTTTTAAATTAAACAATTTATAAAAGTATTGTTTATAAAACATGAAAATATCAATTGCTCCGAGTCGAAGACTCAAAGTGATCGATTTCTTCATGTTTTCTAATAAATTAAAGATGACCGAGAGATAAAATCATTATTTTACATTATAAGAATATTGTTACTGTATAACTTCATCAAACTTTCATCATTTTAATTTAATTATTATTTTCTAGAATTTTAAATTATTTTTTATGAAAATAATAATTGAATTCCTTAAAAAAAATTATTATTTATGAAAATAATTGAATTCTTTGTAAAATTTTAATTATTTTATGAATATAATATTAAATGTTTGCGCAGAATTTCAATAAAATTTTTTATAATTGAATTCTTTTGAAAAATTTTAGTAGATATTATAAAAATCATTGAATTGAGGAAAATTTTTGAAAATAATTGAAATTTTTGCCGAGAATTTTTTCAAAATTTTTTCAAATAATTGAATTGATTCGAAGAATTTTATCAAACTTTTTTAAAATAATTGAATTTTTGCAACGAATTTTATTAAAATTTGCAAAAATAATTGAATTCTTATGAAGAACTTTTATTAATTTTCTTGTTAAATAATTGAATTATTGCGAAAAAATTTATAAAACATTTGCAAATAATTGAATTCTTGCAAAGAATTTTATCAAAAAGTTTGATAATTGAATTTCTTCGAAGAATTTTATTGTTTATGAAAATAATTGAATTTAGGAAGAATTTTATTAAAATTTTACATAATCTTAATTAAATTCTTTTGAAGAATTTCTTTCAGTTTCTTTAAAATAATGGATTTGACATAAAAATAAATTTCCGAAAATTTTCCGGAAGATTTCCGTAAAAAAAAAATAAATTTCCGGAAATTTTCCGGAAGATTTCCGTACAAAAAAAATAAATTTCCGGAAGATTTCCGTAAAAAAAAAATAATTCTTGGAAATTTTCCGGAAGATTTTCGTAAAAAAAATAAATTTCCGGAAGATTTCCGTAAAAAAAAAATAAATTCTTGGAAATTTTCCGGAAGATTTCCGTAAAAAAAAATAAATTTCCGGAAATTTTCCGGAAGATTTTCGTACAAAAAAATAAATTTCCGGAAGATTTCCGTAAAAAAAATAAATTCTTGGAAATTTTCCGGAAGATTTCCGTAAAAAAATTAATTTCCGGAAGATTTCCGTACAAAAAAAAAAATATCCGGAATCTTTCCGTAAAAAAAAATAAATTCTTGGAAATTTTCCGGAAGATTTCCGTAAAAAAAAAAATAAATTTCCGGAAAGTTTCCGGAAGATTTCCGTACAAAAAAAATAAATTTTTGAAGATTTCCGAATAATTTCTGTACAAACAAAAATTTCCAGAAATTTTCCTGGAAACCCTTCCACATGGGATTCAAAAATCGTTACTGTAAATTATTTACAAATTTTTCGAAACAAATAATTTTCATAAAATATTGTTGGTAAAATTATATTTATTTTATCGCATTGTATAAAAAATGATAGCAATATTGTTATATAGAAAGTAAAAAAACAAACAAAACTTGAACCACAATTATAAATATAATTATCTTTATCAGTTGAAAAAATTGTATAAAAGACGGAAAATATTCATGGTTTTCACATATATAATTTAAAACATTCTTATTACTGTTTTTCCAATTCAAGATGTCATTTAAAATAAATTTATTTATTCTCCTGTCATTAATATTCCTGATTGAAAGCGTCTTTGGATGTAAGTAAAAAAATAAATTATAATATTCTCATTTATTTTAAGATATTAGATTTTCATATTATACATTTACGGGGAGAGTATCCTTTCAATTGACAAGATTTATAGATTTATTTTTTACCGATTTTTCCAATTTTATTTAATAGCTATACCGTTTTTAAGTTTTAAGCTGATTTTTTATATGATTTATTTTAGATTCACCTATTCCGCCTGCACCTAAAAAATGTCACAACGATGATGGGGAGTGCATGATAGGCAGATGTAGAAAAAGAACTATTTACCCGACAACACTTGAAGAATGCGGGCAAAATGGCTTTGGCATGGCATTAAAGTGTTGTGGCCCAAAAAAATAATATTTACAATCGATGACATTACTGTAACACTTTAAAAAATAAAAAAGTGAAATAAGTTTACTTTCCAATAAATTTTAATTATTTCCTAAACTTTTCATAAATTCTTCAAAACAATTCAACTATTTTTATAAATACTAAAATTTTTTTGCAGGAACTAAATAATTTTTAATGCAATTTAAATAAAAATTACACGAAAGAATTTAATTATTTTCAAAAATTTCCATAAAATTCAATTTCAACATGAATTTAAAATTCTCTAAAAATAATTCGCAATTATTTTCAAAATATTTTTAAAAAATTCTATATAAAAATTAAATTACATACTTTCAATGCAATTTTTAAATATATTCGTCAAAAGAATTGAAAGAATTCAATTATTTTCAAAAAAATAATAAAATTCTTGTGATGAATTCAATTATTTTGATTTTTGAATATACCTACTTAATTTTAATAACGTTAAAATTCAATTATATTTAAAAAATATTTTAATAAAATTCTACGCAAACATTTAATTATTTTCATAAAATAATAAAAAATTTACCAGAATTTTAATGATTTACAAATTTACTTTTTTATAATTTTTTCTTTTCAACTTTTTTCAATTTTTAAATTAATGTATTGAAAATCATCGAATTGTTGCATAGAGTTTTATCAAAAATTTAATAATATTAAAATTCCTTTAAGGGCATTTGAACCTTGATGACGTCACACATGCTTTGCATAATCTGTAACGTCATCAAGGTTCAAATGCCCTTAAAGAATTTTATTATTTAGGCAAATAACGAAATAACTGAATTCTCACGAAGAATTTAATTAAAATTTTTAAAAATCATTAAATTCTATTGAAGAATTTCTTTGAATTTTTCCTAAACTAATAGAGTAATTTTTAAATTGAAAATTTTGGAAGCAATTGAATTTTATGAGGAAGAATTTTATTAAAACTTTATTTGAAAATAATTGAATTCTTGCGAAGAATTGTACTATTTATAAAAATAATTAAATTGTTCTAAAGAATTTATTAAAATTTTTAAAAATAAATTACTTTTATGTTAATATTTGAAAATTTAAATTATTTCGAGGAATTCTATTAAAATTATTGTTTTGAAAAGAATTGAATTTCTGCAAAGGATTTTACACATTTTATAAAAATAATTGAATTATTGCGAAAAATTTTACTATATATATTTATAAAAATAATTGAACTGTTTCGAAGAATTTATTAAAATTTTAAGAAATAATTAAATTTTTATGAAGATTTTTATAGAAATATTTAGAAAATAATGCAATTTTTTCGAAAAATTCAATTAATATAAGTTTTTTCGAAAATAATTGAATTCATCACAAGAATTTTTTGACAGTAATTGAAATATTTCAATTTTTTTTTACGAATATATTTAAAAATTTCATTGAAAGTAATTTAATTTTTATATATAGAATTTAAATATTTTGAGAATAATATTGAATTATTTTTAGAGAATTTTAAATTCTTGTTAAAATTAAATTTTTTGGAAATTTCTGAAAATAATTTTATTCTCGTGATTAATATTGTTATTTATGAAAATAATTGAATTTTGCAAAGAATTTTATTGAAATTCTTGAAAACAATTGAATTTTTGGAAAGAATTTTGATATTTATTTATTTATTCTTCCTTCTAAGAATTTGCCTTAAAATTTTGGAAATAATATTAAATACATATTAAAAAATTCAACTATCATTTCAATAGGATTGAAATTAAAATTGAATTAAAAATAATTGAAATTCTGCGATGAGTTTTATTATTTTTGAATCCATGTGAAAAATTCTATTTACAAAAATAATTGAATTATTGAAAAGAAAATAATAAAAATATTCTAAATCTTTGAATTTCTGTGAAATTATTATTATTTTTAAAGAAGAATTCTTTTATTTATAAAGATAATAATTGAGATATTGTCAAGATTTTCTTGTAAATTTTGAATAATTGAATTTTGTGATAAGAATTTTATTACTTTTGAAAATAATTGAATTTCTGCAATAATTTCTAACTTCTTCAAGATTCAATTTTTTTTAGTGTTTTTTTAACTAAAATTCTTCTATAAATCCATTTTTTTAATAATTAATTAAAGATATATTGACATATTTAATTAATTTTAAGATATTTTGAATTATTAAAATTTTCAATTATTAAAATTTAAAGTTCATTAAAATTTCTAATTAAATTTATTTAACATTGAAATTTTATAAAATTTCAAATTAAAATCGTTTGAAGTTCATTTATTTATGCGAGAAATTTTCTTATGAATTCTAAAAATTTAATTTTTTTTCAGCAAATTTTTAAGAATTTTTCAAATTTTTGACTATAATTTACAATAAGTTTTTAATTCTATTAGGCTGTAAAAATTAACAAAAAAATAATAATTTGTTTACTGTTTAAAAATTTTTATTTATCGATGTGAATTTTACACGTACAGGATGCTTGGGTCGAAGGACTAAATCTTGCATTATAACAACTTCATGAGCATAATCTATCGCCTCCAATTCAAAATTGTAAAGTAGATGTGCTAAACAAGTTTTTAACTCCAACATTGCAAACTTCTGACCTGTTTATTTTAGTAAAAAAAAAAAATTAAAATTTCAATGTGAGAATAAAAATAGAAATTTGTAATAAAACAATAACTTGTACATATTTTTAAAAGTTAGTAACAAAACATTACCAATACAGTTACGAGGTCCTCCACTGAACGGTACGTAAGAGAATGGATGTCTCGTTCTAATGTTCTCTGGTAAAAATCTATCTGGATCGAATTTTTCCGGATTTGGCCAATAATTTGGATCACGATGAAGATCATAGATGTACAAATGAAGATTAGAACCAGCTGGCGCTATGAATTCTTCTGCAAAAAATAGTAAAATTACCTTAAGATTCTAAAAAAAAAAAAAAAAAAAAAAAAAAAAAAAATAATATTATAATAAATTATGATTATAATTAATATTATAATAAATAATTTATTGAGTTATTTGTAGTTTTTGAATTATAATTAATTTATATTTTATTTGTCTTACTAAGTTGAAGATCTTCGTGAACAACACGAGTTATAGTTGGCACACTAGGATACAGTCTTAATGATTCTTTAATGCATCTTTCCAAATAGACAAATTTATTTATTTCCCCAACGCCAATTTTTCCTCTACTCTCATTTAATATCTCACAAATTTCTGCTCTTGCAGTTTTCTAGAAGAAACTTTAATATAATTTTTTTTTCAAAAAAAAAAAAAAAAAAAATTTTTTTATATATTTATTATTATTATTATTATTATTATTATTATTATTATTATTATTATTATTATTATTATTGTTATTGTTATTATTATTTATTATCATTATTATTATTTTTTATTATATATATATATATATATATTTTTTTTTTTTTTTTTTATAAATAAAATAAATAAATAACGTACCTGAATTTCTGAATGTTCGGCTAATAATGCAAGGGTGAATATTAACGACATTGCTGTCGTGTCATGTCCCTTATTAAAAAAATCAAAATTATTATCAATACTCAATAAAGAAAATATTTTAGGGTAAATTTTCCAAAACGTTATTTAATACCTCAAAAACAAAAGTGTCAACTTCCTCTCGAATTCCTTCATCATCAATACAAGATTCATTTCTAGAGGCAGAAATCAAAACATCCAGCATTGCCATTCTCTTTCTTTCTTCTAGAATACAAATATTCGTTAAAAATCAAAATATTCATTATAGATATTTAAAAACTATAGAAAAATATTTTTTTGCTGAAAATTATTCACTTCCAAATTCCTCATTATTGTCAGTAAATTGATTTTCATTTTTCTGTAAAGTTTGTTCGTGATGTTTCTTTCTCTCCTGAATAATCTGTAAATAAAATTTTTTTTTTAAATATTTAATATTTTTACCTAATATAAGTGATAAAATTTCTTTATTTCTTCAAAAATTTGCAAAAAAAAAAAATTTCACTACTTACTTTTGTGGAAAAATCGTGTAATGTTTTTAAAATTTTCCTCTGATGAATTGACCATGGACTTAGATTGAACAACCAATCCAAATGAAACCAGGGTCTTAGGATTCTAAAAAAAATTATATGATTTTATTTTTAAATTTATTTTAATTTACCTGAAAAAATTTTAACACATGTTTATATTTGAGTATTTAGGTTAATGTTACCGATATACTACAAAATTTCCCATTTCTTGAACGGACGATCTATATTCGCCTTTATCGTCTATTTTTTCTGGTGATGATCCCATAGCTGTTTCTGTAATTTTTGTTTTTTTTTTTTTTTTTTTTTTTTTTTTATTATTATGATTACATTATTATTACATTATTTTTTTTATTTTTTGTATTATTTACCTACCACATATTGCATTTAGTGTGAATTTTGTGAAAAGTGGTTCAATATTTTTTATAAATTCCGACCCCTCTGTTTTTAATGAATAAACGAGTTTTTGTGACTCCTCAATAAAAATATCAACAAATCCTTGAAGTATGCTGAAGTGAAAGGCTGGTGTTAACATTTTTCGTCTCCTTTGCCATTTTTCGCCTAAAAAAATTTTTTATTAAAAAAATATTTTAAAAAATATTTAAAAAAAATTTTTTTTTAATTTTTTTTAAAAAATAAAAAAAAATTTTTTTTTTTAATTTTTTTAAAATAAATAAAAAATTTGAATAAATTTTTTTAAAATAAATAAAAAAATTTGAATAAATTTAATTTTTCGTTTTATTCCTTTACCAGTGCTAGTCAGTAATCCAGTTCCAAGCCAAGGGTGTAAAAATTTGTAAATAATACTTTTCTCAATATGTTTTGTACTTGAAAGTACTATCTAAAAAATTTGAAATAATAATCTTAATATTTTTTATATTTGTTTTTATTTATTTATAAATAAGCGATAAAGAAATAATATTCTTGTCGCTTTCAATTTACTTTGAGTAACTATCGTTTAGACACAAAAAAAAAAAATAATAATGAAAAAAAATATTTGATTCTTTCTCTATATTTAGGTATATAAAAAAAAAAAATTTATTAAATTATTTTTTTTTTAAATTTTTTATTAAAAAAAAAATTTCCATTCAATTTTCTTAAATAAATTTCAATTTTATACTATGCCTCTTTTTTTTTTGTTTTATAAATTTTGATTTTTTATGTAGATTTTGAAAAACCGAAAATATTTTCCTTTTCTCTTAAAATAATTTTTACCTGAATATAATCTGGGTGACAAATTCCAATACCACTCATATTGACCATCCAAATTCTACTTATTGGATAAAAATTTTTGCTCAGTTCCCTTTGAGCAGTCCATAATTTATCTAAAATTAATTTTAAATTCACGGAAATTTTTAATAATAAATGTTTAAAAAAATGTTTATAAAAAAATGTTTAAAAAAAAAATGTTTTAATTTTGAATAATATAAAAATTTATCGAAACGCCGAATTTTACTTTGTAATTAAAATAAATTTTCAATTTTCAGAATCTCAGTATGTATTTATAAATAAATTGGAAAAATTTATAAAGGTAAAAATTTTAAATTAAGAATTTAAAAGAAAAATGGAAATTATTATTTTCTATTTTTACCTGAAGGTAAAAAAAATTGATGCAAATTTCCCAAGACTGGAATTGTCTTTGGACCCGGAATTTTATTAATTAATTTCCCCTTTCTTCCATGATGAATAGAATAATGATAAAGTGACAATAAAATAACGCTGAGAATGAGAATATAAAATATCATTTTTTTAGATTTTTTGCATTATAAGAACTAAAATTTTAGAAAATAAAGAGAAAATTAAAAAATTTGTCAAAAATTAAACTTAAGTATGTTTTTACAACGAATATAATAACGTGACACTTCGAATCACTGTTTACCACCGACTGATTTTATTTTATCTGAAAGTATTTTATCTCAATTCTTGAAAGTACTGAAAAGGAAAGATTTCAATTTATTTAAGAGTAAAGTTAAACTTTTTTTTCAAAGTAAAAAAATTTTTTTTTTTTTTGAAAGCTCTTTCCGTTTGTATTTATACTTTTAATGAAAAATATTATTTTGAAAAAAAATTCCATCACTTATCTTATATAAAAAAAAAAAATTTTCAAGTTTTAAAGATTTGATAAAATGGTCATACTCTTGAGATACTCTTATTTTCTCTCATTTACTTTCTCTTTGTTTGAACGAAGCGCAGAACAGTTTAATAATAAAATGTTACATTACAATTTCAGTGTCGCAAAAAAATTGCAATTTATTGCATATAAAAAATAATTTTTTTTGATAAAAATTGCCAATAGTTATAGTGACAAGTTATAAACAAATTAATAATTAATTATTAATAATATTAAAAAAAAAAAAAAAAAAAAAAAAAAAAAAACAAGAGGTGATTATTTATGGAAATCAAAATATTATTTATTTTTTATAAAATATTTTTTGTCTCACTTATGTCATACAGGTAGCTTTATATTGTTATGAAAATAGTAATATAAGATTATAAAATTGGAAGACTCCTTTGAACGAATTTGACTCGTATCGGTTGACCTGGTCTAATTATAATATCTTGAAGAAGTTTAATATTTTGAAATGAGTCCAGTGTTTCCATGTCAAAATTAAAAAGTAGATTTGCAACAAGAACTTTTATTTCCATCATGGCAAATTTCTGACCTAAAAAAAAATTCAATTATTTCTAAAAATTATAATGAAAAAAAAAAAAAAAAAAATTAAAAATTAAAAAAAAAATTAAAAATTATAATTATAATTATAATGCTTTTAATATTCATTTATTACCTAAGATGTTTAATAAAGCATTAATAAAAAAAAAAAAATTAAAATTTTAATTGAAATTTAGTTTTAAATTCATTTTTATTAGAAAATTCTACGAGAATTAAATTATTGAAATACAAAAACTAAAAATTTATTGAATAATTGATAACTTCTTAAAATTGAATAATTCAGATAAAAAATTTTATAAACAAATTTTTAAATATTTGAATTATTTCGAACAATTTTAATAGTTTTTATGAAAAAAATTCATTTTTTTGAGTAATTCGACTAAAATTGTATCTAAAATAATTGAAAATCAGCGATGAATTTTATTATTTATGAAAAAGTGGAATTATTACGAAAAAATATATTAAAAAAATTGTAAATAATTGAATTTTTGTGAAATTTTTATTATTTGTGAAAATAAAATAATGACTTCGTAGAATTATATGAAAATTTATTGAAATATAATTGAAATTTTGATCCAGAATTTTATTAAAATTTTTGAAAATAATTGAATTTCTGCGAAGAATTTTATTACGTTTGAAACCAATTGAAACTTGAAAATAATTAAATTTTTCCAAAAATAAAAAAAAACCTTTTCAAAATTCAATATTTCTAAAAAATTCATACTATAATGCTTTTAATATTCAATTATTATCTAAGATGTTCAATAAAGCAGTAATAAAAAAAAAAAAAAAAAAAAATTATATGAAATTTTAACTGTTTATTTTTAAATTAATTTTTATTGCAAATTTCTACAAGAATTCAATTATTCAAATCCAAAAATAAATAGTTTATTGAATAATTGAATATTTTTTGAAATTAAATTCTTCTGAAGAATTTTATAAACAAATTTTTAAATAATTGAATTAATAATTAATTAATTTTTTTTTAATAATTGAATTCTTTCAATAAAGTTTAATAAAATTTTTAAGAATAATTACATTTTTTGAGAAATTAGATTAAAATTGTATGAAAAATAATTGAAATTCTGCTATGAGTTTTATTATTTATAAAAATAGGGAGTAGGATTTAAATTCAAAAATGAATTTTATTTTTTTTTTACAAAAAAAAGAATTTTTGAAAAGAATTTTAGTATTTATAAAAAAAATTGAATCTCTGTAAAAATTTTATTTCTTATCCGCAGATAATATTGAATTATTGCGAAGAAATTTATAACGAATTTCAAAGTAATTGAACACCCTGTGAAATTTTTATTATTTATTAATTAAATGTTTGCGTAGAATTTATTCAAATTTTTTTTTTTGTAAATAATTGAATTCATTGGAAAATTTTATTAAAATATTAGATATTGAAAATCATTGAATTGAGGAAATTTTTTGAAAATAATTAAAACTTATGAAAAAAAAAAATAATAAAAAAAATACAAATAAATAAAAAAAAAAAATTTTTTTTGAAATTATTAGAATTTTGAAGAAGAATTTTATTATATTCATAAAAAAGATTTGAAATTTTTTCTGAGCGATTTTTGATTGTAAATTCTGTAATATTGTTACCTATACAATTTCGAGGACCGGCACTAAATGGAACATAGGAAAATGAATGTCTTCTTTGTACATTTTCCGGTAAAAATCGATTTGGATCAAAAACAAGTGGATCTGGCCAAAAATTTTCATCTCGATGAAGATCAAATATATGCAAGTGAATATTTGTTCCAGCTGGGGCTAGATAATTTTCTAAAAATTCAAAATTTAAAGATAAAATTCGCATAAATGTAGAAATATTAACAAAACATATAATTTTTTATTTGCACCAAAGTATTTTTTAAAATTTCTAATATTGATTTTGATCTCAAGATAAAATTCAAAAAAAAAAATTCCCAACTTACTGAGTTGAAGATCTTCATGAAGAACTCGTGCTATACCAGGAACACCTGGAAATAAACGAAGTGCTTCTTTCACACAACGATCGAGATATGTAAATTGATTAATTTCCTTCATGCCAATTTTTCCGCAACATTCATTGAAAATTTCACAAACTTCCTGTCTTGCTATTTTCTGAAAAGAAAAAAAAGTTTTTTTTTTTTTTTTTTTTTTTTTGATAAAATTAATTTTAGGATAATTTTGGAATAATTTTTTGTTTAATACAGAATAATTTTAATACTAAGTTATACAGTTTAGAATTAATTTTAAAAAAATTGATATTTCATAGGTACCTGGATTTCTTTATGTTCAGCTAAAAGTAATATTGTAAAACAAGTCCCCATTGCTGTTGTATCATGACCCTAAAGTCAAGAAACATTTTTTGATTTAGAAACTAGGGGTTTCATTATGACTCACTCACTCACTTTTTAAAATAAAATTAGCAATTTTAAAAATAATAGAAGGCAAAAATTTTTAATTCAAATTTTTTTTTTTAAATGAAATATAAATTGGAATATATAGTTTTAATATTATTACAATAATAATAATAATATATTCTGACGTAGGGAATTCAGGGAAATTAAAGTTAAATTTTTAAAATTCCTAAGAAAATTCTGAATTTTTGTGTCTTTTTTGTTTGATTCATAAACTATAAAATTAACACGAATTCTAATACAAAACCTTCATTTTTTTCAATTTTTGACAAAAATTTCGTTTTCAATAACTCAAATCTTGAACAACTATCATAAAATAAATAAATTATTTAATGACTAAATTTATTTAAATATTTCAAAATTAATTCAATTTTAAAAGAGTTCCGTTTACAATTTTCATAAATAAATGAATTTCAAATGGTTTCTATTAATATTTTTATAAAATTTCAATGTTGAATGAATTTAATTAAAAATTTTAATGAACTTAGATTTTTGAAAAATTTTAATAATTCAAAATCTTCTAAAATTAGTTAAATTTGTCAATATATTTAATTAATTATTAAAAATAATGGATTTATAGAAGAGTTTTAGTCAAAAACACTAAAAAAAAATTGAATTTTGAAGAAGTTACGAATGATTGTACAAATTCAATGACATATTTTCGAAAGTGATAAAATTCTTATTACAAAATTCAATTATGTTCAAAATTTACAAAAAAAATCTCGACAAAATCCTAATTATTATCTTTATAAATAAAAAAATTCTTCAAAATTTAATTATATTTTCAAAAAATTTTAATAAAATTCTCGTCAAAATTTCAATTATTTTCAAAAAATTTCCTCATTTCAATGATTCTCAATATGCAGGTACTATTTTAATAAAATAGAAAGGAATTTAATTATTTAAAAATAATTTTAATAAAATTGTACGCAAACATTTAATTATTTTCAGAAATAATAAAAATTTCACAGGAATTTAAATATTTACAAATTTATTATAAGTTTCTTCTCAATAATTCAATTATTTTCGTAAATAAAATTTTTTACATGGATTCAATTATTTTCATAAATAATAAAACTCATCGCAGAATTTCAATTATTTTTAATACAATTTTAATTTCAATCCTATTGAAATTAGTTGAATTTTTTAATATGTATTTAATATTATTTCCAAAAATTTTAAGGCAATTCTTAGAAGGAAATCAATTATCTTTGATAAATATCAAAATTCTTCCTAGAAATTCAATTGTTTTCAAGAATTTTAATAAAATTCTTTGCAAAATTCAATTATTTTCATAAATAACAATATTAATCACGAGAATAAAATTCTTTTCAGAAATTCAATTATTTGCAAAAATTAAAAAAAAAAATTCTCATCATGATTTCAATTATCTTTATAAACTGCAAGATTTTACGTTGAAATTATTCAATTATTTAAAAAAATTTTAATAAAATTCTACGAAAATATTTAATTATTTTCATAAATGATAAAAATTTACCAGAATTTCAAATTATTTACAAATTTTTTATAAATTTTTTCGCAATAATTCAATTATTTTCATAAATTGTAAATTTTTTTTACAGAGATTCAATTATTTTCATAAATTAATAAAAATCATCATAGAATTTTAATTATTTTCATGAATTAATTAAACTCATCATAGAATTTCAATTATTTTCATATAAATTAATTAAACTTATCATAGAATTTCAATTATTTTTGATATAATTTAAATCGTATTCCTCTAAAAATGTAATAATTAATGTTAAAATTTTTATTAAAATTCGTCAAAAGAATTCAATTGTTTAAAAATTAGTTGATAAAATTCTCTGTGAGAATTTAATTTTCACAAACATTTTCCATTATTCAATAAATTAGATATTTTTGAATTTTAATAATTGAATTTTTGTAGAATTTTCTAATAAAAATTTATTTATAAATGAATTTCCGAATAATCGATTTATTATTTTATAAAATAATTTATTCAAACCCGTTTATGATTAAATAAATAAATAATTAATTCTTTTGAGAAATTTTACTACTTGTAATTTCCTCTATAAATGTAACGATTCTAAAAACTTTTATTAAATTAAATTATTATTTATTAAATTAAATATTAATATTAAATATTTTCAATTTTAAAATAAATGTATTGAAAATCATCGAATTGTTGCAAAGAATTTTATCGAAAAAGTTTGATAATAATAGAATTCCTTCAAAGAATTTTATTATTTAGAAAAATAACTGAATTCACGCGAAGAATTTTATTAAAATTTTTAAAAATTCTAATTAAATTCGTTTGAAGAATTTCTTTGAATTTTTCTTAAACTAATGGAATTTCTTTAATAATTTTAATTGAAAATTTTATTTTTATAAATTAATAAAAACTTATCATAGAATTTCAATTATTTTTCATACAATTTTAATCATCATTTGTTGATAAAATTCTTTATGAGAATTTAATTTTAACAAACATTTTTCATTATTCAGCAAATTATATATTTTTGAATTTTAATAATTGAATTTTCGTAGAATTTTCTAATAAAAATTGATTTAAAAATGAATTTCCAAATAATCGATTTATTATTTATTAAAATATAATTTATTCAAACCCGTTCATGATTAAATAAATAAATAAACAAAACAAAATTAATTCTTTTGAGAAATTTTACTACTTGTAATTCCTCTAAATATGTAATGATTCTAAAAAATTTTATTAAAATTCGCTAAAAGAATTTAATTATTTAAAAATTTGTTAATAAAATTCTCTATAAGAATTAAATTTTAAGAAACATTCAATTATTCAAGAAATAATTTACTTTTGTATTTAAATAATTAAATTCTCATAGAATTTTCTAATAAAAATTGATTTGAAAATGAATTTTTGTTTAAATTTCAGATAATAGAGTATGAAAATAATTTTTAAGAATTTACAGTAACAATATTCTTATAATATAAAATAATTAGTTTATCACTCGATCATCTTTAATCTTTAATTATCTTTGATTATCTTTAAGAATTTTATTCTCGCGATTAATATTGTTATTTATGAAAATAATTGAATTTTGCAAAGAATTTTAATTAAATTTCTTTATTTTTAATATTTTTAAATTTGATTAATATTCAAAAAGGTTTGAATTTAAAACTTTTCAAAATCTTAAATCCTATTAAAAAAATAATAATAATTAAATATTTACCGTATTATTATAAAAAATTATTTCCTCACCTCAAAGACAAATGTATCCACTTCTTCTCTAATAGCAACATCATCAACGTCAGGATTTTTTTCCGCAGCTTTTATCAGAATATCAAGCAGTGCCATTTTATATTCTATAAATATAATTCGAATTATTTTCAATTTTTTTAAAAAATCCAATGACAAAAAAATAATATTCATATATTTACCCGAATTTTTAGCATCTGCAAAAGATTTATCATCATTCATTCTCGAAATACGTTCTTTATCTTTTTTTCGATTTTTAATAATCTTCAAAACAAAATAATTAATTTTAATCTAGTTGAAGAATTTAAAAAAAAAACTATAAAGTAAAAATATTAGTTTAAAAAAATTTCAAAAATGAAAATTTCCAAATTCTTACTTGATTAGAAAATCCATGTAGTATATTAATTAATTTTTGTTGCTTCATTCCCGTTGGAGTAATGTTAAAAATTTTATTTAAATGAAGCCATGGTCTTAAAGCTCTTGCATAAAAAAAATTAAGCTTATTAGGTAATTCGTAATTTTTGTTTGTTTAAATTTGCAAAAATTGATTTTTTAACTAAATTATTATTTTTGAAATAATCTTTTTTACCGAAAAAATAAATTGTCAGAAATTTGTCGAATTGCCGATCCATATAAATTTCTTGTACTTTTTTCATCTAATGTTGTGCCCATTGCTGTTTCTGTTAAAATGATAAAAATTATTTTTTATTTTGGATCCCTCGAAGTTTCGAAATGTACATAGTATTATTTTTTTTATTATTTTCTTACCTAAAATTGAATTTAACGTACATTCGGTGAAAATTGGTACAATATTCTGAATCACTTCTTCGCCTTGTTGTTTTAGTCGGTTTATTAAAATTTCCCCCTGCTTGTTAAAGACGTGAATGAAACCTCGTAAAATTTCAAAATGAAAAGCTGGTGTCAACAATTTTCTTCGTCTTTGCCACTTGATACCTAAAAAAAAAAATTCTTTTGTAATAAAATCTATATTCGTTTTTTTAATTTTTTTCTACTTAGTAAATTTTGATAGATTTTAATTTTAAAAAAAAAATTTTTTTTTTAAAATTAATATTAAAATTTACACGATTTTTGTTTCTGAAAATATTCTTACCCGAACTGGTGAGTAATCCAGATCCTAACCAAGGATGTAAAAATTTATACAACATACTTTTTTCTGTATGTTTAAAACTACTGAGCAATATCTGAAAATAAGTAAAATTTTCAAAATAGGTGAAAAATTAAAAAAAAAAAAATTATATAGTTTACCTGAACATCGTCTGGATGGTAAATACTTATAACTGGAGTGCTTCCAAGCCAAACTTTATTGATTGGATAATACGTCGCGTTAATTTTTCTGTGAGCTATCCATAATTCATCTAGAAATAATTTGAAAATATAGATAAAAATAATTTCTGGAACATACACTTGTTTAATTCTCTTCTGTTAACAACACACGAACAATTTTTTTCGAAACTGAAAATTCTAATGAAAGTAAAATTTTATCAAAACTGAGAGTTTAAATTTTACCTGTTGGTACCATGTAACCAAAGACGCTACCAAAAATTGGTAGATTTTTGGGTCCTGGAATTTTGTTAATGAGTCTTCCACATTTTCCATAATGTACAGTTAGATGATAGATAGTTAGTAGTCCGAAAATTAGGATTAAAAAGAATAGTATCATATTTAAAAAAAAAATGTCGATTATGAATTTGTGGTGCTAGTATAGATGCAGCAAGAAAACAGAAAGTAGGAATTAGTTCTCTTTTATATACTTCGCACTCTATTTCAGTGATATAAATGTATCTAATTTGTTTTTACCTTTCGCAGATGTTTATATGCTAAATTCTCAAAATTGCTCTTGACTTTAGATTATCATTATAAATTCACCTTGTACTATTTCAAAATTCGGTGGAAGCTAATTACAGTCCTAGTCTTATAATCACGTTGAGATTCTTACCACTTATCTCAAACAATGTTGCGAAATTAAATAAAAGTTTGTCTTGTTCCATTGTACTAATATTCAGCATTTACTGAATTTTGTTTTTGCGAATAAATATATTTAAATATTTTTAAATAAAATTACCAATTTTAAAAATAATAGAATTTGAAAACTTTCTAATTCAAATTTTTGTTGAAAACACTAAAAAAATTCAATTTTGGAGAAATTATAAATAATTGCAGAAATTCAACTATTTAAAAAAAATAAATAAATAAAATTCAACTATGTACAAAATTTGAAAAAAAAATTTTGTAAAAATCCCAATTATCTTTATAAGTAACAAAATTCTTCTCCAAACTTGAATTATTTTCCTAAATGTCAAAAAAATTCTTGTCCTAATATCAATGTTATTTTCAAAAATAAAATGCATTTTTCTAATTTCAATGATTTTCAATATCTACTATTTTAATAAAATTTCCCCCAAAAAATACTTTTATAAGTATTGTTTAATTTAAAAAATGTTTGAATTCGAAAGTTTTGAATGTCTTAATTCCTGTGGAAAATCCTTGTTCCAAAAATAAGATTTAAAAAATAGGAATTTTGCAAATATTTTTCTTCTTTTTCTAAAACAAAAAAATAATTTTCTTAAAAAAATTGTGATTCATAAACAAAAATAATGCAAAATAAATTGCATTATTATTAACTTTTTTTTATAATTTTTCTTTTCAAATATTTTCAATTTTAAAATTATTATATTGAAAATCATCGAATTGTTGCAAAGAATTTTATTAAAAAAATTTGATGATAATAGAATTCCTTCAAAGAATTTTATTATTTAGGAAAATAACTGAAATTCTCACAAAGAATTTTATTAAAAATTTTTTAAAATCCTAATTAAATTCTTTTCAAGAATTTCTTTGAATTTTTTTTTTTTTTTTGAAACTAATGGAGTTTCTTTAAATAATTTTAATTGAAAATTTTGAAAGCATTTGAATTTTATGAAGAAGAATTTTATTAAAAGTGTATTGAAAATAATTGAATTCTTGCGGAGAATTTTACTAATATTTATAAAAATTGTTTCAAAGAATTTATTAAAATTTTTTGGACATAATTGAAATTTATGGAAATATTAAAAAATATTTGAATTCATCCGAGGAATTCAATTTAAATTGTTTTAAGGGCATTTGAACCTTGATGACGTTTCAGTTTGTGCAAAGCATGTGTGACGTCATCAAGTTTCAAATACCCTTAAAAATAGATTTCAGTTAAAATTTAAGATTATAATTGAATTTTAAAAGCATTAAGAGCGTAAATTTTTAGAAATAATTGAATTTTAAAAAGGTTTCAGATTAAAATCTTTGAAAATTTGAATTTCTCATATTTTTAACTAAAAATTCTGTGGAATTAATTTTTTTTTTGAGAAATTTTTGAAATTATTTATACAGTTTTTATTTTCTAATATATATATTTAATTGAAGAATTTACGAATAATTAAAAATTTTGTAAAATTGAATTATAAATAAATATGAATTTGTAAATTCTTAAAGAACTTTTTTAAAAATTATTAAAAATAATTGATTTATAGTAGATATATGTTTAGTTAAAAACACAAAAAGAAATTTAATTTTGTTAAAGTTACAAATTATTGCAAAAATTCAATTATTTTCAAAAGTTTTCTTCGCAAAAATTCAATATTGTTTAAAAGGGGGCGCATAATGATTATTCCTCAAATTTCAATTTCCTAATGTTCAAAACATCGAAATTCTTATCATCGAAACATCATTTCGCATAATTTTTAGTTTTCGAAATTTCATTCAACATAATTTTTAATTTATCGATTTATTCTTTATCCTATTATTTAAATAGTCGAATTGTTTTTTAATATAATTTTTAATATGTCGAAAATTTTTTTGACATACATTTTGTTTTTCCGAATGACTATTTGTCATAATTTAATAATCCTCCGAATTGCCATTTGACATAATTTTCAAACCTTCGAAATATTATATTACATTATAACTTTCTTTTATCGAAATTTTATTTGTCATAATGTTCATTTACTCGAATTATCAAGTGCCATAAAGCGCATTTACTCGAATTCTCATGTGACATAACCTTCAAATCTTCGAAATGTCATATTTAAGAAATTTCATTTATCGAAATTTTATTTGTCATAATGTTCATTTACTCGAATTATCAAGTGACATAAAACGCATTTACTCGAATTCTCATGTGACATAACCTTCAAATCTTCGAAATGTCATATTTAAGAAATTTCATTTATCGAAATTTTATTTGTCATAATGTTCATTTACTCGAATTATCAAGTGACATAAAACGCATTTACTCGAATTCTCATGTGACATAACCTTCAAATCTTCGAAATGTCATATTTAAGAAATTTCATTTATCGAAATTTTATTTGTCATAATGTTCATTTACTCGAATTATCAAGTGACATAAAACGCATTTACTCGAATTCTCATGTGACATAACCTTCAAATCTTCGAAATGTCATATTTAAGAAATTTCATTTATCGAAATTTTATTTGTCATAATGTTTATTTACTCGAATTATCAAGTGACATAAAACGCATTTACTCGAATTCTCATGTGACATAACCTTCAAATCTTCGAAATGTCATATTTAAGAAATTTCATTTATCGAAATTTTATTTGTCATAATGTTCATTTACTCGAATTATCAAGTGACATAAAACGCATTTACTCGAATTCTCATGAGACATAACCTTTAAATCTACGGAATGTCATATTTCAGAAATTTTAATTTATAGAAATTTTATTTGTCATAATTTTCATTTATTCGAATAACCATTTAACATGCATTTAACATAAAATTTATTTGTCCGAAATTCCATTTGACATAATTTTCAACATCCGAATTACCAAGAAATTTACCAAAGTTTTATGTATAAAAATTAAGGTCCTAAAAATAGCGGAAGAATAAATAAAGATTTAGATATACATTACCGAAAGTTGATAATAATACGTGATAGGGAATTAAAAACAAAGAGACAAGAAATAAGCAAATTTTTTATATGCCCAGATAACAATCGTGCGTCGCATTTAAACGCATGTTTCTTGCACTAACTGCGACTTACCAGATGAGTCAGTTCATATACGCATCTTACTATCGTCTGTGACGCTGGTAATAATGCGAGTGTTGTGAACTGCATTTCGTAAGCGCCTGTGATACAAAATGATAAGCATGTTCCGTTCACAAGTGCGACTCGCTAGAAGAGTCAATCCATACGCATTTTACCATCCACAGTGCGAATGCTGTGAATGCGTGTGCAGTGAACTGCACTTAATACGCACGCAATTAATGATGCGCAACCACCCGTATCGGCAATCACACATTTTATAATGGCGACAGCATTGTTTGTGGTGTGTTATCAAAATAAGTTTTTATTGTGATTTCATTTTTTATTGTTTTTTATTGCGATATTATTGTGAGGAATTATTGTGGATTTAATTTTTAGTACTGCAGCAAAATAAGAAAGTTAAATTTAATTTGTTTAAAGTACATATATATTTTTGTTGTATTAGATATAACCTCAAAAAAAGAATTTGGAAGTTTTTAACAATTTCAATTCCAAAATTGTACTGAAATATTAAATTAAAATCGTTTTTATAAATAACATTTTAATTTAAAAAAAATTACTAATGTCAATAATCTTTTCTTTTTATTTAATTCAAATAAGGCTGAAGTATAAATATAATTTATTCGCATTATACCGTCACGCATGTGCCCATCACAATATGCGACAGTTATGGATCGCATATGATGACGCATCTGAGTGGTCCAGTGAACGCGCATAGTGCGGATAAATCGGCACGCGTGCAGATGATATTAGTAGCACACAACGCGCATTTTGTTATCTGGGTGAATAAGTAAATTAACACTGAAATATGATTATTTATATACCCGCACACGAATTATCAAACTTAATCGGAATTATTAATTCTAATTAATTCGATTATAGATTAAATTAAATTATTGTAAATATTAATATAAATAAGTATTAATTTAAAGAATACACTTTAACTTTACATAATTACTAAACAAATTATACTATTGAGGTAAACTTCACTCGTATAGGTTCCGCTGGAGTGATAACCAAGTCCTGAATAAGTTTAATTTCATTTGTTATGGCATTCGTGGACATTTTAAAATTTTCCAATAAATGCGATATCAACACCTTTAGTTCTAATGTTGCGAATTTTTGTCCTAAAACAGAAAACGAAAGTTGGTTGCCGGATTCACAATTAACTGCTATTAAATTTTTATAAATATACTGCTAACCTATACAATTACGAGAACCTGCGCTAAATGGCACATAAGCAAACGGATGTCTATTTTGTACATTATTTGGTAAAAATCTATCTGGATCAAAAACAAGTGGATTAGGCCAATAATTTGGATCTCTATGTAAATCGAAAATGTGAATATTAATCATAGATCCTGCAGGAATTAGATAATTTTCTAAAAAAAGAGAATTAGAACGTTAAGACATATAATTTTTGGAAGATTGCTTCCTTTTACTATGTGGAAGGTAGTTATTTAGTTTTATGAAATTGAATAAATATCCTACTTAATTGTTGATCTTCAGTCACTGCTCGACCAATGGTCGCAACACTTGGATACAAACGTAAACTTTCTTTTACACATCTATCAAGATAGTCTAAAGAATTAATTTCTTTTATTCCTATTTTGCCATTGGATTTTTTGAATAGTTCCGTTACTTCCTTTCTGGCTAGATCCTAAAATATAAAAAAATTAGTTTTCCAAAAAGAATATGTAAATTAAAATTTAGGAATATATCAAAGAACTCCAATTTGTATTCGTTGGGATAATTATATTTATACCTGAATTTCTGGATGTTCCGCCAAAAGAGCGACTGTGAAAATAAAAGCCATTGCCGTGGTGTCATGACCCTAAATTGAGAAAAGATAAAAAAATTCTAAAAATATAACTAAAAAAGAAAAAAAAAATCCGATGGAGCAATAGCAATTTTTTGCTATACTAACTTCAAAGACAAATGTATCAACTTCCTCTCTAATTCCATCGTCGTCTATTTCATTCTCTTCTGCAGATTTTATCAGAATATCTAACATCGCCGTTCGTTTTTTGCGAACTGTAATCAGAATTTTTCTATATTTTTTAAAAAATCTTGGAAATAGCTTACAATCTGGATTTTAGAATACATACTACCAACATCGTCCTCCACGTGACCGTTCTTCTTTAAACTATCTTCTTTTCCGTTTAAATTACTTTTTAGGTACTTCCTCCGCTCCTCAATAATCTAACAAAATAATAAATTTGAGATGTGTTAAAAAATTAAGATATCGACAAATCCTTGTTTGACGATATATTTGATAAAAATACAATACATACTTTTGTTGTAAAATCATGTAATGTCTTTAAACATTTCTTCTGAATCTGTCCTTTCGGTGATAAACTAAATATCCAATCAATGTGAAACCATGGTTTAGGTGTTCTGTAAAAAAGTTATTATCAACAAATATTGTTTTGTGAAAAATCAAATTATATGTGTATACAATGGGGAGCAAAGGAACAAGAGTCAAATTTTGAAAAATTTAATTTACACTCACCTGTAAAAAAGAATACTACCTAATTCCCGAATGGCATTTGCATACTGTTTTTCATCGCCTACTTTGTCCAATTGTATACCCATTGCAGTCTCTATTGGGTAAAGTAGATAAAAATGGAAAATTTATTATTAACTTTTTTTTTAGGTATAGTATTTAAAGTGCGGGCTTCACAGTCTGACCCCTATTTCCCTAAAAGTCTCCTTTTTTTAATTTTGGCCCCTAAACGTACCCTATTTTCAAAATTTCCCCCAAATTTCCCCTATTATTTTCTTTTATCTTTTAATGATGAATTCACACAAAATTTAGCTTCGTAAACTATGAAACTGACACTAATTCTAATACAAAACCTTCAAAAAAAATTTTCTATTTCTGACAAGAATGAATTTTTTCATATTATTTAATTATTACAAAAGTTTTAAAGCAATTATCTCGATAAATAACAAAATTCTTCACAAAAATTCAATAATTTTTAAGAATTTTAATAAAATTCTTTACAAAATTCAATTAACTTTACAAATAGCAAAATTTTTCGGCAAAAATTTAATTATTTTCATCGCAAAATTCCAAATACTTTTAATACAATTTTTAATAAATTCCTTGAAAAATGCAATTATTATTAAAAATTTTATTAAAACTTGAGAAAGGAATTCAATTTTAAGAAACATTTAATTATTCAAATAAAACAATAAAATTCGTTGCAATAATTCAATTATTTTGATAAATGTCAAAAATTCATCGCAAGAATTTAATTTTTTTTTAAAAGTAATTAAATACAATTATGTTGAAAAATTTTAAGAAAATTCGTTTTAAAAATTCAATTATTTTCATAAATAATAAAAGTTTTAAAGAAATTTAATTATTTAAAAAGTTTTTATCAAAATATTCTTAAGAATTCAATTATTTTTACAAATTATAAAAATCCCAGAAATTCAATTATTTTAAAAAATTTTAATAAAATTCTATGTGAAAATTCAATTATTTTCATAATTTTTCCCTTAAAATAAATTATTCTAAGGAATTTTAATAAAATTCTTTTCTAAAATTCAATTATTTTGATAAATATCAAAACTTCATCGCAAGAATTCAATTCTTTTAAAAAGTAATTAAATAAAATTATGTTGAAAAATTTTAAGAAAATTCGTTTTAAAAATTCAATTATTTTCATAAATAATAAAAGTTTTAAGGAAATTTAATTATTTAAAAAGTTTTTATCAAAATATTCTTTAAGAATTCAATTATTTTTAAAAATTATAAAAATCCCAGAAATTCAATTATTTTTAAAAATTTTAATAAAATTCTATGTGAAAATTCAATTATTTTCATAATTTTTCCCATAAAATAAATTATTCTAAGGAATTTTAATAAAATTCTTTTCTAAAATTCAATTATTTTGATAAATATCAAAAATTCATCGCAAGAATTCAATTCTTTTAAAAAGTAATTAAATAAAATTATGTTGAAAAATTTTAATAAAATTCGTTTTAAAAATTCAATTATTTTCATAAATAATAAAAGTTTTAAGGAAATTTAATTATTTAAAAAGTTTTTATCAAAATATTCTTTAAGAATTCAATTATTTTTACAAATTATAAAAATGCCAGAAATTCAATTATTTTTAAAAATTTTATTATAAAACTTCTCTTAAAAATTTAATTTTTTAAAAAAATTTAAATAAAATTCTATGTGAAAATTCAATTATTTTTATAATTCTTCCCATAAAATAAATTATTCTAAGGAATTTTAATAAAATTCTTTTCTAAAATTCAATTATTTTGATAAATATCAAAAATTCATCGCGAAAATTTAATTCTTTTAAAAAGTAATTAAATACTTTGCAGAAATTAAATTATTTTCAAAATTTTTTTTAAATTCTCGTCAAGAATTTAATTATCTTTATAAATAGAGAAATAAACAGGGAAATTCTTCTCAAGAATTAAATTATTGTCAAAAATTTTTTAAAAATTCTTCTCAAGAAGTCAATTATTTTTAAAAATATTAATAAAATTCTTCTCATGAATTCAATTTTTTTCAAAAATTATTAATTAAAATCTTCTTAGGAATTCAATTTTTTTCAAATATTATTAATTTAATTCTTCTCAGGAATTCAATTATTTAAAAAAAAATTGAATAAAGTTCTTGAAAAAGTTTTCAATTATTTTCAAAAATTGTTATAAAATTTTTTAATATAATAAATTTCGTTAAAATTTTAATTAAATTCCTTAAGAGAAATTAAATATTTTCAAAAGTTATTAATAAAATTCTTCCTGTAAAATTTGATTTTTAAGAAACATTCAATATTATTTATTTTTGTATTAAAATAATTGATTTCTCGTAGAATTAATTTATTATTTTTCTTGCTTTTAACTAACAGTTCTGTAGAATTATTTTTTTTTTGAAAATGTTTAATTGAATAATAATTAATAATTAATTGTTCAGAATATTCTTTAGGGTCAGGGAAAAAGTGAAAGTTGTGTTTAAAAATCAGGGAAAAACCAGGGAAAAATGGAGTTAAATTTTTGTATGGCAACCCTGTATAAATAAATTATATTTTTATTTAATCAATTTTTATGGTGTCCCCTAAAAGTCCCCTATTTTTTAATTTTCAGTCCCCTATATACCCTAAAATACTTTTTAGGGGCACTGTGAAGCCTGAAAGTGGCATTCCGACAAAAGCTTGAAAATTATTACCACATATGATTTTTAAGGTATGTATTTTGAAGAGTGGAACAATATCCTTTGTAACACCTTCCTTTGATTTTAAACTCTCAACTAATTTTTGTGCATTCTCAACAAAAATATCAGTAAAATCTTGTAGAATATTGAAATGAAAGGCTGGAGTTAACATTTTTCGACGATGTTGCCATTTTGCACCTGCACTTGTTAGAAGACCAGTTCCCAACCAAGGTTGTAAAAAATTGTACATTAAATTTTTTTCAATGTTCGTAGTATTGGTGAGTAGCAACTGAAAAATTTGTTACATCTAATTTTTTGTTTTTGTATAGTGAATGGGGCGCATTATTATTCCCCAAATGTCATTTTACCGAACTGCACTTTTGCGAATACTCATTTTTGTGAAAAGCCAACTTTGTGAAATGTCACTTTTGCGAATTGTCATTTTTGAGAAATGTCATTTTTGCGAATTGTCACTTTTGCGAATCGACATTTTTACGAATTGTCAATTTTCCGAAAAGTCATTTTTGCGAATCGCCATTTTTACGAATTGTCAATTTTTCGAAAAGTCATTTTTGCGAATGGTCATTTTTGCGAAAATTCCTATAGTGAATATCGATATATGCATACAAGTTTACTATAGGAATTTTCGCAAATATGACAATTCGCAAAAATGACTTTTCGAAAAATTGACAATTCGTAAAAATGGCGATTCGCAAAAATGACTTTTCGAAAAATTGACAATTCGTAAAAATGTCCATTCGCAAAAATGACAATTCGTAAAAATAGATTTTCTCAAAAATGACAATTCGTATAAATAACATTACGCAAAAATGACACTTCGTAAAAATAACAATTCGAAAAAGTGCAGTTCGGTAAAAAGACATTTCGGAAAAATGACATTTGGGGAATAATCATGCGTTCCTAGTGAATCCGGCTAGGTGCTAATAAGCACGTGTTTTGTGATTCTCTTAAATTGTTTACATGATCTAATTATAAAAATCCAAGGGGTTTTACTAGCGCTGTCAACAATGCTACTATAATGTAATCATTAAAGGATATAAATTAGTCAAAAAAGTTACACCAAGATCTTTAATTATATTTACTTTTTTCTCAAATAACCTGAACTATTCATATATTGATTTATAATTTCCTGGTAGAGCTATACTAGGTGCAATTCTTTATTTACCACATTCAAATTCATAGAATTAATTATTTTTGTATAAAAGGGTTTGTCCCGTCTATAAATAAATAAAACAAATTAATTGTTGCAAGAATGATTAGTTCTTGCTTTATATTAACCATCCCATAAGGAAACGATTGAATATGCAAATTAGGTAGAGAGACATATTCATATGTATAAATATGAAATACTAATGGATAATGGAATTCAAATTAATTTTTAAAAGTTAAATTCTTTATTTAATGATATTCGAAAAATACCCTAATAATTTTTTTCAATAATTCTAAACAGCAAACGAATTGTAAACATTTATTTTTTACGCGACTATTAGTTTACTTATAATCTTATATTTGAATCATCTTTATAAATTTTAGAAAGATTCGAAATTCCTAATTAGGGTTGCTAAAGACCCCACGGGGATTTTATTATTTTAATTTAATTTAAATTTATTCTTTTTTAAAAAATAATGACCCCTAGCCAGCAATAAACAATTATTGTCAAACTTACTCTCACATCGTCTGGATGAAATACATTTATAACCGGAATGCTCGCCAACCATAGCCGCACAATTGGATAATATTGTGCATTCACTTTTCTCTGTGAAGTCCACAATTCGTCTAAAACAAATTTTTTCTAAAGAGTTTTTTTAAAGAGTTGACTTTTAAATTTAACTCATTATTAAATTACAGCATTTCATCAACTTTTAATAATTTTTTTAAAAATATTTACTAATAAATAATATATATCTGAAATTATTTTCTAATTAAAAATTCGACGATCTTACGACTTTGATATCTTTTAATATAATTTTTAAAAAAATTTTCATTACACAAAACCTTTATTATAATAACGATTATTGTTAATTAAAAAGTTAATTAGTTTTCAATTGGAAGGTAAATAAATTTTTAATATAAAAAAATTATATTACTTCGTTCCTCTACGGAATTAATAAAAGTAGCAAATAGTTAAAATATGGAAATAGCAGACTAGAACAATATTAAAAAAAAAAAAAACATTTCTATCATTGCATGTCACTAATAAGCAGAAAGATCTCTTAATAACTTCATTGAAAAAAGACTTAAAAACATTTTTCAATATTAATATTCGAACTCCTCTTCAAATGCTGAATCACTGTCACAAATATATCTCATTAATCAATTATTTAAAAAAAAAAATTTACATATCACAAAATTATGTAAATGAAATTTAGTTGAAAAAATAGACAATAGACAATGTAGATAAAATTATTGATATTTGTTTACACATATTAACTAATAATTTTTTTTTTTATTATTATTAATTAAATTAATAATAAAATTTAGTTTATGTTTTAATATCACCTTCGCCTACTGACTTTGTAACACTTTGTAAGTTTACTTTCCGCATTACGTATAGCAAAAACCGTATCGTTAAATTAAAGTAAGTAAAAAATAAATATTAAGAGATATTTTTCTTTTTTTCTAACTTGAAATAAGAAATAATATATAAAATAAAAAAAAAATGGATCTATTTAAATTGAAATTTGAAATAATAAACATACCATTAGGAAGATTATACTGTAGGACATTTCCAAAAATTGGAGTAATCCCTGGTCCTGGAATTAAATTAATAAGTTTTCCACATTTACCATAATGCGTGTGATAATGATAAATAATTAAAGCGAAAGCAATAAATAATAATAATACTGCAATCATTTTTCGAAAATACGAAAAGAAAAATTCACTAATCACTTTGACGAAAAATTGTTTATTTTCTTAGAGAGATGCTTATTTAGAGGGAAAAATATAATCAGAAAGAAAATTGATAGACAACTGATAAAGATTTAATTAAATTGTTGATCAATTCATTTTACATACGTTTATATATTTCATACTCCCTCTACTGAGATTTCGCCCATCCTATTGCTACTTCCACATTATACAATAGCTATCGTTTCTTAGATAAATTCTCATCTATATTACAGATTATGTTATTATTATTTAGTGATAACGTTTAGTAACGTTTTAAACTAAGGATTAAGTTAAATGTTCTTAAATTAATTAAAAACATAATTAAAAGAAATTGAAATAAAAATTCTAAATATAATTATTTAATTTAAATTAAATAATTTAATTTTTAATGTAGGATTAAAAATTATTATTTATTATAATAAATTGATCAAAAATAGATATAAAAATAATAATTTGAATAATTGATTAAAAATTTCGTTTGACTGATTTGAATTATGCAAATTATTCTTCTTTTTATTTATAAAAAATTAACTATATTAATTTGAATGTTCTTTCATTCTTTCATTCACTTTTTCTGTCCCTCACACTCTGAAGAATTGTCTTTTGTTTATACTTTTGTTTTTTGTTAACTTTAGATAGAAAATAGAAATCATCAGAATTTTTTTTTACTTCTTTTCATTAAAAGACTAAAATTTTGTTAAATATTATGTTCTGTCAAATTGAAATTATTTTTGTTCTTTACTTCTAAAAAAATTCGAAAATTATTAAACAACTGTGATTAGGAAATAGAAAATTTATTTATTTTCCATTATTTTCTTTTTCAATCACAATTTTTTTAAAGAAAATTATTATTTTGTTTTAGAAAAAGAAGACAAATATTTGCACAATTCCTATTTTTAATCTTATTTTTGGAACAGGATTTTCCACAGGAATTAAGACATTCAAAAATTCAAAATTCAAACCTTTTTGTAAATTAAACAACTTATAAAAGTATTGTTTATAAAACATGAAGATATCAATTGCTCCGAGTCGAAGACTTAGAGTGATCGATTTCTTCATGTTTTCTAATAAATTAAAGATGACCGAGAGATAAAATCATTATTTTACATTATAAGAATATTGTTACTGTAACTTCATCAAATTTTCATCATTTTAATTTAATTATTATTTTCTAGAATTTGAAATTATTTTTTACGAAAATAATAATTGAATTCCTTAAAAAATTTTATTATTTATGAAAATAATTGAATTCCTTGTGAAATTTTAATTATTTTATGAATATAATGAAATGTTTGCGCAGAATTTCAATAAAATTTTTTATAATTGAATTCTTTTGAAAAATTTTAGTAGATATTATAAAAATCATTGAATTGAGAAAAATTTTTGAAAATAATTGAAATTTTTGCCGAAAATTTTTTCAAAATTTTTAAAAATAATTGAATTGATTCGAAGAATTTTATCAAACTTTTTAAAAATAATTAAATTTTTGCAACAAATTTTATTAAAATTTTCAAAAATAATTGAATTCTTATGAAGAACTTTTATTAATTTTTTTGTTAAATAATTTAATTATTGCGAAAAAATTTATAAAACATTTGCAAATGATTGAATTCTTACAAAGAATTTTATGAAAAAATTTGAAACTAATTGAATTTCTTCGAAGAATATTTTATTGTTTATGAAAATAATTGAATTTAGGAAGAATTTTATTAAAATTTTACATAATCTTAATTAAATTCTTTTGAAGAATTTCTTTGAGTTTCTTTAAAATAATGGACTTTCTTTAATCATTTTAATTACAAGTTTTCAAAGTAATTGAATTCTATATGAATAATTTCTTTCAAGTTTTTATAATAATCCTCTTTCTTAATAATTGAAATTAAGCATTTAATTCTTGAATTTTAATAAAAATTTTTGGAAATTGAATTTTTTTGAAAAATTTCTTTAATTTATTGAATACAATCGAATTTTTTAATAATTGTAT
The DNA here is from genome assembly GCF_015476425.1 of Leptopilina heterotoma. Classification (NCBI taxonomy): domain Eukaryota; kingdom Metazoa; phylum Arthropoda; class Insecta; order Hymenoptera; family Figitidae; genus Leptopilina; species Leptopilina heterotoma. The sequence goes on from NW_025110973.1 coordinate 449,535, forward strand.
TGAAAATAATTGAATACCTGAGAAGAATTTTATTATTTATGAAAAATACTTTAATTCTTGCGATGAATTTTAATAATATATTTCTTTTTAAATAATTGTATTCTTTTGTGAATTTTTATTGAAATAGTAGATATTAAAAATAATTGAATTTTGATATTATTAAAATTAATTTAATTCTACGAAGAATTTAATTCAAATTATTTTGAAAAAAAATTGAATTGTTAAAAATTATTTCATTAAAATCTTTGAAAATTAATTTTTATAAAAATTTTAAGAATAATTACATTTTTCGAGAAATTCCATTAACATTGTACCAAAAATAATTGAAATTCTGCGATGATTTTTATTATTTATGAAAATAATTGAATTCCTGGTTAAAAGAATGTTATTCTTCATGAAAATAATTGAATTATTACGAAGAAATTTATAAAAAATTTGTAAATAATAGAATTCCTCTGAAATTTTTATTATTTAATTCATATTCATTCAAAATTGTCATTTTCTAAAATTTCAAATTAAAATTTTTTTTAAATAATTGAATTCGTTTTGGGAAATATTTTATTAAAATCGTAGATATTGAAAATCATTAAAATTAGAAAAATTTTTGAAAATAATTGAACTTTGGAGAAGAATTTTGTTATTTATAAAGATAATTGGGATTTTCACGAGAATTTTTTTCAAGATTTGAACATAGTTGAATTTAATAAGAAGAATTTTATTCTTTTTTTAAAGAATTTTTGCAATTATCTTTAAATTTTACAAAATTGAATTTTTTTAGTATTTTCAACAAAAATTTAAATTAGAAAATTTTCAAATTTTATTATTTTAAAAATTGCTAATTTTATTTAAAAAAAGGTCAGTAAGAAATTAGCCGCGCGATTTGTTGCTAGTATAAAAATAAAAAAATATGTAAAATTTATAAAAATATAAAATTAAAAAAATAAATAAAATTTATAATAAATATAAAATTGTTAATTGTTAAAAAATTATGATTAAAAAATTGAAAATAAGGAACATATTTTATGCATGATTTTTAATTCTCAGTAACAATATTGTTCACAAACTTTTTTTTTTTTTTTGAAAATAAAACATTACATATTCCTATTTCTTAATATTTTAAGGTAGAAAATTCACAATTTTCAAATAAGAAAATAATTTCTTAAATACAATAATAAAATTCAGTTTTTTTTAAATAATGAAAGAAAATGTTTATAAATTCTAATTGTCAATTAAAATTTTTAATTCAAAATGAAATTAAAAATTGTTGAATTTTTAGAAAAAAATCGTCATTTTCATTTGTAACACCCGGTCATCGACATTTATTTTTTTTTCAACATAAATAAAGAAGTTACCAAAAATTTATAAATATTTAATTTTTATTTTTCATCACACAAAATTTACATTTATTATTGAGCACGCAGTTTATTCACCATGTTTTATAAAAAAAATGTCTTTAAAATTAATGCCGGATTAAAATTTAAAGCACATGGTAAATGGATAAACATTTTTTTTTTTTTTTTTTTTTTTTTTTTTTTAATAAATGAATAAACATTTTTTTATGCTTCTTACATAATATTTTTTTCAACAAAATTTTTAAAAAGCTTTCTATTATATCGATGAGTTTTCAAAATCGGCAAGTGACCCGCCACTAGAGCCACCAAATCACGCCGTAGGTTCTCCCTCTGTTATACATGCGATTTTGTGTCCAGAGAGTTGACTGAGCACACCAGGCGGCGCTGGATGCCCTCTAGGCCAAAATTCAAATAAATGCATGGGAAATTTATAAACATTAAATGTTTTATTAATATAAAATAATATTCTGAGTCTAAAAAAAGTGTTCTGCAGAAAATTATAAGTAGAATAAAAAATATAATTAAATGATTAGTTTTATATTCTCTATCAGTGAATGAGACTAATTTTATTAGCAAATGAAAATCAAATATTTAAAAATCAAAATATTTAATATTTTATTTATTTTGTATTATCATTTTTTAATTTTCGAATTTCTTGTAATAAACATTATTTTTTATATATTCCATGTTGCTCATTCATATTTTATTATATCGATTTAAATGGGAAATCTAATTAAAAATGAAATACATTATTTTTCAAGAAACATAATTTACCAACGGGTAAGAACAATTTATTATTCAAAGAATTATATATAGATAAACATATTTATATATTAACAATATATTTTTTTTATTTAATATAATTCAACTTTATTTAATAATATTAAAATAATACTATAAATTTAATATAAGTAAAAATTGTCTTTTTTGGTTTTCCGCATTTGGCGTTTTAATATTTTCTTTTTGATTACATTGTAACCAATTTCGAAGCTTTTTTCTTCTGCGAATATATTTTGTCTTTGGTTTTAATAATCGATTTGGCAAAATTTCGCATTCTATGTTCTAGATAAAATTGAATTACGTATGCGTAAACTTCAACAGCATGCTCAGAACACGGATGTTCATATTTTTCTTCTGTTAATTTATTTAAAACTAACTCGAAAACATTAGTTTTTTTGCTGTTAGCAATATATAACATTTCCACTTTTTTTAAAAAGTTATATAATCGTCGATTCGGATGTTGAATGCCACTTCCATTTTCAGTTTCTCGATTAAGTGTGATTATATTCGCCAGAGGATAATTTTCCACGAAAAGAGATTCATCTTCGGAATAATAAAAAGCATTACGACATGTCTCACATTTTGAAAATTGTATTATATTTTTGCACAACTTTCCAGCCGTAAAATAAATAAGGCATTCGATGATTGGAGGTAAGTCGTAATCGTGGTCGACAGCATTTGTGAAATCTATAAAGTCACTATTTTCATTACTAATGACAATGTTTAATTTATTTTTGATTTCATTAAAAATTGAATCATCTTTTTTATCAGAATGAAAAATTTCTTTTAACCTTTTTATAGAAATCAATGGTTTTGATTTTACGTTTGGAACGGAGCAATTTCCTAAACTTGATGGTTTTAGAATTCCAAATAAAGATAAGATTTTATAAAGCTGGAGAAACGTTGGCGTAGCTGGGTGATCATTAGTTCCTCCTGCTAATCTAACAGTCCCAAAAAATCTCTGAAAAGCATAACGAAGTTCCAAAATTTTATTTTAGATGACAATTGTAGAAATAAATTAATTTCCGGTTTTATACGTTAAAATCTAGTATAAACAAAAAATTATTTTTGAAACTATCAAGTAAGTAAATTCATTACACAATTTATAATTATGCTTAATATTAATTTGTTGAATTAATTAATAGAAAATTTTTTGTTTAAACTACGATATGACTATAAAATATTAAAAATATTTTTTAAGAAATTAAAAAAAGTGTCATGAATTAAAAACTATTCCTTATATATGTTAAAAATTTGTTAATAATCTAATGAGAAATTAAGGGAATTTTTTTTTGTGTTAATTTGTTAGTCCTGTATTCCTGTACGTTGTAGATACCTCCAGAGGATCCTGATTTATGCGACCTGTAAAAATGACATCTAATTTCAAAACTTCTATCAAATACGTCGAGATATCAATTGTTGACTGAAGAGTCATTCGCAGTCCTTCTGCAGTTTGATACGTTAAAAAGTCTGTACTTTTGAGTGAGCCATCGTTAACCCGTCTTTCCCAATTGTTTAACCATATCAAACTTTCAGATAAGACCTGAAATAAATATAATAAATATTTTTAAAAAGTAATTATTTAAAGAAAAAAAAGTAATTAAAAGAAATTATTTAAAGAAAAAAAAGAAATTAATATAATTACTTTCATGTCTGAACACTCAAGTGTAAGTCCTGAATGACTATTTTTCCATGTTCTATTTAGAGCATCGAACATGTCGTTTATTCTCTTACAAAAATTTGCCGTATTTTCGCAATCTTCTAGTCTTGTGTCATAATTTTTGTAATACATCAACCCTCGACTAACAGAGTCGCTCAAAATCTGCAATAATGATCAACATTAATAATATAACAATTACAGTCATTAAAAAATAAAATTATTATTAACAATACATACTTGAACAGCAAAACTAACTTTCATCTTTAGAAAACTTTTTTTCATAATATTTATATGATGATCTGTCACTTTTGGGCAAATTCTTAAAGACGCTGGTTGCATTTGATCTAGTTCATGCAATATTTGAAAATATTCCCATTTTATTGCTTTCTCTTCGGAATGAATCTGCAATTTATTTTTTATTATTATTAATATGAAATAAGTAAAATAACATTAAAAAGATAATTAACCTTCAGTTCTCCAGAATTAGCCAAACGATTCCGTATACATTTTATGAGATGAGGGGTGTCCCAGAATAAATAAATTTTTCGGTCTACATGCAAAGGATGTTGGAAAAAGTTTTTAAAATCGTTCAATTTGCCACTACATCCTAACTCATTCCACATTTTTCTGTTCGGCGCACCTCCATCCGAAACAATTCCGTGTATTTTCGCGCCAATATTTTCTAGTAATGTTATAGCTTGCAGAACTATTTTTGCTAAATCCTTACCAGAGGTAGGCCCACTGGATGCAAAAACTGCAATTGGCTGAGAATAATCTTCGTATAGAGATTGAAAAAACAACACTAAACCATGATCAGCCAAATTTACATTTTCATCTTTTGGAACGTCGTCTCCAAGGTCCTCTACTCCTTTATACTTCATTGTTCTTTTATCTAAAATCAAACCTTTTCGTGTAGACATCTCGTCTAATAAAAGGACGCCATGAAGTTCTTTTTCGCTTTTTGAAGAAAAGTGTTCCTTTAAGAGTTTGATGAAATTTGGATCAAATCCACACGGACAGTCAATTTCACCTAAATATCTATAAAATAAATTTTTTATAATTAAACAAATTAAAGTATTTCTAATTAAAAATTTTTTTTCCTAAAAACCTTTTATAAATTCGTTGTAGATTAAATTTTAATTAAATGTTAGAATAATAAATACTTTCGAATTGTTCGCTCATGGGGAAGAGGTAAAATTTTAAGATCCCTGATCATCCTATATGTAGCTGGTGATTTAGTTTGCATAAGGAGGCATAAAATAATCCAACCATCAGAGTATCTTCTGCCTTTTGCATTTTTGGTCTTTGAAGCTTTGAGAATTTCTTGGAGAGTTGTTTTTTCGTTCGGGCTTAATTTTTTATTATTCATTAAAGTTTCGAGGGAATTTGCAGACATATTGTTCATTTTAATTTGACATTTTTGAACAATTTTTTTTAACGAACGATTTGAGTCCTGTGCTCTCTTCTTTGCCTTACCTTCGGATGCTTTTAGTCTTTTAAGCTTCAAAACTTGTTCTTTCCTTTTCGGACTTAAATTTTTTAAATTCAAGTATTTTGTATTTTTGCAATGTTGTCTTCTAATAATTTTTTTATGCAGTAAATGTTTGACAGATTTACAACATTTACAGGCATTATTTTGATATTTTTCATCCGTCAATAGAAGAGAACATTGACTATGTCTCAAATTGTTTAATTTGTCAATATAAGTAAAATTTTCTAATAAAAGCCCATTTTCAGGTGTTTTTGCTATATCTCGACAACCCTGGCAAATTTTACATTCATCAATTATTTTAATGGTGTCCTTTAACATGTCAATTGATGTTATGACATTATTTTGAATGCCAAATCTTGTGTGGTCAATTTTTACACCATTAATTTTAATGTGTAATGTCAATTTGTCATCAATAGTAAATTCTCTTTCACTAAAAGTCTCGACTTCACCATTTTCGTCTTTCCTGGCAATCAACTTATGAAAATTTACAAGTTTATCCTTATTCTCATTCCAATAAAAAACAGTTTTTCCCCAAGATATTGGCAAACAAATGTAGCTATTGTTGCTATTGATAATCTTACTAAATAAATCTTCTGATTGTGAGTCATCACCATCAGAAGGATCCGAAGGATTATTGTCAATAATGACATTTTCATGACTCTTTTCTTGATTATTATTTTGGTTATCAGTGTTATCTTCGTTCATTTTTCCTCTTTTCGTTGATACCTCGTCATTCATATTTTCGTCTTCGAGTCTGAAACGCTTTAATCGACTTTTTTGTGGTTTTTCTGGTTTACCTAATAACAATGCAGGTAAAGCGCCTTTTCGAAGCATCGGTTTCTTATAAGTACTCTGAAAAATAATAAACATTTAATAAACAATTAATTACATTAATAAAAATATATAAAAAATATAATAATATAATATTAGTATTATTTTATAAGCTTAAATCAATTTTGTTACGTAAATAATTAAATTAATATACTTTTAATAAATAAAGCGTAAATAAATAATATGTATAATTATTGTTGGTGTTAACGTTTTTTTAGATCAAATTAAATTGTTTAAATTATATTAATTTGACAAAAAGAGTACAAATTATTTGAAAATATTAGTACTGAAAGTTAGATAGTGAATGTCAATAATTATGGAAATTTAATATTTATTCAATTTATTTAAACTTAAAATCATAAACAGCAAATATTAATTTTAATTCTTACTTATAATAAAATAATTTATGTCATTCTATAATATGAATATTTAAAAATAATAAAACCCATTATTTACTTACCCTTCCCATCACTGTAACACCATCAGGTCCATATAATAATCTTTCGTGAAGAATATCTTCTGGATGGAAATGTTTCTCACAAACAACTTCACCTCCTTTGAGCTTAATGGTATATTAAACCATAATGGTATATTTTTAAAATATAAAATTTATGAAATTTAAAGTTTTTTTCTTTTTATTTTTTGAAATAAAAGATTTTGAAAATATCTTGCAGAAGTCATTTGGTCACTATTTTGTTTTAATATTTTTTAAAAAATCGTAATTTTCAATGTTTCACAAACATTTTAATAACTTTTATAATAATTAACGCCATTTTAATGATTTTAGGCTTATTTTGTAGGTCATTTTTTGTGGGCTTTAATGAGTAATTTTTTCTTAGAAAATGCAGGTCGTCAAACTGAAACAAAAAACTTTTTAAAAATCTGTTGTACTAGAAATTATTCTAGACAGTATATATATTGTAGATTTTTCAAGAAAATTTAATTTAAAGAAAATGAAAACACTGAAAAACATAATAGTCAAAATGTGCTTCTTACGAAGGTAATTTTGTCTAGGTTCAATAGCAAAACATGCACAGCAATTATTTATTTAAAAAAAAAAATTTTCTCCATAGCTAAGGCAAAAATTACCTTAGATAAGGCTAAAATTGATTTTTTTAAAAAGACAATTGCTTTGCGTGTATTGGTTTTGTTCTTAGGAAAAAATTGCCTAAGTAAAAAGCACATTCTAACCAATTTTTTTAGTGTGTGTTAATAAGCTTCATGTAAATTTGAAAATTTTTAATATGTATATTTCAATCATGCTGACTAAATAAACAACTGTAGAAGTCTCAATAAATTATTTTATCATTTTTTAATAAATAATTGTCAAAGTCATAAACGATCTCTTTCTCCTCTCATAGACTCTCTTGACACAATTAATGAAGTTGACGGTACTCCTCAGCGTTTACGATATTCACCTTCAGGCGGTGGAGGTGAAATTCATGATGCATCAAACAGTAGTAAGTTTTACAAAACAGTTGACACAATATTAATTTAAATTCAAAATATTAACTTAAGGATCGACCTTAGAGATTCTCAAAGGCTTGGAATTTTTGAAAACTCGCTGGACATCAAAATATTGTTAACTATAATATATATATATATATATATATATATTTAATAATCATATTTTTCAGATTCGAAGATTCACAGTACAGTCAGAAATACTCGTCGCGTGGAAACCTCGGATTCGACGGCACGTAACGCCACGCCGAGAAATACTCGTCGCATAGAAACTCCAGAATCGACGGCACGTAACGCCACGCCGAAAAATACTCGTCGTGTGGAAACCCCAGAATCGACTGCACGTAACGCCACGCCGAGAAATACTCGTCGTATGGAAACCCCAAAATCTACTGCACGTAACGCCACGCCGAGAAATACTCGTCGTTTGGAAACCCCAAAATCTACTGCACGTAACGCCACGCCGAGACATACTCGTCGTACGGAAACCCCAAAATCAACTGCACGTAACGCCACGCCAAGAAATACTCGTCGCATAGAAACTCCAGAATCGACGGCACGTAACGCCACGCCGAAAAATACTCGTCGTGTGGAAACCCCAGAATCGACTGCACGTAACGCCACGCCGAGAAATACTCGTCGTATGGAAACCCCAAAATCTACTGCACGTAACGCCACGCCGAGAAATACTCGTCGTTTGGAAACCCCAAAATCTACTGCACGTAACGCCACGCCGAGACATACTCGTCGTACGGAAACCCCAAAATCTACTGCACGTAACGCCACGCCAAGAAATACTCGTCGCATAGAAACTCCAGAATCGACGGCACGTAACGCCACGCCGAAAAATACTCGTCGTGTGGAAACCCCAGAATCGACTGCACGTAACGCCACGCCGAGAAATACTCGTCGTATGGAAACCCCAAAATCTACTGCACGTAACGCCACGCCGAGAAATACTCGTCGTTTGGAAACCCCAAAATCTACTGCACGTAACGCCACGCCGAGACATACTCGTCGTACGGAAACCCCAAAATCTACTGCACGTAACGCCACGCCAAGAAATACTCGTCGCATAGAAACTCCAGAATCGACGGCACGTAACGCCACGCCGAGACATACTCGTCGTACGGAAACCCCAAAATCTACTGTACGTAACGCCACACCGAGAAATACTCGTCGTGTGGAAACCCCAGAATCGACTGCACGTAACGCCACGCGGAGAAATACGCGTCGTGTGGAAACTCCAGAATCGACTGCACGTAATGCCACGCCGAGAAATACTCGTCGTGTGGAAACCCCAGAATCGACTGCACGCAACGCCACGCCGAGAAATACTCGTCGTGTGGAAACCCGAAATTCGACTGCACGTAACGCCACGCGGAGAAATACGCGTCGTGTGGAAACTCCAGAATCGACTGCACGTAATGCCACGCCGAGAAATACTCGTCGTGTGGAAACCCCAGAATCGACTGCACGCAACGCCACGCCGAGAAATACTCGTCGTGTGGAAACCCGAAATTCGACTGCACGTAACGCCACGCGGAGAAATACTCGTCGTGTGGAAACCCCAGAATCGACTGCACGCAACGCCACGCCGAGAAATACTCGTCGTGTGGAAACCCCAGAATCGACTGCACGCAACGCCACGCCGAGAAATACTCGTCGTGTGGAAACCCGAAATTCGACTGCACGTAACGCCACGCGGAGAAATACTCGTCGTGTGGAAACCCCAGAATCGACTGCACGCAACGCCACGCCGAGAAATACTCGTCGTGTGGAAACCCCAGAATCGACTGCACGCAACGCCACGCCGAGAAATACTCGTCGTGTGGAAACCCGAAATTCGACTGCACGTAACGCCACGCGGAGAAATACTCGTATAAACGTTACAAATCAAAATTCACATAATACAACTGAGGGTCTACGACGAGAGATAACTATAGATAATGAAGTAGTATGTACATAGTGCATGTGTAGTTACATAAAAAGCTTGATTAACTATGTAAATTAAAAATGATTTTATGTTCATGAACTACAGATTTATTTTCCTTGCAGGTACATATAGGGGAAAATGTTCAAACTGGCCTCGGCACTTGGGAAATGATTAATCTAAAGAAAGATGACTCAAAATTTATCAAGGAAATGGCGATGGTTATTTGGACACGCGAAGGGCTTCAAAGAAAATGTTTAAATCCAGAAAGAGCTAATAAACATTTGGCAGAAGAAAACATTCGGGAAGCAGTGACGCCATCAAAATATCAATTATTGAAAGGTATCAATATTTTCTTAATTAGAAACTAAAAATGTCATTAGAAAATAATTTAAATGAAATACAATTCAGTACAAAAATATAACAAAAATGATTGGCATTTGTTAAAAATGCATAAATTTATTGTTACAAATTAATGTAAACCAGGGCTCGGATTGTGCGACTATTTCTTTAAAAAATGCGACAAATAGACTTTTAGGCCAGTCGGTGAGTGCAAAAAGTGCAACCTGAAAAGTCTATGTGGTTTCTTGTAGTTGCAGGGCCCCATATAAGAGACCCATAGTTTGTTCTCGATTTCCGGTTGCTAAAAATGGTGTAAGCAATCGTCAAAGTTCGAAAAACATGGGTTTTCAACGACCGTTGCTTCCGGTTAAATTTTAGAGGAAAAAGTTGTTAATGGAAGTTATAGAGCTTAGAAACAGCTTTCAAACGTAAGTTAAAAAAGGTTAATTAATTTAGTTGCGGATAAATAATTTATGCATAATTCCATTTGTTAACTAAAAACATGTAATTTTTCAACATAACTTCCCCACTTTTAGCCTTGCGAATTTGGAAACTTTCATCATATTTAAATGGAAAATGGGTTTTTTTGTCATAAACAAACGGAATAACTTAGCCAATTTTCACTTTATCAATTTGGTGTAAACGGCATTTAATTTCATTTCTTTTCACCAAATTTTTTCGTAAAAAAATCAGACGTACCCTTATTGTTTATCACATTTAACAAAAAATTCTCTTTGTACATATTATTCCATTGAATTTAAAGTTTTATTATGACAAAAAGAAATTTAACTTATTTGTAAATAAGTGTGTAGCATCGTTATCTTAGTAGATGTTTCGAATTGAACTTGCGTGCATATGTGCACGTTATGCTTCAAGCTTATATATAAATAATTACAATTTTTTTCGTTTTAATATTATTTCAAATTCAATGGAATAATGTGTACAAAGAGAATTTTTTGTTAAATGTGATAAACAATAATAATTATTATTGTTTATCAATAATCATATTGTTTATCATATTATAATCATTTCTTGTTAAAAAATATATTCTTTTGTTATTATCAAAAATATTGTATTTTGAAAAAATATAAAATAATTCTCGGATTCAGCGTAAAAAAATACATTAAATTAAAAAAAAAAAATTTAATTCAGTCCAAAGGTTGAAAAAAGTATGTATGCTGGTTAAAAAATATTAATAATTAACTAATCAGGAATTTTTTGTAATAAAAAAACTAACTACCCCACTCTTGAAGCTATGTCTGATTTTTGTACGAAAAAGTTTGGTGAAAAGAAATGAAATTAAATGCCGTTTACACCAAATTGATAAAATGAAAATTGGTTAAGTTATTCCATTTGTTTATGACAAAAAAACCCATTTTCCATTTAAATATGATAAAACTTTTGCTCCTTGAGTGTACTTTAAAAAATGAAAAAACCAAATTCGCAGGGCCAAAAGTGGGGAAATTATGTTGAGGCGGATATAAAAATGATATAAAAAAAACTGAGGCGCATGAGTAGGCCCTAAAACTCATTTGTGAGAATTTCGAGTTGTTACAATTTTATTAGACATAATCTCCTTTTAGCCGAATTCGAATTAAACAGAAGTTATGTTTAATAAAATAAAAATTTAATTTCTATTTAACCGACATTTATTTTTGAAAATCCATGTTTTTCGAACATTAATGATTGTTTACACCATTTTTTGCAACCGGAAATCGAGAGCAAACTGTGGGTCTGTGGGTCTTTTATGTGGGTCCCTGCAACTACAAGGAACCACTGAGAATTTTCAGGTTGCATTTCTTGCACTCACCGACTGGCCTATTTTTCCAGATTTTTTTAGTAAAATACAACTAATTGGCTTTTTTCAAATTTTTAATTACTTTTTAACTCAAATTTTTAATAGCAGAAATTTTCTTTTTTGTAAATTATTTATTACCTGTCTACTTGTCTACTAAGTAATCTACGATCTATTTCAAAACGAGACCCCCCTGTAAACAATTGACAGTTTACGGCAATTTTTAAATAAATATTTCTCCTATTAAAATAAACCAATTGAATTTTGCTACTAGCAATTTTGAAAGATAAATTCTTGAACTTTATGATAGTATAAAGCTTTTTTGAAGCAAATAACGTAATTCTAAAAAAACTTGATTTAAAGGTTAAACGTCTAAATGTCTGAAATATGTTACATCCAATTTTTATAAAATTGATGTCAAAATAAAGAATAAATATTTTATTTTTATTCCTGTAAAAATTATTTTGGACGTTTCAGTGGATTTTGAGAAATTAATTAAAATCCACAATCCTCTCAAAGTTTAAAATATGTGAAGCATTCCATTTCAAAACGACCCCCTTTATAAACAATTGCCATTGTAAGGCAATTTTCAAATAATTATTTCTCATGTTTATTGAATCTAAACTTTATTTACTATTAGTGTCTTAAAAAGAAGAATTTCTTAACTTTACGACAATAAAAAATTTCTTTTTAAAAAATAATATTATTGAAGAAAAAAATTAAGTTTTAAAGTTTGAAATATCTCAAAAAACGTTAGGTCCGATTTTTTTGAAAGTTATGTCAAAATAAAGCTTAAATATTTTACTTTAATCTCCTGGCAACATTATAATGGACAATTCAGGAATTTTTACAAAATTAATTAAATTCTACAATGATGTCAGAGGTTAAAGTGTGTAAAATTTGAAAAAAAACAAATTCCGCTCTGTAAATACATTATAATCTTTGCAATTTTTATAAAAATAAATTAATTTTATAAAAACCCCTAAATTGTCCATTATAATGTTACCAGGAGATTAAAGTAGAATATTTAAGCTTTATTTTGATATAACTTTAAAAAAAATCGGACCTAACTTGTTTTGAGATATTTAAAAGGTTATCTTTAAAACTTAAATTTTTTCTTTAATAATATTATTTTTTAAAAAGAATTTTTTACTGTCGTAAAGTTAAGAAATTTTTCTTTTTAAGACACTAATAGTAAATAAAGTTTGGATTCAATAAACATGAGAAATAATTATTTGAAAATTGCCTTACAATGGCAATTGTTTATAAAGAGGGCGTCGTTTTGAAATGGAATGTCTCATGTGTAAATTGAGAACAACTAATTAAATAGAAAGTGTCTTTTGTACTTATGAAATTTGGATAGTAGTGGACAATTTTTATTTTTTAGCTTAATAAATAAATTAATAATAAAAGAAAAAATTAGTAATAAATAATAAATGACAAAATTAAAACTGCAGCTTCCATCAATGATTTAAAATTTTTTAAATAATAAAAAACTTATTTACAATTTTAGGTTAATAAAAAAAACAAATGATCCTCTACTTAATTAGTAGTTCTCAATTTATACATGTTTTAACTTTTGAAACGATTGTGGACTTTAATTAATTTCCCAAAATCAATTGAAATGCTCAAGATAATTTTTACAGGAATTTTCTATAGAATTAGGTTATTTGTTTTAGAAAAAGATTTATATTATATAAATATAAAGTTATTATATTATATGTAGTTATTATATAAATATATAAAGTTATATTGACTTATTTTCGTCTGGAACATGTATATTCAATTCTGAGCAAATGTTCAGATGTATGTGTATGTATGTATGTATGTATGTTTGTCACAAATTATTGTGTACAAAATATCTCGGACAAATTTTAATGAATTGTCCTGAAATTTTACAGGTTTATTGCAGTCATTAATACCTAAATTATTTTTAAAAAATCTTTTTATTTTGTGATTTTAGTAACATGAAAATCATTCATGCAGAATATTACAATGTTTTAAAATTAGTCTGCAGACACTTTAGTTGAAATAAAATGTATTGACCATAATATAATTTTAAATGTTTATTTATTTTAAAGCACATTGAATCAGCATTAATATTATATTTGAGCCGTTCGCTCGAAAAACGACTTAAGTCGACTTAAGCGGTTTTTAAAAATTTTGTTATCAGTGTATTCTACAAGACATATAGATTACATATATCAAGTTTCTAAAGTTGTAGGTCACTATTTATGAATTAATTGAGGTGTTTAAACTTCCTGGGTCCCGAAATTGAAGCACTTACGCAAGCGCGCGTTCACGTCCTCTGCTACCGCGTACAGTGGGAAGAAATGCAGTGTTTTGGACAAAATTTTGCCGACAATACAAATCTCCACCGATTTCAATTTTCTTTTTTTTTAAATACTAAAGAAGGTTTTTCCTACAAGCCTTCACTGCTATAAATTTGAAATTTTCAAAAATTTTGGATTATTACAAAAGCGAGTAATTTTTTCATTTAGTTAACTAAACTTGTGCATTATATTGTTGATATTTAATTGAATATTACTAAAAAATATATCGTAAGACTTTTTAGAATAATAAATATGTTTTAATACATTAAAATAAAAGTGTTCTTTCATAAAATACTTAATTTTGTTTCATTTTTAGTGGTTCGCTGGAAAAACGACTTAAGTCATTTGTTATAAAATAATGTTATTAAAGTAGCAAAACATTGTTTACTCGACCTTCTTTTCTTTTAAAGAATTCTTTGATAATACCTTTGTATTGGGAAAAATGAGCGATATAATTAATACGTAAATTATATTAGTAATTCGTTTCTGAATCTTTAATTTAATTTTTTCGTCAAAAACTTAAGTCGACTTAGGTCGTTTTTCTAGCGAACGGCTCATTTGTATTTTAATCTTTAAATTTAAATAACAAAATATAAAATTATTTTCAATAAATATCAAAAATCTTGTTTGTTCAGGGTTGCCCCAAAAATTTAAGTTTGTTGTTCCTAATTTTCAGACAGAATTTTAACTTTTATTGACCCTAAAGAATATTTTGATTCACTCTAGAAATTATTGCGGATACTTTCAAAAATATTCCTAAAAATTAGGAATTTAGAATTTAGAATTTTTAACTAAAACATTATCTTTAAATCAACTATTAATCAAAAATACAAAAAAATTAGATTTTCGAAGATTTTAATTTAAAATCTTTTCAAAATTTAATTTGTTACTTCTAAACAATCATGCACTCTCTAAATCTGAATTAGTAGAATTCTACTAAAAAATAGTATAATTATACTAATTTTTATCAGTTTTCATAAATGACTTTTAACCTTTTCAATTAGCAGAATATTACACATGTTTAGTAAAATTCTACTAATGTTTTAGCAGAATTTCACTAATTAAAAGTCATTTTTTCACTAAATAAATTAGTGAAACTGTTTTATCGACTATTAATAAAACAGTTCTATTAATGATTAGTAAAATTTTACTAAAAAATTAGTGTAAAGCTTTACTAACAATTAGTAAAATTTTACTATTTGTTAGTAGAATTATTACTAAATCATTTAGTGAACGTCTTTTCACCATTTCATTAGTAACTTTCTACTAATTCAAATTTAGAGAATGCTATAATGCTTTTAATATTTAATTATTACTTAAAATTTTAACCGGAATTCATTTTTAAATTAATTTTTATCAGAAAGTTCTACAAGAATTAGAGTATTTAAATAAAAAATAAATAATTTATTCAATAATTGAATGTTGCTAAGAATATCATTTTTACGATGAATTTTTGTAAAAACTTTTGAAAATTATCAATTTTTTAAAAAATTTAATTAAAATACTAAAATTGTAATGATGAACTCTTTAATGAGTTGTATAACAATTTTTGAAAATAATCGCAGTTTGAACCAGTGAATATATTTAAAAATACAAAGTTTACAGCCAAAAAGTGAAAAATTACTAACAAAAATGTATCCAGTTAGAGTCAAATAAGAGAACACTTTACTTAAAACTATAAATTAAAGATGGCCCAATAATAAAATTATTTTTTGAAAAATGGATTAAAAACAATTCAAATTTTGGCAAAGAATTTTATTAAATTTTTTTTAAATAATTGAATTCCTTGCAAAGATTTATATTATTGATGAACATAATTTTTTTTTTTAGATAATGGAATTTCTTTAATAATTTTAATTAACAGTTTTCAAAGTACTTAAATTTTATGAGAAATTTCTTCAAGTTTTTAAAATTATGATATTTTTTAATAATTCAAATTAAACATGTAATTATTGAATAATATTAAAATAAAAAAAATATGATTAACTTCCTCTCAAAATTGTATGACAATTTTTTAAAATAATAAAAAAACATTTAAAAAATCTTATAAAAATATCGAGTCGACTCGAAAAAAGTACGGCTCGTATGTGAAAAAGGAAATTTAAATTTCGACTTTACAATGTAAAAAATAAAAAGTGACTTTTTACCCTACTTTACCATACACATTGTAATAGCCCTTTAGAGCACCTTTACGACATTTCGAAACCACTAGTAATTATTAAAGAATACATTGACACACCTAAAAAACATAAATGTAGATGACATGAAATTTCACATTTATCTCACCATAATATAATTTACACCAAATTTCTAATTTTGAAATCGTATTCATTTCAGATTTGCTGTTCGATAAATTAACGAAATTAGGCGTAAGAGGATACAATAGAGAAAGAAGAGTCAATAAAGTATGGCGATATTTGTCACAAAAAATATATTATGAACATAGTGTGTATAAAAAATCACAAATTTTATAAACTAGGACCTCTTACTCTTTTTAAGTTTTTTTTTATGTTTGATAAACAATACCTGCAACTTGCATAGCAAGTTTAAATATTAAATTAAGTATTAATATGAAAAATCGTTTTGTTAAGTGCAAGAGTTTAACTTAGTAATAAAAATATTAATTATTTTATGTGCTGCTTTTTTATTTTACAATACAAATTGTTTACTAGAGGACAGTCAGCGCCTCTACCGTCGTTCAGTCATGATTAAAGACACTTACAACTTGGTAAGAACCTACGGCGTGGACCAAATGAAGAATCAACACCAAGTGATCCACCAGATTGTAAACTGTCACCCAATGAACTGCCAGGTCTGGCACTTCCCAATGAACTGCCAGGTCCGGAACTTCCAATGCCCGATCCAGGATTACCGGGGTTATTAGGGTAAATGTACCCTAAACAGATGTTAGGTATACGCCTGTCGATTGAGAAATAACCCTCAAAATATGGATTTTGTGGGGGTGGAGGTCTAAATGACATCACTCCAAAGAGCATAAGGAGAAAAATAAATGCTAGTCCTGGAAAATAAGGCAAGTAAACAATAAATTCTATTTATAATAGAAAATTAAAAAAAAAAAAATTATTGTTAAAAAATAACAATAACAATCTTTAACATTTAAAATAACAAAAGAAAATAATTCTTTCATTTTGGAAACTAAATTTTAATAAAAAATACACAAGCTAATAGCTTGTAAAATATAAATTTTTGTTTCTTTTCTATTGTTATGTTTAAATTTAATAAATGTTAAAAACAAAAAAAAAACAAAAAAAAAATTATAAAAAAAATATAATTTTATAATTTTTTTTTAAATTACCTGTACGCATTTTTGAATTCTCAAAAAACTGGAGAGACACACAAAAAATATAAAATAACAGCACAAGTTTGAATCCAAACGTAAACTGTTACTTTGAAATGATTTGGAACCTACTATTTAAACCTCTTCCCCCCAAGACGAAGATTTATCAAAATAAGGAAATATTTTTATAGAATTTTATTACATCTCTTTGTAAACCATTAGATCATTAGGGAGGGGGAGGGGGTATGGGATTTTTCACTTAATTTAAATTTCAAATTCTCTCTATTCGAGGTCATTTGACTTTTAAAATTCTTTGCCGATTTTTGGATAAACATCGTAAATTGCCTCATCAGCTGGTGACGGACAAAGTGACCATAAATTTTGGAATAATAATAAAATGATGAAAATTCCACTATTTTTTTTCATTTTTTTCAAAAAAGTATGAAACAAACACAAAAAAAAATTTTTTTTCTTTTTTCTAAAATAATTTTTTTTTAATTTTTTTTTTTTAATAATTTAATTTTTTCGAAATATATTATAGAAACTAATTTAATTATTAATTACAAAATTGTATTGTTTTTAATTTAATAAAAATGAAATTGCTCACAACAACAAACAAAAAAAAAAAAAAATCCATAAAAAGGATTTAAGTTAAAAATATGAAATTCGAGTTTGATATAAAGATGTCAATTTTTATTTACATTTATTTTTGTCATACATTATTTTTAGAAACAATTTAAAAAAAAACAAAATTTACACGCAGAGCTTTGAAAATTAAAATTGAAAATTTAATTTACATTAATTTGAGTTCAGAGTTTACAAATAGTAGAAAAAGCAACTATTTCGTAATAAAAAAAAAACAATTTATTAAGTGTAAACTATTCTTTCATGGAAAAAATAAAAGAAAATTAAAATTTTATTCTATTATTATTTAGATCAAGTTTTTTTTTTACATTTTTATAAAAATGAAAGGAAAGTTTAATTTTCTTTTTATAATATTTTACAATTAGAATGTGAGTGCAGCGCTTGAATTTGCATCAACAGCTTCGTTGTTAATATTAGTGGGTGCAATACCGTATCCATTAATGTTTTCATTACTGTTTACATCAGTGTTTTCATTACTGTCATTATTGTCATTTTGTAGCGCATAAAATGTATTGCTGGGATCTTCGGAGAAAATTCTTTTATAACAATGATGGGGTAAATTCGTGTAGACATAGTAGTAACCTTCAAAATATTGATGATGATGGTGGTGATGACATGTCACCACAACAAACATAACAGCCAAAACAGAAAGCAATGCTAGATCTGAAACAAAAATTTGGTCAAAAATATATAAAATTTTATTAAATGCAATTTTTTTTCTAGTGAATTTCACATTTAATGCAAAATTTGACTTACTATCTAAAACATTTTAATATTGTAAACACAGAAATATATATTTGTAGAACAAAAAAATGTTCATTAAATTTAAAAAAAAAAATTTTTTTTGCAATTTTTTTTTTTTTTTTGAGTGAATTTTATATTTAATGCAAAATTGGATTTACAATCTAAAACATTTTAATATTGTAAGCACAGAAAAATATTTAAAAAAACAAAAAAAGGTTCATTACATTTTTTAAAAAAATTTAAAAAAAAATTTTTTTCTTTAGTGTTTTTTTTAATTAAAAAATGTTTTATAAAAATTAAATTTTTAATTAAATTAAATTAGAACTTTTTTAATGAATATTGATTTTAAGAAGTTATAGGAACAATATTCTATTATAATTTAAAATAATTTCGATTTCTTCATGTTTTTTTTCCTTTATTTTTAAATAACTTTGAATTTTATTAAAAAATTTTCAATGAAAATATAGAATGAATGATAAAAATTATTTCCTTATGAAAATTGAGAATTTTCTACAAAAATATTAAGAAATGGGAATATGTAATGTTTTTTCCCCAAAATAAAGGAATGAGTTTGTAAACAATATTGTTATTAAGAAATAATTTTTTTTTTTAAGAAATAAAAATTAGGCATAAAATGTGAACATTTTCTATTTCTTAATCATAATTTTTTAACAATTAACAATTTTCTAATATTTTTTATATAAATCGAAAGGAGAAAAATTTGTGCAGAGTTTTGTTCAGTCCAACGAAATTTGTTATAGAAAAAAGCATATATAATAAACAAATTATATTTTTATTTGTATATTTTTTATTTGTTAATCATAATTCTTTTTTTAATTTTCTAGTGTCTAATATTATTTTATTACAAATCATGAAAAAAATACCTGTATGTATTCGATTTGTTGAACAATATTTAAAAAAAAAAAAAAAAAAAATACAAAAACTAACTTTAAATTTTGGACAGACAAAAAATGAAAGAATAAAAGAATACCAAGATTATTATTGTTAATTAATAAAATTGAAATTTTTCTGCCTAAAGTAAAAAACGAATTTTATGACTTTTTCAATGTTAGAAAATTTAAATTTAATTTTTTTTTTTTTTTTTTTTTTTTAATTTATTTAAAAAAAATTTTTTTTACTTTATAAAAAGTTTGATTTACTTACTCGAACGCATTTTTCTCAAGAAAATGTAAGAAGAGTGCTCTGAGGAAGGTGCAAGTGTAACTTTGAAACAGAACTATAAGTTTTAAACGATTTGAAGTTTGTATTTAAACCTTAATCCTAATTGATACTTAATGGGAAAATAAGATTAGATCATATTTTTAAATTAATCATTAGGTAAATAGAATTTTTATCTCTATTATAAAAATGTTTTTCCCTTTTTAATTTTTTATTTTCATAAAAATTATTAAATTTTTAAAATTATTAAATTATTAAAAATTTAGAGGCCAATTTTCATAGAAATTATTTCATAAAAATTAAAAAACACACGTAAAACAAAAGATCGGAAATAAAAAATACTTTTATTTATATATTAACAAGTGAATCTTTTTTTACCTTAAAAATTTATATTTAATATAATATCAATTTTTAATATTTTTTAATTAAATTGAATATTACAATTATTGTATTACCTTTAAAATTAACAGGTACATATAATTTTTGTATTAAAATTTCATAAATTACAATTTTTAAAAAATTTTTCAAAATTGTAATTTTTGAAAATTTTTAAAATTCTATTGTCTTATTACCTTTATTTTTATTCAATTAAAGTTTTTTAAAATATATGATTTTTTTTTAATAATTTTTCATTATTATGTAAAATGAAAACAAAATTCCCAAAGTGTAACTTTCTCTTTTCCAGGAATTCATTATCATTTAAAAATTTAATCTTTATAATTAACGATTTAAATTAGTTGAAAATTTCCAGTGACTTAATGTTACATAAAAACAATTAGATGCAATATTAGTTTCTCATTAAAAATTAATTTTGTTTTTGGTTTAAATAGAAACTTCAATTCGTTTGAAAAGTGTAATTCATTTTTAAAGTTCAACTTGTGCTGTACTGTTGCTTGCGAACTACTATACGTTGTCTATATTTTTGTTCAAAATGCGTTCAAGTAAGTAAATCATTTGAAAATAAAAAATTATTATTTAAAATAAATTAATTTTTTGAGATATTTAAAAAAAAACAATTAAACTTTTGAGAAAGTTATTTTTAAAAAAGAAATTAAGTTTTTAAGAATGTTTTGTTTTTTTAAAAGAAATTAATTTTTTTGAGAAAATTATTTTTAAAAAATTATCGGTTTCTTATTATAATGTAAATAATTCCTCTTCTAAAAAATGATTGATTTCAAAAATATAATTTTGAAATTTAAATTATTACCATTTTTATATTTATTAGCCTAGATGAAAATAAAAAATTGAAAATTTTTGCAATTTCAAATGTAGTTTGGAATATTGAAAATTTAAATTTTCTTGTAAAATATTTGTCAATTTGATGTGTTTTTATTCAAATATCTTGATAAAGAATATAAATAAATTAAAAATTATAAAAAAAAAAAAAAAAAAAAAAAAAAAAACTAAACAAATTTTATAAACTTAAGATTCTGTTTTGTTCACAAACCTTTTTTTCATTATTTTTATAAAAATTCTTAAGAAAATGAAGTGTGGAATAAAAATTTTAATGCTTTCGCTTTACTTTGCTTTAGGTTTATTCCTTATTTTTGCACTGGCTGTAATCCTAGTTGGGGTATCATCTATGTCATATTATAATTACCAATATAAATATGGTTATTACTACATCAGACACGACATTGATAACGATTGTTGGAGATACATTAGCCCGGCTTATGGTTCAGGCATTTGGAATCCAGGTTCACCTTATGGAAACGGAATGGAAGCTGCAGCTAGATAAAAAGTAAAATTCACTAATTCTATATATAATAAACGAGGACTTTGATATATTCGAGAAAATAAATTCAAAATTCTGTGCTTGATTTAACGTTGATTGTTATTGATAATCCAACTATAATGACATCATTATAGTATATTGTATTGACATTATATATTTTAAAGAAGCATCGATTTAAAAAAAATTGTTACAAAATTTATAATTTCCATCAATATGTGTAAATAAACAATAAAATTTTCCTATTTATACTACAATGTTGTAAAAATTAATTGTTTTCCTTTTCTTAGAGGTACAATAAACGAATATTAAAAAAGTAAGAAAGAAACAATAAATGAGTAAATATAGGGACATGCCTAAAGTAATTAGAAACACTTTATTAATTTTTAAGAAACAAAAAAAATTATTGTCTTTGCCTTGTTTTATTAAATTTAACATAATTTCTGAAATAATCTATGTTTTATAATGTTATAAATTATAAAACATGTAATTTAATAATTTTCAAAAAAGAAAAAGCAGATTCTATTACATATTTAAAGAAATTGAAACGGATTTACTGTAAAATTTCTTAAGATTAAAATGTTTATTAAGATTAAACTAATTTAGTTAGTTAGTTAGTAACTAATTTAGTTAGTTAGTAACTAATTTCGTTAGTTAATAACTAAGTTAGTTAGTTATAAATTAAGTTAGTTAGTAACTAAGTTAGTTAGGGTCAGTTGGGGTAAATAGAAACAAGGGGTAAACCGGAACAGTAGTTATTTCAGTTAAATAAAAAATTTTAAAAATAAATACGGCCTTACATCTTGAAGCTTATATTACCCCCAACAAGTTCTAAGTATTTTCCTATTTTCCGTTTCTCAATTAGCAGCAGTATATACAAAAATATTTCCTATTGCACAAAAAATTGAAAATCAAAGAAGACACCCTTTCACTTTCTTGACTTGCTTTTGGAAAAAAATTAACTAAAAATTCATATTAAAATTTATATTTATCTCTTATTAATACTACATCTTGCCATAAACATTCTTTTTTATTATTGTTTGAATTAAAAAATTGTGAATTCTTTATTGTACTATAAATTTTTTTCACAAAGTAGAATAAATTTGTGAGTGTTGGGTGTTTAGAAATCAAAAATATTTTTATTTTTGTCAAAGTTGTGAAGGTTTAAAGTCAAAAGTGGTTTTGATCGAAAACGCTGGGCGTTAAAGGGTTAAACTTACGTAATGCATTATTATTTATTAGTCTGAATTATTTTATGACTAACATCATTTTTATGTAATTCTTTGTATCTTATTTAATATTTCCATACTTGAAATTGATTTTTTCTTAAATTTTGTAAGAAATAATCAACTGTTCCTATTTACGCCTAAATTTTAGCAAAGTTGAAAAATTCAGGGGTAAATAGAAACAGTTGATTATTACGATTTAATGATTCCCATATTTTTTACTACTCCATAAAATTGTTCCACGGAAGTGAAATAATAACTCAACACACAAAAAAACCAAAAGTATTCGGATTTAAAAGAAAAAACTTATGTTATTGGTAAAACTTAGCAAATCTGTTCCTATTTACCCCAACTGACCCTAGTTAGTTAGTAACTAATTTCGTTAGTTAATAACTAAGTTAGTTATTTAGTTAGGTAGTTATTTAGTTAATAAGTTATTTAGGAAGTAAGTTATTAAGTTAGTAACTAAATTAGTTAGTAAGTTAGTTAGTAATTTTGTATTAGTAAATAAGTTAGTTCTTCTAAAGATCAATAGCAATATTAGGTTGAGTTAACAATAGACAAATATATCTTCAGCCTCTTTAGCATAATGCATAACATCTGCAAAGTTCACAATCAGTACATTTAGTTTAAATTAACGAATCAGTTAATTCTTGCAAAATTATACCGGAAATTATATAATCTGATCGAGTATAATTGTGGAGTGTGGACTTCACATACAGTGGATTTCGCAGCGTGGTAATGTAGTTCACTGTAAGGTTACACTGGCGTAGATCACAGTGCTTTATGTTGTGGTGCCATCTGTCTCTTATATACTCGAAGTTGATAAACAAGCAAGGTTATACTTGGTAAACAGTGTATACGAGTATACGATAATTTCTTCTTCTACAATTTACAATCGGTAATAAAGAATATTATAAAATCCAATGTGGTAATTCTTGGTAATTCCACAAAATACCAATTTACCTCCAATAGAAAAAAACTTAGTGATTTTAAATTTCAAAAGATATTAAGTATATATTTTTATATTAACTAACCAAACTAGTTGCTACCTAACCAACTTAGTTACTAACCTACTAACTAATTTAGTTACTAACTAACTAACCAACTTAGTTACTAACTAACTAACTTACCAACTAAAGGGTGCGCACTAACAAAGGTGTATCTACCAGAACGACACTTCAACTTTTAGAACCAAATATCAACAATCAATATCAGTTTCTTGATATTTGGTTCTAAACTTACTAACTAACTTAGTTACATACTAACTTATTAACTAACTTATTAACTAACTAACTAACTTTGTTACTAACTAACTTTGTTACTAACTATCTTTGTTACTAACTATCTTTGTTACTTACCACCTAACTAGCTTAATTACTAAATAGCTTACTAACTAACCTAGTTACGTACTAACTTACTAACTTACTATCTTGCTTACTAACTATCTTAATTACTAACTAACTTAGTTATAATCTATTTAATTTATGCAGTTACTAACTGACTATCTAACTAACTTATTTAGTAACTAATTTACTAACAAACTTTGTTACTAACGAACTTATTAAGTAACCCTTTCAGTCACAGTGGTCGATGTATCGACCACCTTTTAAGATGATTGAAACAAAAACATAAAAACCCATCAGATTTTCTTGAAACTTGTTACTCGGCTGTTTTTAGGGGTCGCTGATAACGAATCCGCTATTAGTTTCCAAAAATTCAAAATGGCGGACCCAACATAGCCATATTGGATCCGACATTTTGAATTTTTGAAAACTAATAGCAGATTCGTTATCAGCGACTCCAATAACGTTCAAGTAACAAGTTTCAAGTGCATTCGTTAAATTTTTAAAAATTCGTCCGCCATATTGGATCCGACATTTTGAATTTTTTAAAACTAATAACAAATTCGTAATCAGCGACACCAAAAACCCCCGAGTAACAAGTTTTAAGTAAATCCGTTTAATTTTTAAAAATTCGTCTGCCATATTGGATCCGCCATTTTGAATTTTTTAAATTTTGTAAATTTGACCCTGAATTCGTATTCAGCGACCTCAGAAATCCTATTTACAATAGCGTTTATAATGTTTTGTGTATAATTCTAATTGCGTGACGGAAAGGGTTAACTAAATAACTTAATTAACTAACTAACTTATTAACTAACTTTGTACTGACTTAGTTACTTACTAACTAACTAGCTTAGATAATAACAAGCTTAGTTAACCAATAATTTACTATCTTAGTTACGTACTAACTTACTATCTTAGCTAGTAACTAACATTGTTATTAACCATTTTAGTTACTAACTAACTTCATTACGAACTAAGTGACTATCTGTCTTATTTACTATCTTACTTACTAAGTAACTAGCTTAGATAATAACTAGCTTAGTTAAGAAATAATTTACTATCTTAGTTGCGAACTAACTTACCATCTTAATACGTACTAACTTACTATCTTAGCTAGTAATTAACTTTGTTAGTAACTATTTTAGTTACTAACTTAATTACGAACTAATTTAGTTACTTACTATCTAATTAACTTAGTTACTAACATACTATCTGTCTTATTTACTATCTTACTTACTAACTAACTAGTTTAGTTAAGAAATAATTTACTATCTTAGTTAGGAACTAACTTACTATCTTCGTGACGAACTAACTTAATATCTTCGTTACGAACTAACTTACTATCTTAGTTACGAACTAACTTATTATCATACTTACTAACTAACTAGCTTAGATAAAAAAAATTACTATCTAAGTTACGAACTAACTTACTATCTAAGTTACGAACTAACTTACTATCTTACGTACGTACTAACTTACTATCTTAGCTAGTAACTAAATTTGTTATCAACTATTTTAGTTACTAACTAACTTAATTAACTTAGTTTCAAACTGACTATCTGTCTTATTTACTATATTAGTTACTAACTAACTAGTTTAGTTAACAAATAATTTACTATCTTAGTTACGAACTAACTTACAATCGTAATACGTACTAACTTACTATCTTAGCTACTAACTAAATTTGTTATCAACTATTTTAGTTACTAACTAACTTAATTAACTTAGTTTCAAACTGACTATCTGTCTTATTTACTATATTAGTTACTAACTAACTAGTTTAGTTAAGAAATAATTTACTATCTTAGTTACGAACTAACTTACAATCGTAATACGTACTAACTTACTATCTTAGCTACTAACTAACTTTGTTAGTAACTATTTTAGTTACTAACTTAATTACGAACTAATTTAGTTACTAATTATCTAATTAACTTAGTTACTATCTGACTATCTGTCTTATTTACTATCTTAGTTACGAACTAACTTACTATCATACTTACTAACTAACTAGCTTAGATAATAACTAGCTTAGATAAAAAAAATTACTATCTAAGTTACGAACTAACTTACTATCTTACGTACGTACTAACTCACTATCTTACATACGTACTAACTGACTATCTTAGCTAGTAAATAACTTTGTTATTAACTGTTTTAGTTACTAACTAACTTAATTACGAACTAATTTAGTTACTAACTATCTACTTAACTTAGTTACTAACTGACTATCTGTCTTATTTACTATCTTACTTACTAACTAACTATCTTTGATAATAGTTATTATCAAAGATAGTTAGTTGCTTAGTTAATAAATAATTTACTATCTTATAGTTACGAACTAACTTACTATCTTATTATTATTATTATTTTTTTTTATTTTACTTACTAACTAACTTAAGTAACTTAGTTACTAACTCTTATTTACTATCTTAATTACTATCTAACTAGCTTAGTTAAGAAATAATTTACTATCTTAGTTACGAACTAACTTACTATCTTATTATTATTATTATTTTTTTTTATTTTACTTACTAACTAACTTAAGTAACTTAGTTACTAACTCTTATTTACTATCTTAATTACTATCTAACTAGCTTAGTTAAGAAATAATTTACTATCTTAGTTACGAACTAATTTACTATCTTAGCTAGTAACTAACTTTGTTATTATCTATTTTAGTTACTAACTAACTTAATTACGAAATAATTTAGTTACTAACTATCTAATTAACTTAGTTACTAACTAATTGTAATTATCTAATTAACTTAGTTACTAACTGACTATCTGTCTTATTTACTATCTTACTTACTAACTAACTAGCTTTGATAATAACTAGCTTAGTTACGAAATAACTTACTATCTTACATACGTACTAACTTACTATCTTAGCTAGTAACTAAATTTGTTATTAACTATTTTCGTTACTAACTAACTACTAATTATGAACTAATTTAGTTACTAACTATCTAATTAACTCAGTTACTAACTGACTAACTATTTGTCTTATTTACTAACTTAATTACTAACTAACTAACTTAGTTATTATTAGTTATTAACTAACTTGGTTACTAATTATAACTTAGTTTGTAAGTTTGTTAGTTTGTTAGTTAATTACTAAGTTAGGTAGTTAGTAAATTGTTAAGTTAGTTAGTTGGTAATTTAGTTAGTACGTTAGTTAGTAACTAAATCATTAAGTAAGTTAGTAATTTAGTTGGTAAGTTAATTTTTTATCAAGTTTGTAAGTTAGTTACTAAGTTAGTTAGTTTGTAAGTTAGTTAGTAAGTTGGTTAGTAACCATGTTAGTAAGTTAGTTTTCTAGTTAGTTATTTAGTGTTAGTAAGAAATCGTTGACTTGATTTTGATTTGAGCTAAAAATTCATTGATTGTAAAAATAACTCCAAAATGGATTTTTTTTTTTTTGTGGTGTTAATTTTAAATCTGCATCGCTTTTTACTTCTTTACAATTTACTGTTATTATAGTAAGATTCTTATAATTATTATAGATTATATATTTATATTGCAGCAATTTTACAAATCAATTTCGTCAATATTCCTATGCAACGTTGCCGCATTGTTGCCTCCAATCTTTCTACAGTAAATGAATATAAAACTTTAAAAAAAATTAATTTTCCTAATTTTTAAAAATTTATAATAAAAATTAAAGAGAAAAAAAATAATTTTGAATTCGAATGAATTTTCTCTAAATAAATGAACAATTTCCGTTGATATATTTTTATAAGTAAATAGTTATTTTATTATTGATGACGATTCAAAGATGCTCGTTATATATGAATGGGTTAAACCCATCACTATACTCTTCGAGAGTGAGCAAGTTTGCGATGACGTCAGATACCGATAACTACATTAAAAAAGTAACGCGGGTGGGGTTCTTGTGTGGAGATACGTGTTTTCTCCATGGATTCTTTATGGTTAGTCAGAAAGTGATCGTCGAACGTGTGGATTCACGACGATCGGCTTTTTTAATGTTTTTATTATTATTATTATTATTATTTTCTTTTTCGGTAAAGAAAATATTTACTCTTAATTTATATTATGTGAATTTAATTACGCGAGAAAAATTAATGACAACTTGAAAGATTATTTTTGTAATTTTCTTTTCTCGTGAGTGTATGTCTGCGTGTGGAATAATTTTGTTTGTCATTTTATTGTGAGAATGTTTTGGTGTATTTGGTGGTATGTTAAAGTGAAGTGAAATTTGTGGATTTAATAATAATAAAAAAAAAAAAATGGGACAAACCTGTCCCTTTGGATTACTTTTCTTCATCTTCATTTTATACTCAGGTGTGTAACACTTTTGGAGAACGGGAAAAACTGTCATTTATTGCCACGCCGAGGTCACGTGGCCTCTCGTTCAATGAATGAAAAAGCGGCATTTCAGGAGCGTGTTCTTTTTTATTTACAAAATTCTGAAAAATATTTTTTTAAATTCTCTTTAAAATACATTTTAAAACATTCTTTAAAACATTTTTTTATATTATTTTTGAAATACTTTTTAAAACATTCTTTAAAAACACATTTTTTTGAAATATTCTTTAAAATATGTTTTTGAACCTTGTTAACAATCTTTATTGAAAGTAATTTGTTTTGAATATTTTTTTTAACATCTTTTGAAATAATTTAAAAACTTTATTTCGAAAAATATGTTAAAATTTTTAAATTTTAAAAATATTTAACAAATATTTTTAAAATATTGCACAAAATGTTTCGAAACAATATTTCTTAATTTCTTTAAAATTTAAAGTTTTTAACATTTTTAAAATGTTGAAAAAAAATTTTTTTAACATTTTAAAAAATGCTTAGTTTATTATAATTATTTATAAATTAAAAATTTAAATTAAATTAAATTTGAGATAAAATATAAAGAAATTAAAACATTGCTCAAAATATTCCGAAACATATAATATTTGTCAATTTTCTAATAGTTTAAACTGTTTTTTTTTGGTTATTAAAAATATTTAAAAAATTTTTTTTGTAATATTGCTTAAAATGTTGCTTGAACTGTATTGAAACAATATTTTACAAATGTTAAATAATTTTTTATTATATTTTCAAAATCAATTCGAAAAATAGTTTTTAAAATATTTTAACAAGAAATTTTCGTCTGTTTGTCTTTGAAATGAGAAAATTATTCAAATTTATATACTTAAAATACTTTTTAAAAAATCATTAAACATTCACAGTATTTTAACAACAATTTTTAAACATTAAAAGAGAAAAAAAGCTGGAAAATTATTAAAAAGTAAAAATATTAAACATTTTGTAAAACTGAAAATATTTTTAATTATTATTCAACTAATTTTTGGAATTTAAATTTAATTATTTAAAAAAAAACTGCTTCAATTTTCAAAATATTTTAAGTAATACTTTAAAAAATATTTTCAATTCAAAAAAACGATGAAAATTGACAAATATTGTAACAAAACATAAGCAATTTTTTAAAAATATTTTAATAAATTTGTTTCTATTTTTTTAAATTATAGGTAAATAATTTGTGTTTAAAATAGTTTTTTAATGAAAAATTGAATAGAAACTATAAATAAATTAATTAATAAATAATAAGTATTAAGAAAATAAGTAAAAATGAATAAAATAAGATAATAAATGAATAAATAATAATTGAAAATTTATTTGTAAAAATATTTCTACTATTGCAGAACAAAGAAAAATACAGAGACAAATATAATATTATACAAAAGAAAAATATATGTATACAATATTATTGTGCAAAGAACTTGTGATTAAAAATTTTTCAACTTATTTTCACTAAATTATATATAATTAAAAATAATTTTTTCTATAATTACTGTAGGAGAAAATTTCTTAAGAAAAAAAAAAGAATATAAGATATTTTTCTAGTGCTACTAATGTGTAA
The DNA here is from genome assembly GCF_015476425.1 of Leptopilina heterotoma. Taxonomy (NCBI): domain Eukaryota; kingdom Metazoa; phylum Arthropoda; class Insecta; order Hymenoptera; family Figitidae; genus Leptopilina; species Leptopilina heterotoma. Next base: position 479,586 of record NW_025110973.1, read on the forward strand.
CTGACTTATTGTCTTTTAATGAAAGAATTTTTTTTTTCATCTCTAATTTTATTTAATTATATAACCAGTAAATGTAAAATTTATTTATAAATTATCACGTAATAATGAAAAAAAAAATTACATCAAAAACTGAATAAGTTTCTTTCTTTTAAATTTTTCAATTCTATTTAGACTTTTTAGAAAATAAAAGAAAAATTTATTTCTATTAAAAAATTTACTAATGTTAATAATTAATAATAAAATAAAATAATAAAATATTTTTAATTGTTTAATGTTCTTTTGTTCATTTATAATTACATTATTTTTTAAGTAATAAAAAAAAAAAAAAAAAAAAAAAAAAAAAATTACATTATTTTTAATATTTGAAAATTATTATTATTAATTATTATTTTTACTATTTTTTGTTCTTATATTTTTTGTAATTACTAGTAATATTATTTTTTTTGTATTTTTTATTATTTTTTATTATTACCATGTATTTTTTATTTCATTTAAAAAATAGATTAATTATTATAATAAAAATGTATTTCTCTTATAATTACTTTGTATTATTTTATATTCTTTTGTTAATTATAATTATATTACTTTTAATATTTTTATTAGTATTTTTACTATTTATTTTTATATGTCTTGTTATTATATTATTAATATTATATTGTTATTATTTGCTTTATTTATATTATTATTATTTATTCTTATTATATTTCTTTGTTAATTTTTATTAATATAAAAATTAAATTAAAAATTTTTTTTTATTTTTTTTATATTTATATTATTATTATTATTATTATTATTATTATTATTATTATTATTATTATTATTATTATTATTATTATTATCGTTAGAAACAATGTTTAAGCGATTAATAATAAAGTGACGAGTATTTTTAAAATTAGAATAAAATATTCACGGAGACATTGTCACGTTCCTGTTGTTACACCTGTTGCTATAATTGACTTCTCTCATTGGTCCGATATCCATCGACCTTATTACAAAATCAACTCATCGTAGTTTACGTTTCTTATCTGTCTCAGATTTTATCTTTCTTTTTTTTTGCATAATCTCTGCTACTTGATTTTGCATAATTTTTTAAATTTACCCAATTTACCATAAACACAATCAATAATATTTCATTTTTGTTTAAATAATAACGTGAAATCCATTAAAAAAGTTTATAAAACCATAATTATTAAAAGAAAAAAAAAATTTACACCTATATCCGTGAATGTTTGTTAAAACACAAGTGGTCTCAATGATACGCCTCCAATATGAGTCACCTGTATCATATGCCCAATCACTCTCTTATATATATATTCTTTTATTTATAATTTCTTATATATAAAGTATTTTCGTGAAAATTGATATTTAATCATTATTTGTGAGATAAATATGACAATTTTTTTTTTTTTGAAATTCAAGAACATTTTTTAAATTAAGAATAATAAATTTTTGATTTTTAAAGAAATGGATTTTTTGGGATCGTTAGTTATGAATATATGTCGGATTTTTAAAATTAAAAATTGCCTTGACTAGGGGGTCCAACCCTGACTACGTTCCCCTACTGCTTTTATTGCTTTTAAAAAGAAAAAATAGTAAAAGTTACTATACTTTTATTTTAGCATTTAAAATTTTAAAAATTTTAATAATTTAAAAAAAAGAGGGGGTCCAACCTTGACTAAGGGCTTAGTCCTGACGTTGTTACTCTACTTTTATAATTTTTAAAAGGACAGAATAGTAAAAGTTACTTTACTATTATTTTAGCATCTAAAATTTGGGTTTTTAATTAATTTCTGGTAAATTTTTTGCAGAATCTTACAGAGTAAATTTTACGATAATTCAGAAGTAGATTTTTAGAAACAAAATTTTTTTTACTAAAATCTATTTTAAAAATAGTTAAATTTTACAATATTTCAGAAGTTTACTACTAAACTTTTTTTCACTAATATTTACACTAAAAAACACAATAAAAAAAACAAATTTTTGAAGAATTTTAATTATAATTATATGAAAATGATTTCTACAATATTTTAATAAGTCTAAAAAAGTAAATTTAAAATTTTTTTTTTTAATTTTAGTTTACTTTTTTTGAAGATAATTGAATCGTAAAAAATTTGGTTACAACAATTTTATGAATTACCTTTTTAAAAATATTGAAATGTATATTTTCGAAAATAAACGAATTTCTTAAAAGAATTTTTGTATAATTTATAAAAACTAATTTTTCGAAGAATTTTAATTAAAAATTTTTAATTTGATTGTTTTCTACAAAAATGTTAAAAATAATTATAAAAAATTTTAATATTTATTATTTTTTATATGTATTTGAATTTTAGGAAATATGTATGTAATTGAAAATATTGAAAATATTTAAAATAATTGAATTTAAAAAAAAATATTAGAATATAAAAATTCAAAGAATATTGCTTTATCAAAAAATATTAAAATATAATTTTTTAGAAGCATAATTTTCATTAATTTCAATTTAAACTTAAAGATTTTTCATTCAAAATTTTTGAGAATTCATTTATTTTCAAAATTTGCAATTTAAATTCTTCAAACGTTAAAAAAAAAAAAAAATTGTAAAAAAAAATTGTATGTATAAAATATTTTTGATGAAAAAATCAATTATTTTCATTTAAATTTTATAAAATTTCAATTATTCAAAATCTTTGTCATTATTTTTTTTTTCATTATATTTTGAAAAATCAATTAGAAAAAGTATTCAAAAATAATTTTTGAAAGAATTGATTTATTTTATATTTAACAAATTGTTACATCACAACTGCAATTTAATTTTCCAAGAAAAAGAAAAATTCAATTTTGAGAAATTGAGAACAAATTTTAATTTAAAATCATTTCTCTCTCTCTCTCTCTCTCTCTCTCTCTCTCTCTCTCTCAACGATTTGTGTGAAAACTACTGCGTATTTTTAGAAATAGCAAAGAAAATTGAATTTAGTCAAGTAGAAATATTTGCATTTTATTGAAATCAATAATAATTCTGGAAATTTGTTGAGAGTATAAATATACGAAAGGAAGTTAAATAATTTTCTAAATTACTCGAAATTTATATTGAAAAATTTTTAAAATAATTATAAAAAAATAAAAAAAAGCAAAATTTTTTTTTGTTTTATTTTTTTTTATATTTTCCAAAAAAATTACTGCTTTTTTTGTGTAATTAACAAAAAGAAAATTATTTAAAAAAATTTTTTTAATCACTATTTTTTTATTCACTATTTTTTGATTACTTTATATTTTTATTCGTAACAAAGTTTAGTAATTACAAAAATTTTTTTCATCGTACGTTAAGAAATATATAGACAGACACACATTTTTATCTTCATTCGCATGAATTTTATATTATACTGAGCGCTAATGTCCTTGGAAAAATTACAGACAATGATTGTTGAAGAGGATAGTTTAATGAATCGATATCAAAGAAATGATTCTCGTCTCTACGATCTATAAGAGCATAAAAAAATAAATTCAACTTTTTTCTGAAGGAAAAAAATTTTTTATGATAACAAAATTTAGTGAATTGATTCATTTTTCTCTAATAAAGAAGTTTATTACAAACCTCGACAAACATTTATTGAAGTAAAAAAAACTTTTAACATTTTTATTTTGAAAAATTGTTTAAACATTTGTTATTTAGAAACAATTTGTTAAAGCATTTGTTATTTAGAATCAATTTGTTTAAACATTTGTTATTTAAAATTAAATTGTTTCAACATTTGTTATTTAAAATAAAATTGTTTAAACATTGGTTATGTAGTAACAAATTGTTTATACATTTGTTATTTAGAATCAAATTGTTTAAACATTTTTTATGTAGAAAAAAAATTGTTTAAACATTTGTTATTTAGAAACAATTTGTTTAAGCATTTGTTATTTAGAATCAATTTGTTTAAACATTTGTTATTTAAAATCAAATTGTTTCAACATTTGTTATTTAGAATCAAATTGTTTAAACATTTGTTATTTAGAACCTAATTGTTTAAACATTTGTTATGTAGAAAAAAAATTGTTTAAACATTTATTATTTAGAAACAAATTGTTTAAATATAATTGTTATTTAGAAACACTTTGTTTAAACATTTGTTATTTCAAAATCAATTTGTTTAAACATTTGTTATTTATAAATAAACTGTTTAAACACTTTATTTATAAGTAAATAGTTTAAAAATATTTCTTGTTAACAAATTATTATAAAACTTTTTCTTTTTTTTACTATTATGTTTTCACAATTTTACAATTTTTCTATAAGGATATTGTTGAAATATCTGTTAATCAAACAAATTTCATTGAAACAATATTTGAAACAATAATTGTTTAAACAAATAATAAATGTTATTTTCAATAATTTATCTTATAATCGTTTTATAACATTTTGCTTTAATTTTATCTTTTTCCAAGAATAAATTTTCATTAAAAAATATTTATGTATCCATAATTGTTTATAATAAATTTTGTTTAAAGAAATAATGAATATTTCTATTTCTAGAGTAATTTTTCTATTAAATTTTTTTTTATTTTCTCTATTAAATGGATAAATTTTAAACAATTTGTTTAAATAAACAATTTATATAAACGATTAGTTTAATCCCTTTATTTAAACAATTTATTCAAAGAACTTATTTAAACAATTCGTTTGAACAATTTATTAAAACATTTGATTTAAGTAATTTATTCAAACAACTTATTTAAACAATTCTTTGAACAATTTATTTAAACAATTTGTTAATTCTATTTGTTTAAACAATTTATTAAAATATTTTATTTGTGCAATTTATTCAAACAACTTATATGTAAGTGATTCTTCTAAATAATAATTTATTTAATCAATTTGTTTAAATAATCTATTTAAACAATTTTTTAAATCAATTTGTTTAAATAATTTATTTAAACAATTTTTTTAAACAATTTAGTTAAAGAATTCATTTAAACAATTATTGTTATTATTTACTGAAATTTTGTTGTTTGCCTTATTTTTTAAACTTTCCTAAAAAATACATAAATATGTAATAAATAAATAATAAACATTAAAAAATTTAAATAAATAATAAACAAATTATGAGTCAAGTAAATATAATAAATTAATTATTATTATATTTTTGGTTAAACATTTAAAACTGTTTAACTGTTAAACATTTAACAGTTTTTGTAAATAAATAAATAAATTAATTAATTAATAAAAAAAATAAAAGTATTTGAAATTTTTACCATGAGCCCATTAAAAACTAATTTACTTTATTCAAAATCTGTTTGAAATTTTAACACGTCCTGTAGAGATAATTATAAAACCAAGTAAAACAATTATATAATTATCATAATTTGGAAAGAAATTGTACACAAAGATATATAATTTTTTATATTTAGAATGGAGGAAAAATATAGTCCGGAAGTTTAAAAAAATAAATAAGGAAAAGAGGCGGATTTCAAACATTCATGAACTTGTGTGGGATTTCCTTTTTCAGTATTTTTTTGTATATTTATATATGATTTCTTAGCACCTCTCTTAAAACGATAAGAATAATATTAATCTTATTTTGAGGAAATAGGCATTTATCTCGTGAATGCAGCCATCCGGGTAAGATTTCACCAATAAAAAATTTTTTGACTTTCTTTTTATTTTATTTTTTTTTTGCAGTTAAATAATTTTGAAATGTTAAATATAAGTAAATAGAAAAATATTTACTTATTGTTATATATAAATTTTAACGCACAATGTTGATTTAACAATTTTTTTTTTTTTTTTTTTTTTTTTTTTTTTTTTTATATAAATTTTTTGACTTTGTTCTAAAAATTCCAAAACAAGGAGACTAACATTTTTTTTTAGAAATTTTTAAATAAATGAATAATGAAAATTAACTAAAAAGTTGATTAATTTTTTTTTTTAATAATTACTTTTTTCAAAATTCAAAAAGTAAAAAATGAAAATTTTTTTAAACACTTATTTGAAATAATAAATAAATAATAAAAATAATTGACCAAAAAGTAGACTGTGACACTTTTAATAATAAATAAAACAAGAATTGCTTTTGTTTAAACAAAATTATAAAAAAAATCTCTTATTTTGAAAAATAATTTTCCACTCAGGCGCATATTTTTGAGAAAAATTTTTCCAATTGTTTTTAAAAAATGTTGAATTTTATTTTGTAAGATAATTTACCTTTTATTTTTAATTTACTTTATTCGGCATTATTTATTATTTTAATTTTTTATTAACAATTTGTTGAAGAAATCTTAAAAAAATGAGCTAATGACAAACTTTGAAATTAAAATAAATGAACAATAAATAATTAAAATAATAATTAAAAAAAATTAAAAAAGAAAAAAGTTTTAAAGATTATAAAATGCAAATTCATTTTGCAAGAAATTTATTTTTAAAATGCAATTAAAATTAATTAATATTATAATTTCTAAAGTCGATGTGATAAGAAATATATCACTATAGAAGGAAAGACTTCCTTTATAATCTTTAATCATTTCACACACAAATGATTTATTGTTTTGCCTTTAGTCGATAACACAGTTTTTTTTAATTAATTAAAAAATTAATTTTGAAAATTAAATCTCTTGAGAAAATTCTATTTTTCATTAGAATTCCTCCATTGTTTATATTTACAATTAAATTTTTTATGTCAATTAATCTGTACTTCCTTTTCCTATGTTATTATTTTTTTTTCTTAAAAAAATTTTAATTTAATTTTTCTTACTATTTTTTAATATTATTTTAAAATAATAATTATGTAAACGGGCATGTCCCGTTTACAATAAATGAAATGAAATAATAATAATAATAATAATAATAATAATAATAATAATAATAATAATAATAATAATAATAATAATAATAATAATAATAATAATAATAATAATAATAATAATAATAATAATAATAATAATAAAAATGATAATAATATTTTAGGAAATAATGATTGTTGTGAGAGTAATAATAACAATAATAAAAAATAATAATTTAATATGATTATTATTAATTAGTAATTTTTAATAATTAATTTAAAATCAAATAAACTAACATTGTTTAAATATTTTTCTGTTCAGGTTCATTGGCATTTAAACCAATATTAAATCCCTCGGCAGAGGAAATCATTATAAGCGAAGGTGAATTATTGGAACTGAATTGTACAAGCGGTACACCAATAATTTTCGTTTATCCTCACGAACTCGTAAATGTAAGTGTAATTTTTTTTTTCTAAAACAAAAAAAAATTTTTTTATTGGAATAAAATATTATTCTTGTTTGAAATAGAGAAAAAAAACTGTTATTACAAAAAAAAATAGTTTTTTAGTCGTTATAACATTTTTTTTAATAACTCTCTATTTGAATTTATTTAAATTTTTGTAATTTATTTAAATTGAAAAAATACTTTTTTATTTTATTACCTACAAAGTATTAAAATATAAAAATAACAAATAATTAAAGGAAAACAATTGATAAATAATTAAAACATTAATAAATAATAAATAAAAATAATAAAAATATAAATAATTAATTAACTGTTAATTAAGTAATAATTAGTATGGTATTTTGAGTAAAAGGCTTATCGGTCGTGATTTTTTTTTTTTTTTTTTTTTTTAATATTGTTTTTTAAGTATTTAATCATTTTTTATAATTAATATAATTAATTTATTTTAGAAATAATTAACAATAATTTAATTAATTTTTTTCAAAATAATAATATACAAATATAAATAATTTTTTTTTTTAATATTGTTATTCAAATAATTAATAATTTTTTTTATAATTAATATAATTAATTTATTTTAGAAATAATCAGCAATAACATAATTAATTTTCTCAAAATAATAAATAATGAAAAATTAAAATAATAATATAAATTATTTTATGAAGTTAATAAAATATTTAGTAAAAAAAAGATTTTTCAATTTTACAGATTGAGACTTCAGACGCAACTTTATCGACAATCATTGATCCAGATGGGAATTTCATTATCAATTTTCGGCGATTGTCAGCCGTTTCCGGTGACACTGGGTGGTATGGCTGTGCAGAAGAGGATGTTGGTTTCCCTAGCAAGCAAGATATGGGTTACCACGCTCAATTCTCCTGGACTTATGTTTACGTAAAATGTATTTCAAAATTTTATCTAATATATTACAATTTTCTACTAATAGTTTTTAAAATAAAACTTGTTTAAAATTTTTTTTTAAATAATTCAATTTTATTTCTAATTATTTTTTTTTATTTTATTATATTATTTATACTTTTTTATTATTTATTTTATTTCACATTATTTTTATTTATTTTTAAATTATTTATTTTTATACAGTGATTTTTTTCATTATTAATTTATTTATTATTGTTATTAGTGTTTCGAGGCCAAAAATAAATAATTAACGTAACGGCCCCCATAGGGGCCGTTACGATAATTATTTATGTTTTTATGACAAAAAACCTTAAAATGTAATCGCTTGTACTCTTATTGATTTTTTAAATTTATTTATTACTGTTATTTTTTATTATTAATTTTATTATTTATTAATGAGTAGTATTTTTATTTTTTATCATTCTTACTTTTATTATTTATTAGTGTTATTTTTTTATTAATTATTGTCATTTTTAATATTTGTTATTCAATGTAATTTATATTATTTATGATTGTTATTTTTATTATAATTATATATATATATATATATATATATAAATAATTTTAATAATAATTAATTATATAATAATTATTAATTATACTATATATAATTTAATATAATTATATAATTATTTTTAAATATTTAATTTTGCTTAAACTTTTTGTATATTTTTACCAAAGTGTATGAAAATCGAGATGAAAATATTTAAATAAAGGATTAAATTTTGTTGAACGTCTTCGGAAAAAACGATTTGCGATCAGCGGGAGTGGAAATTATCTGAAATTAAAGAACAATAAAATTTAGTCAAAGTATCTAATTTAGACGTGTTACCACAATAAGACTGCTTCGACTACTCCGCATTTTCGCGCAGCGCGTTGGTTTATATACTAGTCGTCTGTCCCGCGTGGGGGGTCGTGGGTACCGTGCGTAGTGGGGAGCACTCGGGCGCTGATTGGCTGCGTATACTCAGGTGCGGCACGATGGAAAATTTCGCCCTAACCCTAACAATATTCGAAATTTATCAAATTCACAATAATTAATAATTATTAGTTATTATTATCAATTATTATTAATTATTATTAATTATTATTAATTATTATTGATTATTAATAATTATTATTAATTATTATTAATTATTATTAATTATTATTAATTATTATTAATTATTATTAATTATTATTAATTATTATTAATTATTATTAATTATTATTATTAATTACTATCAGAATAATTAATTATTCTTCGTTTATAAAATTCTGACTTGGGTTAAAAATTGTTTTTTCATTTTAGCTGGCGATCAGTTACTAGTAGCGGATTTAGAATTGGAGGTTCTGCATGCAACTTCAGGGTACGATGAAATTATTCCCTGTCGTCCTACAGCACCTGATTTGAAGGTTACGATATCAGTTATTGGTGATTCGGTAAGTTCTTTATAGTTTCAAATGATTAAATTAATCTTCAATTTACAGTACCGATTACCAAGGTCTTTTAAATAATTAACTTTAACTTAATTTAGATAAATAAATAATAATAATAGATTTAAATAATTTTTCAAGGTTTATGAAAAAATACAAGATACATTCAATCCGAAGGTTGGATTTATCCTCAAAAATCCCAAAGTCATTGACAGCAATCAATATGAATGTACTGCAACACGTGAAGATGGTTACAGTCAAACGATTGATGTCTATTTAATGGTCACAAGTAAGTAAGAATAATTAACCTGGAGTAAAGGTCCTTCCTGAGTAAAGAGAAAGTAAGCTTACATGTAAATTTTCTTTTACAGCACCACCTCTAATAGAAGATTTAAAAATTTCTCCCGTACGACCTCGATATGTGATTCAGGGGCAAAATTTAAGTGTCAATTGTACAGCAACTTTAACGAAAGGAGGACCCTTTACTGTTCGTTGGTTCGGACCTCCTAATAGGACTTTGATTCAAAATGTAAGGTGAAATATTAATTTTCGACGATGATCAGTCTCCTCGTCATAAAAATTCCCTTAGGTAGCTTTATTACTTTGGAGGTAGATTTTCGCATTTAGAAAAAAATTTCATACTTTCAGGACCCAAGGAGACCGGTTAAAAATTACACGAATCACTTGGGACTAAGTTCATGGAAGTACACTGTAGAATTAAATATTCTAAATTCCACAAATGAGGATAATGGTGTCTACTACTGTGAAACTAAAACAAATGGTCCAAAGGAGGAAGTTAAGACATCAATAGAAATACATGGTAAGTAAGGTTCCATTTTCCTCTGAATTTTATTATAGAATAAAACAGTTTTAAAGATCAGTTTTGCTAATTCCTTATAGATCCTCGTATTACTTTTATCGAAGTGACCAGTGATGATCATTACCGTTATCACGTGCTGAACGAAACCGAACATGTGAGATGGATAGTGCACATTCATGCTCACCCACCACCAACACTTAGATGGTAATATTCTTTTTTATATGCTAATAATATCAAATAATATGAAAAATTAATTAATTAACACCAGAAGCTAAAAACAACTGAGGCGCATGATTATTCCCCAAATGTCATTTGACCGAACTGTCATTTTACCGAATTGCATTTATACGAACTGTTATTTTAACGAAATGTCACTTTTGTGAATCGCCATTTTTACGAATTGACACTTTTGCGAAAAGTTATTTTTGCGAATTGTCACTTTTGCGAAAATTTATTTTTACGAATTGTCATTTTTTCGAAAAGTTATTTTTGCGAATTGTCATTTATGCGAACTGCCATTTTTTCGAATTGTCATTTTAACGAAATGTCATTTTTGCGAATCGACATTTTTACGAATTGGCAATTTTGCGTAAATTTATTTTTGCGAATTGTCACTTTTGCAAAAATTCATTTTTACGAATTGTCATTTTTTCGAAAAGTTATTTTTGCGAATTGTCATTTATGCGAACTGCCATTTTTTCGAATTGTCATTTTAACGAAATGTCATTTTTGCGAATCGACATTTTTACGAATTGGCAATTTTGCGTAAATTTATTTTTGCGAATTGTCACTTTTGCAAAAATTCATTTTTACGAATTGTCATTTTTTCGAAAAGTTATTTTTGCGAATTGTCATTTATGCGAACTTACATTTTTTCGAATTGTCATTTTAACGAAATGCCATTATTGCGAATCGACATTTTTACGAATTGTCAATTTTGCGAAAATTTATGTTTACGAATTGCCATTTTTGGCGAAAATTCATTTTTACGAATTGTCATTTTTACGAATTGTCAATTTTGCGAATCGCCATTTTTACGAATTGTCATTTCGCAAACATCACTATTCGCAAAAGTGACAATTCGTAAAAGTGATATTTCGTAAAAATGACAATTCGTAAAAATGAATTTTCGCCAAAAATGGCAATTCGTAAACATAAATTTACGCAAAATTGACAATTCGTATAAATGTCGATTCGCAAAAATGACATTTCGTTAAAATGACAATTCGAAAAAATGTAAGTTCGCATAAAAATGACAATTCGCAAAAATAACTTTTCGAAAAAATGACAATTCGTAAAAATGAATTTTCGCAAAAGTGACAATTCGCAAAAATAACTTTTCGCAAAAGTGATAATTCGTAGAAATGTCGATTCGTAAAAATGACATTTCGTTAAAATGACAATTCGAAAAAACGACAATTCGAAAAAATGGCAGTTCGCATAAATGAGAATTCGAAAAAATGACATTTTGGAGTTGCTGATTATAGATCTAAAGTTAGTTTTTAAAAATTCAAAATAGCGGATCCAGTAACTGTTTACTCGGAGGTTTTTAGGGTTACGATTTTGAATTCGATTTTTGAAAATTCAAAATGGCGGATCCAATATGGCGGACTTTTTTTTATTACAAATTCAGTCAAAACCGCCTGAAAATAGTTACTCGGAGGTTTTTTTTTGGGGTCGCTGATTACGAATCTAAAGTTTGTTTTTAAAAATTCAAAATAGCGTATCCAATAAGACGGATTTGCTTTTTAAAAAAGTTTTGAAACTTGATTTCATTAATGGATTCTTTTTTATTTTATTTTCTTAATTATATGATTTAGAAATTTAGAATAGATTTTTAGTCTTCTTTTGAGATTTTTATTTATTACACTTATTCTGTTATTGCAATAATTAAAAAAATTTAAAAAAAAGTTATTTAGATATTTTTTTAAACGGAAATAAATTGCACAATATGATTTTCCAAATATTTTCAACAACAAAAAAAACTTTGAATTAAATAATAAAAAAATCATACATTTTCATTTTGTGTAGGATGTACAGTTTAGGAAAGAATGAGATGCAACCATTATACGAAAGATATGACGTATCACATCATTCTGAATATAATATAACAGTGGACCCTGAATTGACATTCACGACTTTCTCCATTAGAAATTTGAGGTTGGATCATTCCGGCAATTATACACTGGAAGTTTCAAATCAACATGGAAATAAGTCCATCACATTTTCACTCTATGTTAGAAGTAAGAAATTTTTATTTTCTGAGTTAATGTTTTTTAAATTTTCATTTATTTTTGTTTTACGTCTATTTTTATGTTCGTGTTTCCATTTTTGCTTATGCTTACGTTTTTATTTTTGTTTTTTTTTTGTTTTTTTTTTTGTTTTTTTTTTTGTTTTTTTTTCATGTTTACATTTTCGTTTATGTTTTAGTTTACACTTCTTATGTTCATCTTTACGTTTATTTTTTGTTTTCATTTTTTTTTCTAATTAAGAATAGATTTTTAGTCTTCTTTTGAGATTTTTATTTATTACCCTAATTCTGTTATTGCATTATTTAAAAAAAAATTACACAAAGAAAAAGCTATTTGATTCCTTACGTTTTTGTTTACGTTTATTTTCATGTTCGTGTTTACACTTGCGCTTATATTTACGTTTGTTTTTGTTTACATTTTTTCATATTTATACTTATATTTACATTCGTGTTTACGTTTATGTTTTTGTATACATTTATTTTTATGTCAGTGTTTACATTGGCGCTTATGCTCACGTTTTTGTTTACCTGTTCTATTTTTTATTTACATTTTCGTTTATGTTTACGTTTATGTCAGTATTTACATATTCATTTGTGTTTTTGTTTACTTTTTTATGTTTATGCTTATATTTTCGTTCGTGTTTACGTCAATGTTATTGTTTACGTTTATTTTTATGCTCGTGTTTACATTTCGATTTGTATTCATGTTTATATTTACGTTTATGTTAACATTTTTTTTTTTTTTTTTTTTTTTTTTTTTTTTTTTTTTTAGTTTTTTATTTACGTTTATTTCAATGTTTGGGTTTATGTTTTTGTTTACACTTACGTTTATGTTTACATTTACGTTTTTCTGCCAATGTTGATGAATTAAGCACATGTATAAATAAAATATGAATGAACAATTTTTTTCAGTGAGGCCAAGAAATAATATTAAAGTACACGCGTATTACGCTCCAAATCAATTAGTCGAGATAAGAAATGAAGTGGACGCATATCCAGCGAGCAATGTGACCTGGAGTTATCTTAATTGTCCTCATTATCCATCTCGACTTGGTTGTTTTGCCGAATACATTTTGGTAGGAAAAAATACATATTATATTTTAAAAAAAAAATTTTTTTTTTTTATTATTAGTTAATTATTTCAAAAACGTTTTAGAATAAATTTTTTTTTTTTGAAATAATTATGTTTTAATTTTAGGAGTGGACTTTAACTGAAGAGTCACCTATTAGGTATGAGACAATAGTGAAATTTCATGTTAAAATGACTGGTATTATTACATGCGTTGCTTGCAATGAAGTTGGTTGTGAAACGGCACGTGAAGTTATTTTTGTTTCTGGTGAGTTATTAAAATGAAATTTAGGAGTAATTTTAAAGAAATTAAAATTTTTAATCTATGAAAGTTGTATAGATAACTTTTTCTTTTTCATATAAAATTGTAGTAAATTAAAATTGCATTTTGTATTTATATAAAAAAAATTTTACTTTTAATAATAACTATAATAATTATTAATAAAAATAAAGTAAATAATACGAATAAAATTAATAAAAATAGTAATAATAATATAAAACTAACAATAATAATAATAATAAAATTGGGTTTTTTTTTTTTTTGTCATGACTATTTTTTTATACTTTTCAGTTAGAACTTAGTTTATTTATGTTTTTGTAGTTTATGTTTCGTTATTTTTTATCTGCAAATAATTTAATTTCGATATTAAATCTATTTTTTATTTAAATTTACAGTGCAGAAGATCTGGTGATGAAATGTAAAATAATTTTTTTTTTATAGATGGAAGTAATGGTGTCGGAGTAATAATTCCTGAGAGTCAAATGACAGTTGGAGATGACTTGGAACTAATTTGTTTCGCATCCATTTATAACTATACTAATAATTTAAGATGGCAAATTGACGAACAAAATATTATTGAAAACGGTAAATTTTATTCTACATTTTATAACTTAAAAAAAATTCAAATTAAAAAATTTTAAGTTAAAGAGTATAAATAACAATTTATTTATTATTCATTAAATAATTATTTTCTCTAAATTAGTTAAATATGTAGATATTAGAATTATTTATAAAATTTTTTTTTTTTTTTTTTTTTTTTGGTTTCTGTAAGATGACTTTTTTAAATTATAAAAAAAAATTAGTTAATAATAAAAAATTAACAATTTTTGAAAAAAAATTTATCATTAAAGTTCAAGTTTCTAAAAAGATTGTATAAAGGGGTAAAAAAATATAAAAACAATAAATAAAAATTATTTTAATAATAATAAAAAGTAAAAAAAAAAATATTGAAATAAAATTGAATTAAGAATAAAATTTGTTAAAAATATTGACTTTGAACAATATTTTTATTGAAACAATAATTTTTTTTATTATTTATTATGATGTTTCAAATATGAATTCTTGTTTTTTTTTTGACAAAAAATAAATAAAATAATAAAAATTGTATTTGAGGGGAAAAAATTCATTTATCATGATTGCAGACAGGGTGAAAGTAATTGTCGAAACAACTCAGTTTACACATCGTTCAACGTTGTCAATAAAAAATTTACAAAAATCGGATGCGACTGAATATACATGCGTGGCGACTGCTAACGATTTCAACGAATATAGGGAATACTATATTCTGAATTTAGCTGGTATTTATATAAATCTAAACTTCTAATTATTTTTTTTTTATTGTACTTTTCGAAAAAAAATTTTTACTTGAATATTTTTTCAATATAATTTATTTAAATATTTTTGAAATATAATATTTACTTAAAATATTTTTCAAAAATATTTTATTTAAATATCATTAGAATATATTTATTTTAATATTTTTCGAATATGCTTTACTTCAAAAAATTTTCAAATACAATTTCTTTAAATATTTATGTTCAAATAAAAAAAAATAAAGAAATAAAAAAAATATTTAACAAAAATTAATTAATTTAATAATTTTTTGAATACTTTTCCAATAAAAATATTTATTTAAATATTTGTCAAATACATAAATATTTTCCAAGAGTAATTTATTTGAAATATTTTCAAATTCAATTTTTAAATTTACTTTTTTTTATTTTGAGTATATTATTATTATTATTAACAAATATTTAATAATTTCAAGATCCGAAACCAGCGAAAATTATCGAATCAAACATGAACGGTACGGAAGTAACTTTCGATTTAAATATTCTGGGTCACAATACAATAAGTTTAACTTGTGCTGCCACTGGAACACCTAAACCTAATGTCACGTGGTACAAGGTAAAATTATAATTTTATTTATTTGAAACAAAAATACTTCTATTTCTTTTTAATAATGGAATTTTAAATTATTTACTTTTGTTCAAATAAAATTGTTTATTTTTTTTATTTCAAGTATAAAATTATTTTTTTTCTATTAATATTATTATAGGTATAAATAAAAATTTTATTATAAGTAATTTTTTCATTATAAATAAAAATTGTAATTGACATTTTAACAGTTAACATTTTTATCCTAATTTTAATATTTTCTATTTTTCAAATAAAAGCTAAAATAAAAAAAAAATGTAAAATAAAAAAAAATGTAAAATAAAAAAAATTTTAAATTAAAAAAAAAAATTTTTTTAGGATGGCAATTTACTTGAAAGAAACAATCAGTATTTTTTTACTCGAAGTAAACAGGAATTAAATATAAAATATCTCGATGAAGGCGACAGTGGCAAATATTTGTGTCGTGCTGAAAATCGTTTTGCTAAAGAGGAAAGATTTCTTATGTTCATTGTCGTTGGTAAGAAAATAAATATTAAAATATTAAAAATATTGAAAAGAAAATATTAAAAATTTTGAAAAATTTATAATTTTTTTTTTTTTTTTTTTTTAATTGATTTAGTAAATATTTTTGTTTATTTTAGGAAAAGAATTGCCAAAGACTTGGATTATTGCTGGCTGTGGTGTATTAATTGTTTGCTGTATACTCACTATTATTTATTGCATCAAATTCAGGAGAGAAAGGGTAAATTTTTTTATTAAATCAAAATAATAAAAAACCCTAAATTTTTTTTTTCAATAAAAATAATTAAATTTGGATTTTTTAAAAATTTTTGTTCAAATTTGCCTTTTTAATTTTAACTCGATATGACTAACTTACTTTTGATATTTAAGAAATAATTTTCGAAAATATATTCTTCATATAATAAATAATAAGTAAATACATAAGTAAATAAATAATTAAAAAAGTAAATAAAAAGCTAAAAAAATATGTAAATAAAAAAATAAATTATGAAGTAAAAATATTTGTTAATAAAATTTGATATATTTTTTTTTTATTTTTTTTTTATTTATTTATTTATTTTTTTTTAAATTAAAAATAACCTGAGTTTTAAAAATATAAAAATACGTTAACAAAGTTTTAAAATTAAAAAAATTAAGATCAAAGGGAAAATGAATATTTTTTTTTTTCAAAAAGAGAATCTCTAGTTAATAAAATAGTAAGTGAAGTCGTTGAGTGTAACTTAAAATATTTCAAAAGAGTTTATTATAAATGACATCATCACTTGAATTGACTAGAATCGTTTTGATTAAATATTATAAAACGTCCTATTTGATTTAGGTAATGAGAAAGCAGTTGATGGAGGCTGGATTGACTCATTTTGAAGAAGGAGCACTTGAATGTTTAAATCCTGACCTAACACTCGAAGATCAAGCGGAGCATCTTCCTTACGACAAAAAATATGAATTTCCACGAGAGAAATTGGATCTTGGTATTAAAAATTTTTTTGTTTTTATATCAAACTTAAAATTTTTTATCTTAACGTAAAAATAAAAATAAAATTTTCTTTCAATGCAAGAAATATTTTTACAAAATATTTAATTTTTTCTTTTAAAAAAATACTTTTAAATTTTTAATAATATAATTGTAAAATATTGTTTTAATAATATTTTATAAAATATTAATTTAATAATATTTTATAAAATATTAATTTAATAATATTTATAAAATATTAATTTGATAATATTTATAAAATATTAATTTAATAATATTCATTTATGAAAATAAAAAATAAGAAAAGAAAACAATTAAATAAATATAACAATAAAATAATACGGAATTTTTTTTTTTTTTTTTTTTTTTTTTTTTTTAATAAAATAATACACTTAATGAAAAAAATGGTAATGGTATTTATATTAAAATATTTGAAATTATAGGAAAGCAATTGGGCAGCGGAGCGTTTGGCGTTGTGAGAAAAGCGCGTGCGCGGGGAATTTTGGAAAATGAAGATGTCACCACTGTTGCTGTGAAAATGGTGAAACGAACAATTGATCCAACTTATATAAAAGCACTCGTCAGCGAACTTAAAATTATGATTCATCTTGGAAAGCATCTCAATGTTGTTAATCTCCTCGGTGCTTGTACAAAAAATATTTCCAAAAGTGAGTTTTTTTTTGTTAACATTTTTTAATTTAATATTTCAATTTTTAAATTTTCAATTGAAATTTTTTTTTTTCATTTTTAATTTTTCATACTTTTGATTTAAAACTTTTTAATTTTTAATTTTTAAACTATTATATTTCAATTTAAACTTTTCATTTTTCAATTTAAGTTTTTTAGTTTTTAATTTATTTTTCAAGTTTTCAATCTAAAAACTGAAAATTTCATTTATCATCAAATTTTCATTAAGTGATGATTTCAAAAATCCCACGGAT
The DNA here is from genome assembly GCF_015476425.1 of Leptopilina heterotoma. Classification (NCBI taxonomy): domain Eukaryota; kingdom Metazoa; phylum Arthropoda; class Insecta; order Hymenoptera; family Figitidae; genus Leptopilina; species Leptopilina heterotoma. The sequence goes on from NW_025110973.1 coordinate 497,882, forward strand.
TTGGAAAATTTTAAACGAAAAATATTCCGCCATTTTGATATTTTGTAAATCAGATTTTAACGATTCTTTGAGCTTTAAAAAAAAATATTTTTTTTGTTATTATAATATATTTGATAGTAAAAAAAAAAAAAAAAAAAAAAAAAAGAAAATGTATTTATTTGTTTATAAAAATTATTTTTAGGTGAACTTTTAGTCATTGTGGAGTACTGCCATTTTGGAAATCTACACAATTACCTTCTTCGACATAGAGGCGATTTTATAGATCAAATTGATCCTACTACAGGGAAATTGGATGTTAATATTGGTCAGGATATTTTATCCAAAGTCAATAATTACGATGATGTAAACAGGTATGTTTCTTATTTTTTTTAAATTTAAAAAAAATTTTCATAAATATAAAATTTGGTGAAGTGTTAGCAACGAATTGGCTTATTATTCTTATTTTCTTTAGATTGCACGTTGCATAAAAATTTTTTTTTTATTTTTGAAAAATTAGTTATTGAAAAATAAAATAAAGATCCAATTAAAAATAGTAACAAAATAAATGAAAAAAAAAATTTTTTTAATACATAAATGTAAATAAAATAAAAGGAAATAAAATAAATAGATAAAGAAACTAAAAAAACAAATAAATAAATAGAGAAATATAAATAAATATAGAAAAATAAATAAATAAGAGACTAAATAAAAAAATAATCGATTAATAATATAATTAAAAAATAAATTTAATAAGTAAAACGAAATGTTATATTTTGTAATTATTGAATTAAAGTCAATAAGAAGATGGCCAATATCATTGTAACTTGAATTAAAAAAGTTCGATATTCCTAATGGATTATAATTAATATTCTTAATGCTATTGCTTTTAATATTTATTAGCTCTTTTTTTCTTCTGAAAAAAATTACCTAATTTGAACAATTAACATAACAAAATATTCATTTTAATATAGCTATTAGCTAACAGCATGTTTTTAAAAATTGTAGCCAATTAATAAATTAACAGTCTTGAATTTGTGTTTTGTGGGTTAAATGCAGTTCAATTCTAAACATTTGAATAAAAAATTTTTTTTTTTCTTTAAAAGATTGAATTACGAAATTTCTATGAGAAAATTATTGGTGCATGTGAGAACTGCTATAGAAAATTGTGTGACTAAATGATTTGTATAATAACTTTCTTCCAAACGCGGTAACTGACAGTGTGGAAATGTTAATTGAGGTCAACTTGCGTCTTATCGTTTAATTTCAGTAGCAACTAACAATGAACCACATAAGGGACAATTAATATAATTTTCATTTTAATCCAAGACGAGGAATTAAGATGTTTATTTTTATTTCTTTTTGAAATTAGTTTTTATAGGTTCTATTTAGTTTTTTTTTAACCTAACTGGTCAGTTTTAAATTTAATTTTTTTTTATTATGTTACTTTTGTTCGACTTTTAAGTTTTATTTTCAATATTATTTTTAGTTTTTATTTGCACTTTTGACAGAATTTTTTAATTTTAATATCACTTTCACTTTCATTTTCACTTTCACTTTGTCAGTTATTCATTTTCATTTTGATAAATTTACAATTCATTTTCAATTTCAATTTCATTTTTATTTTGATAGACTTTTAATTTTATTTTCATTTTCACATGATCTGATTTTCTGTTTCATTTTTAATTCCATTTTCATTTACACTTTCTCAAATTTTTAATTTTCAGTTTCTTTTTTATTTTCACTTTCACTTCAATTTTCAATTCAATTTTTCGTTTCATTTCCACTTTCATAGACTTTGATTTTCTGTTTTAGTTTTACTTCCATTTTCACTTTTACTTTGAAAGATTTTTATTTTTCTGTTTTAGTTTCAATTTTATTTTCACCTTCATTTTCACTTTTATTTTCATTTTTATTTTGATAGACTTTCAATTTTATTTTAGTTTTCATAGAACTTGATTTTCTGTTTCATTTTTACTTCTATTCAATTTCATTTTCAATTTCACTTTCAATTTCATTTTCAATTTCATTTTCAATTTCATTTTTACTTTAATTTTCACTTTCACTTTGGTAGATTTTTTAATTTTCAAGTTCATTTTCAGATTTATTTTAATTTTCACTTTCATTTTCAATATAACATTTATTTTTAATTTCATTTTCAATTTCATTTTCAATTTCATTTTCAATTTCACTTTGGCAGATTTTTAATTTTCAGTTTCATTTATAGAATTATTTTCATTTTCAATTTCATTTTTAATTTCATTTTCAATTTCAATTTAATTTTTACTTTAATTTTCACTTTCACTTTGGCAGATTTTTAATTTTCAAGTTCATTTCCAGATTTATTTTAATTTTCACCTTCACTTTCATTTTCAATATAACTTTTAGTTTTAATTTCATTTTCGATTTCATTTTCAATTTCATTTTCATTTTTACTTTAATTTTCACTTTCACTTTGGCAGATTTTTAATTTTCAAGTTCATTTCCAGATTTATTTTAATTTTCACTTTCATTTTCAATATAACTTTTATTTTTAATTTCATTTTTAATTTCATTCTCAATTTCATTTTCGATTTCATTTTCAATTTCATTTTCAATTTCATTTTCAATTTCATTTTCAATTTCAATTTCATTTACAATTTCATTTTTACTTTAATTTTTACTTTCACTTTGGCAGATTTTTAATTTTCAAGTTCATTTTCAGATTTATTTTAATTTTCACTTTCATTTTCAATATAACTTTTATTTTTAATTTCATTTTCAATTTCATTTTCAATTTCACTTTGGCAGATTTTTAATTTTCAGTTTCATTTTTAGATTTATTTTCATTTTCAATTTCATATTCATTTTCAATTTCAATTTCATTTTAACTTTAATTTTCACTTTCACTTTGGCAGATTTTTAATTTTCAAGTTCATTTCCAGATTTATTTTAATTTTCACTTTCACTTTCATTTTCAATATAACTTTTAGTTTTAATTTCATTTTCGATTTCATTTTCAATTTCATTTTCATTTTTACTTTAATTTTTTTTTTTTACTTTAATTTTTTTTTTAATTTTTTTTTTTTTTTTTTTTTTTAATTTTTTTTAATTTTTTTTTTTTTTTAATTTTTCACTTTCACTTTAGCAGATTTTTAATTTTAAGTTCATTTTCAGATTTATTTTAATTTTACTTTCAATTTCATTTTCAATATAACTTTTAGTTTTAATTTCATTTTCAATTTCATTTTCAATTTCAATTTTAATTTCATTTTCAATTTCATTTTTACTTTAATTTTCACTTTCACTTTAGCAGATTTTTAATTTTCTGTTTCATTTTTAGATTTATTTTCATTTTCAATTTCATTTTTAATTTCATTTTCAATTTCATTTTCAATTTCAATTTCATTTTAACTTTAATTTTCACTTTCACTTTGGCATATTTTTAATTTTAAGTTCATTTTCAGATTTATTTTAATTTTCACTTTCATTTTCAATATAACTTTTAGTTTTAATTTCATTTTCGATTTCATTTTCAATTTCAATTTCAATTTCATTTTCAATTTCATTTTTACTTTAATTTTCACTTTCACTTTGGCAGATTTTTAATTTTCAAGTTCATTTTCATTTTTACTTTAATTTTCACTTTCACTTTGGCAGATTTTTAATTTTAAGTTCATTTTCAGATTTATTTTAATTTTCACTTTCATTTTCAATATAACTTTTAGTTTTAATTTCATTTTCAATTTCATTTTCAATTTCAATTTCAATTTCATTTTCAATTTCAGTTTTACTTTAATTTTCACTTTCCCTTTGGCAGATTTTTAATTTTGAAGTTTATTTTCATTTTTACTTTAATTTTCACTTTCACTTTGGCAGATTTTTAATTTTCTGTTTCATAGTAATTTTTACAGACTTTCACTTTTATTTTCCCCTGGACAAATTTTTATTTTCACTTTCAACTGCCAATTTTAAAAAAATGTTAAAATTAAAAATGCAAGTGTAACTAAAAATGAAATTAAAATAAAAAGGAATAAAAAAATGTTTACAATTTACAAAAAAAAATGACCAAAAAATGATTTCCACATAGTTGCAGTTAAAAAAAATCTTTTAACAATTATTAAAACAAAATAATTTTAATTTCTAATCGGTGTTGGTGGGCAATGTGTTAACAATCTCTTTCTCTCTTTTTCTCCACTATGCAGGGTAAAATATGCTGCATTGTCTTTTTCTCCTAGTCATAGCAATAATTCGGATAATACTCCTCGACCTGGCGTTGAATCAGTGACTTACACTCAAGACTCGCAGGGGGTTACTTTAGCAACAGGAGAAATTAGTATGAGCAATACCTCCTCTCAACCAGATTGGAGGACCAATTATCGCGGTGATTACAAAGATAAGAACTTAAGACCCATCTGTACACAGGATTTAACATCCTGGGCTTTTCAGGTCGCACGTGGAATGGAATATCTCTCTGATCGTAAAGTAAGTTTTTCCTACCAACAGAAAAAGCACAAGAATTTTTATGTCTAAATGTTATTTTTACTAGTTTCCCTAATGTCACCCTTTTTCATAATGATATGAATTTTTAATTGCATCAAATGCATGAATCTAAATGTTTAATTGTTCCCAAGTTTTTTATTATTTTTGTCTAAATGTTATTTGTTCCCAAAAGTTTTTTTCCTTTTGGTCTCTGTTTAGTTTTTAACTTCACTTTTAAAGTCATCTAAATTTTGTTAAATAGATTTTTAATTTTATGATGATAGTAATGATAGTGATGAAGAATTTCTTCTTTTTCATGTGATTTTAGGTCTTGCATGGAGATCTTGCGGCCAGAAATATTCTATTGGCTGAAAATAATATTGTGAAAATTTGTGATTTTGGTTTAGCGAAAACAATGTACAAGGATAATAATTATAAGAAGAAGGGCGATGCTCTATTGCCGATAAAATGGATGGCGATTGAATCCATTCGCGATAGGGTATTTTCCACGCAGTCAGATGTTTGGTCCTTTGGCATTGTGTTGTGGGAATTTTTCACATTAGCACAAACACCATACTACAGTATTGACGCTGAGACGCAATATCATAAACTAATGGATGGTTACCGATTGGAACAACCTGAATATGCTACAAAAGAAATGTGAGTCTAAATTTTATCCCATTACCAGGTTTATTTTCTCAGAAGGAACAAATTTATAATTAAGAATTTCCTGTTTTCAGGTATGATATTATGCTGCTCTGTTGGACTGACAGACCAATTTTACGACCGTCATTTTCGGAACTAGTCGATTCCATTGGTGATCTATTGGGGGAAAGTGTGAAGCAGGTGAGATCAAAAAGGAAATCGGTTAAAAAGTTAATGTTCAGTTTTAGTTCCACTAGAGAAGGGAATATTCGAAGTTGGGTATAATAGAAATATTTTCTAGTAACACCAATGCAGTAGGCACCAAAAATTGTGGGATGTCCCTTAGGTATCTTAGGTATCTTAGGATATCTTTAAGAAATCTTAGCGCACACTGGGTAATTATTTTTCTAATTAAATTTTCCTTTTTGTTTCCGCTATCATCAGCACTATATGGATCTGAACACACCCTATCTGCACATGAATACAACGGCCCTGGAGGGAAGGAACGACTACCTAAAAATGATGGCAGCACCCGATCATACACTACTCTCATCTCCAAGCCACGATTACGTGAATGCCCCAAGTATCGGAGGACGTGGAGATTCCGCCTACCTCAGTATGAGTCCTTCCGGCAAGGACGACATCATGATCAACAGTCCAGGACCTGACTTCAATCACACACACTTTCGATTTCCAACTCCAGTTAATAATAAGTCTGATTCGGAACCGGAGGAAATTGTCGAATCCTCACCAATGCTCCAGGATGATGACGATGATGATCCCTACCTCAAGCCAATAAATATTCACGAACAACGAGCAAGATTCGTCAAGGAGCAACAATCCCGAAGGAGGAAACCCGAAAAACCCGATCCCAATTTAGGCTACTGTAATACTTCCACCATTGGAAGTATCGCTCGATCAGTGGACGATGAAAAAGAAGACGAAGTTGATTATCAGGAGAGGAAAAACGGTAATACAGTAGTGCCATCGATTATACGCACCCAGGACAATTATGTCAATATGCCGAAGCAAAAAAGTGATTTACGAAAGGATCTTCCGGCCGGTACGTCTGTTCAATCATTCTCTAATCCAAGTTACATTTTTATGGATCAGAAGGACAACGACGAAGTTGATGTTTAAATAACCCCCTTCCTTTAAATAATGTGCCATCCTAAAAAATTTATTTTTTAAGATTCCTTTATTTAACTTGACAATGTTTCGACAACTTGAAGAGTGGCTGTGAATGTTTATGGATAGTGAAACGCCCCATTTGACATTAAAAAAAAAATCACATTCGTCAATCCCACCGAACAGAAATCGAAATTAATTAATTGACTTTTAGTTAATTTAGAAAATAAAATAATGAAGACTGCTGAAATATCATTTGGAAATAAAATAAGGCCAAAGATTTGTTCATAAATCGAAAAGAAATTACTCATGAGTAATTTCTCATGATATAGAAAAAAATTCTTGATCAACAAACTGGGTTTTCACTTTTTCATGTAAGTGACAAAACAAAAATTGGAGTACTTAAACTTTTTTATTATACAGATTGAGATTTATTGACAAATAAATTTTAAAAATAGATATATTTATATCTGAATGTAAATTTTTTATTGACAATTTTTATATAAAGAATACATGTCTGTATGTTAGAAATTTGTTTTTAGAAAATTAAGATGTTCATCGCTATTTAAGATTAACAAGTTCATTGTATACTAATTCAATTTTTAGAAACTTTGAAACAGCATTTGATAAAAGATAAGAAAAAATTAAGTTTCTATTAACCACTCTGAACGAGCTTTTATACCTAAACTTGATATTTTTAAATACTAATATCGTTTCATACTAAAATTTGCTTCTACTACATTTTTCATATCTCGATTTTACGCTTATTTTTATATATTAAAATATTTTTATTACTTAGAATGAATAAGTAGCGCCGAATAAAATTATCAAAGTACTTAATATACTCTTTGCCTTGCGTCTCACGAATTATTATTATAATTATGTTTCCTGTAAATACAGATATTTTTAATTAAAAGATATAGTTGTTAAGTTACTATTTTAGAAGAACAAAATTTATCTACAGTTGAAAATGAAGAAAAATACTTTTCTCATGACGAATGCAATAATTGTTTTTGCAATATATTTTATATTTTTAGTAAAAATGACAAAAAATTGTAATTAATTACTGTACATAAAATAAAAAGATATTAAAAGAAAATTGTTTTTTTAAAATATTTTAGTAAATCTCGTTAATTCTTATGGAGTAGGGGACGTCACTCCTGCTGGTATCATTAGGTATTTGACGACCATTTCTCTCTATTATTTCTTCCACTAAAGATTGTCTGTATTTTATCCATCTAGAAAAGGGAAAATATTGTTTTTTTACTTGATAATTAATAATTCTTTTTTAAAAAATGATTTTTGAAACTTACTTTTAATTAAAATATGTTCTTTAAGTAATGGAAAAAATGTCATTCGGACAATTAATTAAAATTGAAAATAGCAAAGGATCCTCTTTGTAATTTTTTAACTCTCCCACTCCTACCTTCCACTTTTCACTCACACTTCCAAACTTCCACTCTTACGTTTCACACCCACTTTCCACCTTCCACTTTCTACTCTCACTTCCCACATTCCACTTCCACTGTCTACTTTTAACTCTCACTCTCTACTCTCACTTTTCCCTCCAATTTTCCACTTTCACTTCCCACTACCACCTTTCACTCTCACTTCCCACCTTCCACTTTCACTTCCTACACTCACTAATACTTTTTCCACTCTCACTACCCACTCCTACTCCCCACTCACACTACCAACCTTTCACTTTCCACTCTCACTTCCCACCTTTTACTTTCCACTCTTACTTACTACATTCCACTTTCTACTCTTACTTCCCACCTTCCACTCTCACTTCTCACTCCCACCTTCCACTTTCCACTTTCACTTCCCACTCCCACACCCACCTTTCACTCTCACGTCTCACACCCTCTTTCCACCTTCCACTTTCTACTCTCACTTCCCAACTTCCACTGTCCACTTTCCACTCTCACTTCCTACACTCACTAATCCTTTTTCCACTCTCACTACCCACTCCTACTCCCCACTCACACTACCAACCTTACACTTTCCACTCTCACTTCCCACCTTTTACTTTCCACTCTTACTTACTACATTCCACTTTCTACTCTTACTTCCCACCTTCCACTCTCACTTCCCACTCCCACACCCACCTTCCACTCTTACGTCTCACACCCACTTTCCACCTTCCACTTTCTACTCTCACTTTCCACATTCCACTTCCACTGTCTACTTTTAACTCTCACTCTCTACTCTCACTTTTCCCTCCAATTTTACACTTTTACTTCCCACATCCACTCTCACACACCATTCTCACTTTTATATGAAAATACCTGATTTACAATTAAGAGTGCAAGGTGGGAAGTGAAAGTGGTAGGTGTAAGTGGAAAGTAGGTGTGAAAAATAAGTTGAGCGTAAAAGTGAAGGAAGGTGTAAAAAATAGAAGGTAGGAAGTAAAAGTGGAAGGTAATAAGTGAGAGTAGGAAGTGAAAAAGATACATAATGTGGGAAGTATTAGTAGGCAGTGGAAGGTAGGAGTAGAAAGTAGTAAGTGAAAATGGAAGGTAGAAAGTAAGAGTAGGAAGTGGAAGGTAAAAAGTGAGAGTGAAAAGTGAAAGGTGGGAAGTGAGAGTAGAAGGTAGGAAGTGAGAGTGGAAGGTAGGAAGTGAAGATGGAAAGTGAGAGTAGAAGGTAGGAAGTGAGAGTAAAAAGTGGAAGTTGGGAGTGGGAAGTGAGACTGGAAAAGGTGGGAAGTAAAAGTGGAAAATAGAAGTGAGAGTTAGAAGTGGGTGTAGGAAGTGAGAGTAAAAATTAAGAGTGGAAGGTGGGAAGCGAGAGTGGACAGTGGAAGGTGAAAGTGGGAAGTGAGATTGGAAAGTAGAAGATGGGAAGTAAGAGTAGAAGGTAGGAAGTGAAAGTGGAAAGTGGAAGGTGTGAAGTGAGAGTGAAAAGTAGAAGGTGGGAAGTGAGAGTGGAAGGTAGGAAGTGGGGAAGTAGGAAGTAAAAGTAGAAGGTATGAAGTGAGAGTGTACAGTGAGAGGTGGGAAGTGAGAGTGGACAGTAGGAGTTGGGAAGTGAGAGTAGAAAGTGGAAGGTGGGAAGTGGGTGTAGGCAGTGAGAGTTGGAGGTGTGAAGTGAGAGTGGGAAGTGGAAGGTGGGAAGTAAGAATAGAAGGTAGGAAGTGAGAGTAGGAAGTGAGAGTGGACAGTGGAAGATGGGAAATGAAAGTAGGTGTAGGAAATGAGAGTGGAAAGTGGAAGGTGCGAAGTGAGAGTGGGAAGTGCGAGTGGAAGGTAGGAAGTGGGGAAGTTGGAAGTAAGAGTAGAAGGTAGGAAGTGAGAGTAGAAAGTGGAAGTTAGAAAGTGAAAAGTGGTAGTGGAAGGTGGGAAGTGAGAGTGAAAAGTGGAAGGTGGGAAGTGGGTGTAGGAGATAAGAATGGAAAGTGTAAGGTGGGAAGTGAGAGTAGAAAGTGGAGGGTGGGAAGTGGGTGTGGGCAGTGAGAGAGGAAAGTGGAAGGTGTGAAGTGAGAGTGGGAAGTGGAAGGTGGGAAGTGAGAGTGGAAAGTGGAAGGTGGGAAGTGAAAGTGGGAAGTGAGAGTGGAAAGTGGAAGGTGGGAAGTGAGATTAAAAAGTGAAAGATGGGAAGTAAAAGTAGAAGGTAGGAAGTGAGTGTGGGATGTGGAAGGTGGGAAGTAAGAGTAGAAGGTAGGAAGTGAGAGTGGAAAGTGGAAGGTGGGAAGTGAAAGTGGGAAGTGGGTGTAGGAATCGAGAGTGGAAAGTGGGAGGTGTGAAGTGAGAGTGGGAAGTGGAAGGTGTGAAGTGAGAGTGGGAAGTGGAAGGTGGGAAGTGAGAGTTGGAAAGTGGAAGGTGGGAAGTGAAAGTGGGAAGTGAGAGTGGAAAGTGGAAGGTGGGAAGTGAGATTAAAAAGTGAAAGATGGGAAGTAAAAGTAGAAGGTAGGAAGTGAGTGTGGGATGTGGAAGGTGGGAAGTAAGAGTAGAAGGTAGGAAGTGAGAGTGGAAAGTGAGAGTGAGCAGTGGGAGGTGGGAAGTGAAAGTGGGAAGTGGGTGTAGGAATCGAGAGTGGAAAGTGGGAGGTGTGAAGTGAGAGTGGGAAGTGGAAGGTGGGAAGTGAGATTGGAAAGTGAAAGATTGGAAGTGGGTGTAGGAAATAAGAGTGGAAAGTGGAAGGTTAGAAGTGAGATTAAAAAGTGAAAGATGGGAAGTAAGAGCAAAAGGTGGGAAGTGAGATTAAAAAGTGAAAGATGGGAAGTAAGAGTAGAAGGTAGGAAGTGAGAGTGGGCAGTGGAAGGTGGGAAGTGAAAGTGGGAAGTGGGTGTAGGAAACGAGAGCGGAAAGTGGAAGGTGGGAAGTGAGATTGGAAAGTTGAAGATGGGAAGTAAGAGTAGAAGGTAGGAAGTGAGAGTGGAAAGTAAGAGTGGACAGTGGAAGGTGGGAAGTGGATGGTGGGAAGTGTCATTTCACAAACATTGTTTAATTTCGTTCGTTGTATTTTATTTGTCTTGTGACGATGTGAATCAATTACTCCATCTGTTGAAATTATCCCCGAACCGTGATCGTTAATTAGTAGGATAAGTCAGAACCCAGAGTTACCAATGGACCCACTAGTCATAGTGAAAGTGTGTCAACCGGCTAATTAGTAGTTAATTAGCCAGAATTAGTTAATTAATTATGTGGAAAGAGACGAAGAGGAAAGAACCAGCGGAACTTTATGCAGAATTCTTTTTACAATACTTAAGAACATATATATTATGATAACGATATTATAATCAACTCACTTTCTTTGTGATGCAAATTTTTGAAGTAATTCATCTCTATTAGGATACTTGGAATTTAGAAATAATTTCACTCGTTCCCAAATATTAGCCCTGTTTTGCTTCAACAGCCAGTAACGTGGAATTAGTAAACATTTCACATCAGTTAATGAAACTATTCGTCTATTTCGCATCTCTTCACCTGAATAAGATTTTGTAAAAAAAAACAATACACCGCATATAAAGAAAAAGCATCTAGTTTAAAGAAGTTATTTATTACCCAAGGCAAAACAAGATCCTCTGTAGAATATGCAAATTTGCATAAATATTGTTCGAACATTTTTTGGATATTGTTGCTGTGATATTGTCGAAGGTTTTTTCATCAATATAGTAGCAGTTTCCGTAATTTCATGCCATTGATTTATCTATAGAATTTATTACAAAACATTTATGCAGGGTGGCGAGGATTTTTAAAGAAGTAATATTTGATTCTCTAGATAATTTTTTTTTTTGAGGATCAGTATTTTTTTACTCACAACATCTAAAAGTGTTACAGTAGCCATACTCAATCGATCTTTACTCGGAAATCGCTTTCGTTTCAAATACTCTGTCAATTCAGTGATTGAAATCGGTTTTACTGACTCAAAACTTCTTACTCTTTCAAACTGAAAAAAAATGTTTATTATTCAATTTATATCAAATATTTTTTTTGCTGTAAAAGCAAACATATATGGTTCAAATATTAAACATTAAAACAGTTGCTGAAATGAATTTTTACTTCTGAAAAAAATTCTCACAAACCTCCCATTCATTTTGATTTAGTTTCCTATCGTTTTCTGTTAATTTTTGATTTTTTAAAATATTATTTTCATTTAATTTTGATCCATGGTTTTCAGGATTATATAAGCTATATTGTGTTTCTCGTTTAAATTTTTTCTCCTTCAGTATCATGTGCTCTATTAATTTACATTCACCAGCAAGAACGAAGTGAACATAATTTACCATACCCTTGCCATCGCCAATAATAATCTGTTAATTAAAAATAAAATGTAAATATTTTCCTTTCTCTGTTTTTTTTTTTAAAATAACCTTTTATTATAGTTAATTAATTCGGATTAAAGTTGTTTGCATTTTTTTCTGCAATTATTACCTCATTTGGTTTGTAATTTTTGACTTTACTGAGAATACAACATTCGCGCATTAATTTTTCGTCCCAACCTTTAAAGTAATTGAAATTATTCAAAGCGTCCTGAAATATGTCCCATTCCTCCATTAGAGAAAATTTCAAAATTTCATTGAAATCTTTTCTTGCGATGTACAGCAAGTCGACAGGAGCTTGAAAAAAAAAATTTATTATTTTAGGTCGCATTACAAATTTTAAAAATACAAAATGGTGGATCCAGTATGGCGGATATTTTAAAAAATTCCCGAATTAACATTTTTTTTATTGAAAAAATATTTAGGTCATTTTTGAAAACGAAAACTTTGATTTTTTTTTTGTTAGTTTCTCAAAATTCTAATATGGTGGAAGATTTTTCTAAAATCTCTGTTTTTATAAATTTGATTATAGATTTGAAATCAAAGACAGAGCAGTAAAAGTTAATAATAACACTGTGTTACAAAAAATGAAAAAATAAAATTACTTTGAATCGGACCTAATACAACTTGTTCGTCTTGAAAAACTGAAGAAAATGGTATATAATAAATTGCTGAAACACCCCCAAAATTTCATTTTAGAGCAAAAAAACCAATTTTTTGTAGTTCAAGTATAAAATATCTTATAACTTTGTAATTTTTGGTCCGATTTCAACGATTTTTATATGATTTTAAAGCTGAATAACAGGGCTTTCCAATCATTATCGGTATTTTTTGTTATAGTTAAATATGAATTTAGAAAATTAAGAAAAAGATCGAAAATAGTACTTTTTTAAATAATTTTTCAACTTTAGTACTAATTTTCTGCCCCAAATTTTATTTGAAGTAGTTTCTTTCAATTACACGTTTAAAGAGTATTTAATCCTGCGTCGAATGCAATATTTTTTAAGAGAATTCGTTAAAAATTGACTGAGTTATTCCATTTTTTAGTTTTGCAGTCATATTATTGAATTTATGCTTAAGAGAGTATTTTCTTTTTTTCTTACCTATATTTGTTGCTTTTTCTTTGTTATTGATTTCGTACAACATTTTCTTAAATTTAACAATGCAGTAAATTATGTTCTTAATATAAATATTAAGTATTAATGATAGAACACAAAAAGATAAATTTTAAAATTCAAATATACTCATTAACGATTAATTTTTTTTCAGTTTTGTTGAAACAACTTTTTTCCTAAAATTATATTACACATAGTTTCTTTTAAAACAATTTATTGTTTTATTAACGATTTCCACAAGTTGTCTATTAGATATGTAATATTGAAACAAATGCAAACGACATTTATGACAGATTGTTCTTTCCTTGGTTACTGGTTATTTTGTGTACGTATCGAGTTAGAGTTTGAATTTATTCGATTTCATTTAAATTGTTTTATTGTACGTATAGTTCGTTCATAAAATTTGGTATTCCTTGTTGATGTGCAGAAGATAAAATGTGCGATAAACGTAATAGTTTTTGTTATATATGTGGCTATTTTGTGGACAATCGCCATCGGTACAAATTTGAAAGCAACAAAGTTGCCATTGAAGAATATAATAAATTATTTAATACTTCTTATGACGGTAGTTCTTGGTATGAGCCGGAGTACATATGTTTACTTTGTTTAACAATACTTAAAATAGGAAAATCCAAAAATAACGAAAAGCACACTTCCTTGCCCTTCTCGGTTCCAATGACATGGCATTATCAAGTTTATCATAAATCGGATGATTGTTACTTTTGTCAAACAAATATTGTAGGTCATCAATATAAAACGCGTAAGTTAATAAAATATGCCGATGTTTTGACTATCACAAAACCAGTACTTCTTGAGTCTTCTAAGACTGAAAAAGCGGAAAAAGAGGAATTGCCTGATTATTTTGATCAAAAGATGAATGATCTAAAGATTTCTGAAGATACAGATTATGTTCCACCCTCATCGTGTTCAAAGGAACCACATTTTGTTTCAAATCTGGATTTTATCGATCTTTTACGCGATCTAAAATTATCTGGAAGACAGTCTGAAGTCCTTGGTTCTAGATTAAAACAGTGGAATTTGGTCGAAAGAGATTTTAAAGTAACTTCCTGCAGAAATAATGATAAAAATTTGTTTAAAGAAATTTTTAAAACTGCCAATGACTGTAGCAATCTCGTGTATTGTTCGAACATTCCAGAGTTATTTTCAATTTTAAATCACGATTACATACCAGAGGACTGGCGACTATTTATTGATGGATCATGCAAAAGTAAGAATTTTTTCAACAAAATAAGGTGAAAATAAATTGTTTTTATAATTTAGCTAGAATGTACATACTTCTTTTTCTTTAAGTTTGAAGGCTGTATTGTTGCATAATGAGAATAAACTCCCATCAGTTCCTTTAGCGTATGCAACTGATTTGAAGGAAACATATGGGACATTGGCAAAAATTCTTGAATCCATCAATTATGCTGCCCATGAATGGAAAATTGTCAGTGATTTAAAGGTTTTAACAATTTTGTTAGGGATGCAAGGTGGTTATACGAAATATCCTTGTTATTTCTGTGAATGGGATAGTCGCGCACCAAACAAGTATGATCGAAAAGAATGGCCAGCACGTAAAATGTTTCAGCTTGGAAAGAAAAATGTTTTAAACATTCCTCTAGTGCAACCAGAAAATATTATATTACCACCCTTACATTTGAAACTTGGCTACATGAAGCAATTTGTTAAAGCTTTAAATTCGAATAGCGAAGCATTTCTACATCTTCAGAAAGTGTTTCCTAAATTAAGTGACGCTAAAATTAAAGCAGGTACGGCAGATTAGGTTGTAAAATATTTTTTTAGGCCTCAATTTTGCTGAAATAAATTACATTAATCACGATATTAACTGAATTCGTGGTCTTCGTTGACTTAATACTAAGTAAGCATACATATTAATATTTAAAACTAATTTTCTCATACTTTGTAGGTGTATTTGTTGGACCTCAAATAAGAAAGATTATGCGAGACAAAGAGTTTGCTGATAAATTAAATGATGTAGAAAGAAGAGCCTGGGATAGTTTTATTTCATTGTGCATTAATTTTCTTGGAAACCATAGGAGTGACAACTATGTTGATGTTGTCCAAGAATTTTTGACAGCATATGCTGAAATGGGATGCAATATGTCAATTAAGGTCCATTATTTACACTCCCATTTGGATTTTTTTCCTGACAACCTTGGTCAGTTCAGTGATGAACAAGGGGAGAGATTCCATCAGGAAATTCAGCATATTGAAAAACGCTTTCAAGGGAAAAGTTCTGTAAACATGATTTCAGAATATTGTTGGTCTCTGAAACGAGACACTGATGATTCTTTGTTCAAAAGAAGTACAAAAAATAAGCATTTTTAATTCAGATTGTACTTTGTTTCTTATGATTAAAATATTCAGTTCACAATTAATGAAATTGTTAAAATTTACAAACGATTTCAAGATACTTAATATTTATGTTAAGAACATAATTTACTGCATTGTTAAATTTAAGAAAATGTTGTACGAAATCAATAACAAAGAAAAAGCAACAAATATAGGTAAGAAAAAAAGAAAATACTCTCTTAAGCATAAATTCAATAATATGACTGCAAAACTAAAAAATGGAATAACTCAGTCAATTTTTAACGAATTCTTTTATACAATATTGCATTCGACGCAGGATTAAATACTCTTTAAACATGTGATTGAAAAAAACTACTTCAAATAAAATTTGAGGCAAAAAATTAGTACTAAAGTTGAAAAATTATTTAAAAAATTACTATTTTCGATCTTTTTCTTAATTTTTTGAATTCATTTTTAACTATAACAAAAAATACCGATAATGATTGGAAAGCCCTGTTATTCTGCTTTAAAATGATATACAAATCGTTGAAATCGGACCAAAAATTACAAAGTTATAAGATATTTTATACTTGAACTGCAAAAAATTGGTTTTTTTGCTCTAAAATGAAATTTTGGGGGTGTTTCAGCAATTTATTATATACCATTTTCTTCAGTTTTTCAAGACGAACAAGTTGTATTAGGTCCGATACAAAGTAATTTTTCACTGTTGCACAGTGTAATTATTGTAGAATTGTATAATAATAAAATTTTAAATTTGTTTATTAACATTAAATTATTATTTTTAATAATCAAATTGCTTACTTTTACTAGTGATTGTCATTGTTCTTGGAACTTTGTGCAATAGTGAAATTTCGCCAAATATATCTCCGGAAGTTAATGTACCAACATTTGTTTCTATTTCGTCACCTTAAATAAACAAAATTACTAAAACAAATCTTTTATAAATATTTTAATAAATAAAATAATAATACTATAATAAAAGAAAAAATTAAAAAAATTTTCTTTGCTTTTTTATTTAAAAATATAATTTTTTATATGAGAGGAAAGAAAGGAGAAAAATATACCTGTTACATTATCGATTTCGATTTTTGACAAATCAACTTGTCCACTAACGATATAATAAAGTGCCTCGGGTGGATGCCCCTGACGTACGATAACCCTCTGTGCAGTGACGTACTGATAACGACAAACAGGCGCCAATGACTCTCTGAGATTGTCCTCATATTTTTTCAAAATTTGAAAATTTCTCATCAATTGCCAAATGTACGCTCTATTATCTCTTGTTCTGTGTTGTGGATCAATTAAAAGAATCGATCGATCCTTGGAAAATAAAGAAAATATTATCATCCCCATACCATTAGTCGATAAGTTAGAAAACTTTTTTATCGACTGATGGTTAAGAAGAAATCTAACTTACCAATCATTTGCATATTCTCAGTTGATAAGTTAGCGAACTTTTTTTATCGACTGATGGTTGAAAAGAAACTTACTAATTATCTCCATGCCATCAGTTGATAAGTTAGTAAACTTCTTTATCGACTGATGGTTAAAAAGTAATATAACTAAAAATGGATTAATAATAACAATAATAATAATAAAAATGAAATAATAATAATAAAAATGAAATAATAACAAAAATAATTAAAATTATAACCAAAAAATAAAAACTAATAGCCAAAAATTAGCAAATGAAAATTTAAACTCAATAAAAACTAATTATTTTAGAAATAAATTAATTATTATGGAAAATTATTTGAAAAAAATTTCAACCTTCAAGGAAAGTTCCTTTTTTTCTTCGAATCTATTCTTTTTCTTCGTCCCCGTTTCTGGTTCTTCTACAACTAATTTTTCATCTATCCAATTTTTATATTCTATCACAAGTCTCACTATTGCGCGAAATAAATATTTTCCTCTTAATTTTCCAACCTGAATAAACCAAAAATTTATCAATTAAATAAAATAAATATTTTGAAATTTTTTTTTAATTTCTTTTTGTAAATTATTTTAAATCTACTTCTACTATAATTATATAAAATATATATAAGAATTCAAAAAATGAAAAGTTAATTAGAAAAATATTTTTCTATGATAAATTTTTATAAATTTATAATTTAAATTTAATTTAAAATAATAAAATAAATAAATGAATAATAAAATTTATAATTTAAATTTAATTTAAATTTATAATTTTAACGGGCTTCGAGCCCTTTAAAAATGAAATAAATAAACAAATAAAGTTTTTTTTTAAATTTTATGCGACAAATTTTTATTAAAAAAAATCTAACCAATATTTTTTTTCGTTTATTTGGTTCTCCTAATGCCAACCATAAAGATCCTCTTCGCTCGTCGTGATCCATGAGAATATATTTTTTTTTACACTTCGATTGAGAATTAATAACGAATTAAAAAAAATTTTTTTTTATTTTTTTTTTTAAATTTTTTTCAAGTATTTTGAATATTAGAAAAATTTTTGCTACTTGAGCCTGCAGGTTAACTGTTACTTTCAATTGTTTTGTCAATAATTGAGCTGATTCGTCAAGCGCAGTATTTTAGGCGCCTTTTTTTAAAAATAGAATACGAAAATTACAAAAAGGAAATTTAAAATTTTAAGTATTAATTATTAACAACTAAATTATTAATTATTAATTATTACAAATTAAAAAAAAATAAAATTAAGAAAAAAAATGTTAAAAATTAATTTAAAAATGATAATTTAAAAAAAAGTATTTAACAATATAGTTAGGGAAAAAATAAAAATCAGTGACCGGGTTAAGAGAGAAATTGTTTATCCCCTTTTCATCATTAGGATTATCTCGCATTTAGTATCAAACACAGAGTTGTTTCAGTAACTTTGAAAGTGCAAAGCTACAATAATTACTTAAACCAATGACAGCGTGAATTTTATTTTTTAAAAAAATGAAAAATTTAAAAATTCTTTTCATCATCTCCACTTTCTTTTTGGGTGAGTTAATTATTTAATATTCATAATATCTTTCTCAGAATTTTGAGAGTAATTTTTTTTTTCCTCTTTAAAATACATTTTTTAAGAGAAAATGATTATATAAATATTAATTATTTTTTACGTCCGATTTTAAAAGTAAAGGAGTATATTGAACATTTAATTGTATATTAACGATTCTATATATGCGAATGAATAATTATTAATTAGAGGGAAATTTACATATAATTGAAAAATGTGAAAAGAAATTAAAACTATAATAAGTTTTTGCAAATAGAGCGCGCGCCTGTCATTATTGACCCTGTTAACCTTAATCTCTCACTGCCTTAGTTCACTAACTTTATCTTTTATTACATTCGTTGAGTGATAATTATTTCTCGGTATTTAAATGCTGGAAAAAATGTGCGGAGAGAAATCTCAATGTTTAATGAATGAACTCGATATATGTTATAACATGATAGATAATATAGTTTGAATACAATAAAAATAAAATTATTAACAATGAGAACTGTTGTAGAATATGTTTCTATTATGCTCTTGTGGAAATTAGATCCTATTCTCTTTTCTGTTTTTATTTTATTTTCACTTTTTTTAAACATAATTTTTTGTAATTATATTTTTTAGTGATTAATTAAAGGTTTCTTTTTATAATAAATATTTTTTTATTTTATAAACAATTTAAGTCGGGAATTTTTGTCTTGAAATCTAATTTTACTTAAATATATTTAAAAATTAATTCAATTTTAAAAGAGTTGCGTTTACAATTTTCAGAAATAGATGAACTTCAAAAGATTTTAATTTGAAATTTTGTAAAACTTCAATTTTAAATGAATTTAATTAGAAATTTAAAAAAATCTAAATTTAAAAAAAAATTTATTAACTAAAATTCTTCTAAAATTAGTTAAAAATTTTTAATATATATTTAATTGATTATTAAAAATAATTGATTTATAGAAGAATTTTAGTTCAAAACACTTAAAAAAATTGAATTTTGAAGAAGTAACGAATGATTGCAGAAATTCAATTATTTTCAAAAGTAGTAAAATTCTTCTTAAAAAAAATTTCAATTATTTTCTAAAATTTTAATAAAATTCTTGGCAAAATTTTAATTATTTTCGAAAATTTTCCTCAATTTAATGATTTTTAAGAACTACTACATTAATAAAAAAAAACCCCCGAAAAAATTCAATTATCATAAAACATAAAAAAAATGTTAATAAAATTCTAAGCAAACATTTCATTATTTTCATAAATAATAAAACTCATCGCAGACTTTTAATTTATTTTTAATACAATTTTAATGAAATTCCTCGAAAAATGTTATTATTCTTAAAAATTTTATTAAAATTTATCAAAGAAATGAATTATTTTAAAAATCTTTGCTACAATTTATTTATTAGAATTTAATTATTATTTTCAATACAGTTTTAATGAAGTTTTTACAAAAAAATTATATGTATTTTAAAAAATTTTAATGAAATTCTTTGTAACAATTTAATTTTTTTCAAAATAGTTTCAATAAAATTCTTCATGGAAATTTAATTAGTTTCAAAAATTTGTCAAAATTCAATTATTTTCAACGTCTATATGAGAAATAAAATTTTACAAAAGAATAAGTTCATGAAAATGAATTAATTATTATTCTCAAAAATAAAATAATTCTTCGCAAAAATTCAATTATGTTGAAAAATTTACAAAAAATTTCGTCAAAATTTCAATTATCTTTATAAATAATAAAATTGTTCTCCGAAATTCAATTATTTAAAAAAATTTTAATAAAATTTTTGGCAAAATTTCAATTATTTTTAATAAAATTTTCATCAAATTTGTTGAAAAATGAAATTATTCTTAAAATTTTTTTTTAAATTTGTCAAGAGAATTCAATTATTTAACAAATAAAAATTAAAAATCTTCCGAAATAAGTTAAATTTGTCAATCTATATTTAATTAATTATTAAAAATAATGGATTTATAGAAGAATTTTAGTTCAAAACACTAAAAAAAAATTGAATTTTGAAGAAGTAACGAATGATTGCAGAAATTCAATTATTTTCAAAAGTAAAAAAATTCTTATCACAATAATCAATCATGTTCAAAATTTACAAAAAAATTTAGACAAAATCCCAATTATTATCTTTAAATAAAAAAATTATTCTCCAAAATTTAATTTTTTTCAAAAATTTTAATAAAATTCTTGTCAAAATTTCAATTATTTTTGAAAATTTTTCTCATTTCAATGATTTTCAATATCTAGATACTATTTTAATAAAATAGAAAAGAATTCAATTATGTAGTTAAAAATAATTTTAACAAGATTTTACGCAAACATTTAATTATTTTTATAAATAATAAAAATTTCACAGAAATTCAAATATTTACAATATTTTTATAATTTTCTTCTCAATAATTCAATTATTTTCGTAAATATAATTTTTCACATGGATTCAATTATTAAATAATAAAGCTCATCGCAGAATTTCAATTATTTTGAATACAATTTTAATTTCAATTCTGTTGAAATTAATTGAATTTTTTAATATGAATTTAATATTATTTTCAAAATTTTAAGGCAATTCTCAGAAGAAAATCAATTATCTTGATAAATATCAAAATTCTTCCCAGAAATTAAATTGTTTTCAAGAATTTTAATAAAATTCTTTGCAAAATTCAATTATTTTCATAAATAACAATATTAATCACGAGAATAAAATTCTTTTGGAAGAAATTCAATTATTTGCAAAAATTAAAAAAAAATTCTCATCATAATTTCAATTATCTTTATAAACTACAAAATTTTTCGTCGAAATTCAATTATTTAAAGAAATTTTAATAAAATTCTATGCAAACATTTATAATTATTTTTATAAATAATAAAAATTTACCAGGATTATCAATATTATTTACAAATTTTTTATAAATTTTTTCGCAATAATTCAATTACTTTCATAAATTGTAAATTTCTTTACAGAGATTCAATTATTTTTATAAATTGTAAATTTCTTTACAGAGATTCAATTATTTTTATAAATTAATAAAACTCATCATAGAATTTTAATTATTTTCATGAATTAATTAAACTCATCATAGAATTTCAATTATTTTCATGAATTAATTTAACTCATCATAGAATTTCAATTATTTTTGATACAATTTTAATCATATTCATCCTCTAAAAATGTAATTATAAAAGTTTTATTAAAATTCGTCAAAATAATTCAATTGTTTGAAAAATTTTTTGATAAAATTCTTTATGAGAATTTAATTTTAACAAACATTTTCAATTATTTAATAAATTATTTATTTTTGAATAAACCCCATTCGTAACACATTGAATTGCCGAATCCAAGGTATCTGTAAACGGACTTCCCAAAAGTCCACATCCACAAAAAAGACAAAATCGATTAAAATATTAAGAATTGAAAAACAATGAAGCCGCCTTATGTATGTTTCAATATTTCTTAATTTTTAATTAATAGGTCCATTAAACTTTACATTCAATGTTGAATTGTTTCCTTCATAATTGAAGAAGGAAAACCCAACGTTTGCAGTAATCGTTAACTATCAACAAACGTTATCAACATGCGTACAAAATTTACCTACAACTAAGCAAAGTCAATTAGTTCCAGTGGTCATTAAAGACAAGATATCTAATTATTGTGGAATGTCGGAAAGTCGCGGTAGACAGTCATTACAAATCATAGCAGACAATGATTAAAAAAAAAATGATTACATCAATAATTTCTGTGAAGAATATTTCGAAAAAATTTTTTTCTTTTAGATTAAACCGTCTGCCCACTAATTTACCCTGCAGGAAAACAAGACCAACTTTATCACTCTCTAAAGGCTATAAAATTAAATTTTTTTTTAAATAGAAATATTTTTTATAAACTTTAAAAGGTGTCTAACATCCAGTTAGACAGCCGAAACAAGTCGATATTTGAGGAATTTTTTCTGAGAAAAGTTTTCTCAGAAAACTTCATTTCAATTTAAAAATTAATGCACACATAAAGTTATTTTGACGCATATTTTAATTATAAAAATAATTGTTTTAAAAGCTTCTATTAAATATTCTGATTCATTCGCAAAATGATTATAGATACACAAAAAAAAAATGTTCTATTACATTTTATTTAGAAATTTCTTCAAAAGTAAAATTATTCGAAAACATCGACAACTTCTTTTTTTAATAAATATTTAATCATTATTTAGCCATACAGGAATTAAGATTTTCCAAAATTTCAAATTCAGTAGTAGCATTTGAATTTTCAACTCAAATCCTTTAAATCAATTTTTTAAAAATAATTTTTGAAAAAGTTCTTTGGGAATTTTCCAATCATTTTGTTTACAAATTTAATTTTACGAAATTTCGATTATTCTGACATTCTTCAATTAAATATATATTAAGAAACTAGCTGTCGAACCCGTTTTCGACGGGTTTTATAGTTTCTACCAATACATTTAACAATGTTTCTACCAATCTGGAAAATCAGAAAATAGCCGGGAATTTAATTTGACCGGAAAATTAATAATTAGTTGCCATTAGCTATTTCGGTAGTATAATATTACTATTTGAATAGTCTTCACCCTTTAGCTAAAAATCAAAAATTATCAAAAATTCGAAAAACCGAATTTCTTAAAATTTAACATTTTTTTCTTCTCTTTTATATCATTAGGGTAGAGTGGGGTAAAAAAGCCATGGTGTAAAAAAGCCATTTGAGTTTTATTTAAAAACTATTAAGCCGATTTATCAGCTGTTTAGAATATAAATACTATTAGGTAATACGCAACTTTTGAATCTAGTTTGAATGTTGTACCTAGATTAATATTGTTTTTATTGTAATTTTAATTTTTTGTTGCTTTTTTGAAAACATTTTGGTGAACTTTTCAAACATATTACAGTCTGATTAAGTGAACGAATAATAAAAATAAATGTTTGTACATAAGGAGAAAAGCATACCGAAAACGTATACAATGTTAATTTTTGGAAATTGAACTGAATTAACAATTTATTTTTGCTTTTTTTAATAACTAGTCTTGGGTGTAAAAAAGCCAGGGCAAAAAATCCATTGAATATTTTGTGAAATTCACTTGTTTTCTATTTAAACTAACCTTCTTATTTTACAAAATTTCTCGTGTTTATTTAATAAAATAAATTAAACACGACGAAAAAGTAGTTCAAAGTGCATTAAAAAAATAAACAATGAATAAACGGTTGCAACGAAATATGTTATCTGTGGTGAAACTTAAAGAGAACTTCTAAAAAAGGTACGAAAAATTGGCAGTGCAAATCGAAAACAGGTAAACTCTATATAATTTTCAATTTTGCTTGCTAAAAACTCTTTCATAATTATTAAAATATTTTTCAAATAAGACTATTTGTCATATAAATAAAGGAAAACTATAAAAATACCTAAATTGATAACATGTTTTGCTAAAATCGTAGGGTGGCTTTTTCACCCCACCAGGTGGTGCAAAAAAGCCACTTACAGTGCTTCCGTAAAACTCTTATAACTTAGTCCTTTCATGAGATAAAAAATATTTCCGTCAAGAATTTTCAAGCTTAATAACTAAACTTTCAATAACAATTGGAAATTTGAGAAAATAATTTTAAATACAGATTTTACAGCATCAAAAGTAAAAATGTGGCTTTTTTACCCCACTCTACCCTAAGCTTCATTATTTTTAGGCTCTTCAAAAACACTTTACTTATTTAATAGTCTCCACCCTTTGGTAAAAAATCTAAAATTATGGAAAATTAACAAAAATTCAAAATACTGAATTTTTTAAAATTCAACATTTTTCCTTCTCTTTTATAGGATTTAGCTTCATTATTTTTGTCTAATGTAGCAAATTTCTTACTTTACATACTGATCTTTAAATAAAAAACTTTAATAACTTTTCCTGAAAAGCTTGCTTAAAGATTAAAAATCACTATTTTTTTTTTTGGAAAAAAGTTGATCTAAAAAAACGAAAAAAAATTTAAAAATACGTCTTTTTTAAAAATTTTATTGTAGAAATGGGTTGTATTTATCTTAAAAAGTTAGCTAAGGATAGTTTTGCATTCATTTTACAAAAAATTTGCATTTTTTTGATTTTTCGAATTCTTTGGAAAAATGTCATAACATTCGTTCGAGTTAATATTTTTTAATCGGATAAGGCTATGATTTTAAGTTACGTTAATACCTAATAGACTGCCAAATTTCACTTTAATTGGTTAAACCGTTTTCAATTGATGCGCGAACAAAGTTTTGCATACAGACAGACAGAAGGACAGACAGAATTTTTTTTTTTTTTACATTTTTCGAATTATAATGTCTCAAAACGAAAAAATATATAAAAATTTTCAAGTTTGGAGCAATGTACAGACAAAAGTCTGATTTTATTAATATAGATTAAAAACTTGAAATAATTCAAAAAAAAGTCGATTAAACTTTTTGAAAAAAATTAATTCCACAGAATTCTTAATTAAAAATAGGAAAAATTCAAATTTTCAAAGATTTTAATTTGAAACTTTTTAAAAATTCAATTATTTCTAAAAATTCACGCTTTCAATAATTCAATTATAATCTGAAATTTTAACTGAAATGTATTTTTAAATAAATATTTATAAGAAAATTCTACGAGAATTCAATTATTTAAATACAAAAATAAATATTTTATTATATTAAATATTTCTTAAAATTGAATTTTCATAAAGAATTTTATCAACAAATTTTTAAACAATTGAATTCATTTGACGATTTTTAATAAAACTTTTATAATTACATTTTTAGAGGATGAATATGATTAAAATTGTATAAAAAATAATTGAAATTCTATAATGAGTTTAATTAATTCATGAAAATAATTGAAATTCTATGATGAGTTTTATTAATTTATGAAAATAATTGAATCTCTGTAAAGAAATTTACAATTTATGAAAATAATTGAATTATTGCGAAAAAATTTATAAAAAATTTGTAAATAATATTGATAATCCTGGTAAATTTTTATTATTTATGAAAATAATTATAAATGTTTTCGTAGAATTTTATTAAAATTTCTTTAAATAATTGAATTTCGACGAAAAATTTTGTAGTTTATAAAGATAATTGAAATTATGATGAGAATTTTTTTTTAATTTTTGCAAATAATTGAATTTCTGCCAAAAGAATTTTATTCTCGTGATTAATATTGTTATTTATGAAAATAATTGAATTTTGCAAAGAATTTTATTAAAATTCTTGAGAACAATTAAATTTCTGAGAAGAATTTTGATATTTATCAAGATAATTGATTTTCTTCTGAGATTTGCCTTAAAATTTTGAAAATAATATTAAATTCATATTAAAAAATTCAATTAATTTCAACAGAATTGAAATTAAAATTGTATTCAAAATAATTGAAATTCTGCGATGAGTTTCATTATTTAATAATTGAATCCATGTGAAAAATTCTATTTACGAAAATAATTGAATTATTGAGAAGAAAATTATAAAAATATTGTAAATATTTGAATTTCTGTGAAATTTTTATTATTTATAAAAATAATTAAATGTTTGCGTAAAATCTTGTTAAAATTATTTTTAACTACATAATTGAATTCTTTTCTATTTTATTAAAATAGTACCTAGATATTAAAAATCATTGAAATGAGAAAAATTTTCAAAAATAATTGAAATTTTGACAAGAATTTTATTAAAATTTTTGAAAAAAATTAAATTTTGAAGAAAATTTTTTTTATTTCAAGATAATAATTGGGATTTTGTCGAGATTTTTTTGGTCAATTTTAAACATAATTGATTATTGTGATAAGAATTTTATTATTTTTGAAAATAACTGAATTTCTGCAATCATTCGTTACTTCTTCAAAATTCAATTTTTTTTAGTGTTTTGAACTAAAATTCTTCTATAAATCCATTATTTTTAATAATTAATTAAATATAATATTGACAAATTTAACTTATTTCAGAAGATTTTTAATTATTAATGTTTAAACAATTGAATTGTCTTGACAAATTTAAAAAAAAAATTTAAGAATAATTTCATTTTTCAAGAAATTTGATGAAAATTTTATTAAAAATAATTGAAATTTTGCCAAGAATTTTATTAATAAAATTTTTGAAAATAATTGAATTTTGGAGACAAAAATTTCATTATTTATAAAGATAATTGAAATTTTGACGAAATTTTTTGTAAATTTTTCAACATAATTAAATTTCTGCGAAGAATTATTTTATTTTTTGAAAATAATTGAATTCTTTTGTAAAATTTTATTGACATAGTAGACATTGAAAATAATTGAATTTTGACAAATTTTTGAAATTAATTAAATTTCCATGAAGAATTCTATTAAAAATTAAAATTATTTTGAAAAAAATTAAATTGCACAAAAAATGTCATTAAAATTTTTTGAAAATAATTTAATTCTTTGAGAGAACTTTAATTAAAAAGGTTTTGAAAATAATACGAAAATTCTAATAAATAAATTGTAGCAAAAAATTTTTAAAATAATTGAATTTCTTCGATGAATTTTAATAAAATTTTCTAAGAATAATTACATTTTTCATTAAAATAGAAAATTTTATTAAAAATAATTGAAATTTTTCAATGAGTTTTGTTATTTATGAAAATGATTGAATACTTTCAAAAATTGTTATTTTTTATGAAAATAATTGAAGAATAATTTATGAAAATAATTTGTAAATAATTGAAATTTTTATTATTTATGAAAACAATATTGAATGTATGCGTAGAATTTTATAAAAATTTATTTTAAATAATTGAATTCTTTTGGAAAATTTTATTACAGTAGTAGATATTAAAAATCATTGAATTGATGAAAGTTTTTGAAAAAAATGAAGAATTATTAACATTTTTTAGAAATCTACGTTCTTCAAGATTTCTAATGAAATTCATTTAAAATTGAAATTTTACAAAATTCCAAAACCTTTTGAAGTGCATCGACTTATGAAAATTGTAAACGCAATTCTTTGAAAATTGAATTAATTTTGAAATATTTAAATAATTTTCTAATTATTTTACAGGTACATTAGGAAGAGATATATCAACAAAACAGGATCATTATAAAATTTTAACAATCGACGAAGGGAATGCCCTCGAAATATCATGTATCACCAAAGATCCAATTAAATTTTTGTATCCAATTGGAACGGAATCGGGACATACACAGGTAAATAAAGGCAATTGAATTATAAACGATTTAATATGAAACAAAAAATTTTTATTATCAACTTTGTTTTTAATCTAACACATTAGTAATTATTCTTTTTTTCAATACTTTTTACAAAATAATACTTAATTCGCGTCACTTTAGCTCAGAAATTTTTAATTCATTTCTATATTTCTTAAACGAACTTGCATCAAGGCATGGAATATTAAGATGTCTAAAGAATTTTTTCAAATTTGTATATTTTATTCCACTTTCATGTGCGCCTGGAGTAAAAGAAAAAGTTTAATTAAAAACTGTAAATAAAAACGGTGGAAGTAGTTTAAAAAAAAAAATTTTTTTTTTTAAATTTACATTTCAAAAAATGTCGACAAAAAATTTTGAAGTTATTAAATTTGTTTTTTTTTTAACTCACCCTTTACTACTTCGCCATTAATTTTGAAACGAGAAGTATTTCTTCTTTGATCCAGTGAATATTCTTCTCCAGTTGTCACTATATTCCGAATGGAACACTTGTGGCAGCGAATTCTTAAAGTTGAACCAAAACCGCGACGCACTTCAGTCTCGATGAATTGAAACGACAATGCTTCCTTGCATGAGCAACACCACATTTTTTTTGCTAGAAATTTCAATTCTACTATTCGTCGACCATTCAAATAGTCGGGTTCCACCTGTTTTTCTTCAGTTTCTGCCAAGGAATTCTCATTCTCTTCCTCTTGACAACATTCTGGAAATAAAAAAAATAAATTAAATTGAAAATATAATTATTAGTTATATAAATTTGTATGGTGGAATTTTTTTTTAATCCAATCTACGTTCATACCTTCTTGTTTAATTAATATAAATTCTGTCGATTGTGTTGGCTGCTGATCAGTTTCTTGATTAACTTCAATTTTCAGTTTCGGTTGAATTTCTGATAGAAAATAATGACTTTAGAATTAGTAATTTTAAAAAAATTTTTTTTAGAAAATAAATTTATTACATTTTTTTAATAAAATACCTTGCTTTATAATACACTCATCGAATTTTTGTTCCTGCTCCAACATAACCTCACTTTTTTCTTTTCCCACCAAATTTGATGATTTCTTAGGCATTTTTTTCCCTAAATTTTCACTCCACTTCTTCTTTTTCTCGTACATTTTTTTCGACACTATTCTTCCTTTCCATCGATAATTTATTTTTGGCATATTTATCAAAAGTAAAGGAAATGAAAATAAATATTTATTTAATTGAGAATTGTTTCTTTTTTCTTTTTTTTTGATAATTTAAGACACAAGTTTATGAGATGAGAACTTTTGTAGCAGACAGCAAAAAAGTACAAGGCTGGCGAGCTACTTTCGTTTCACAATCTATAGCTTCAACGTTCCCTCCCTGTGAGGCGTTAGTAAAGCACAACTGTTACCAACTTCTGAGCGAAAAAAATACTACAAAAAATATTATTTTCTTAAAAGTTGAAATTAAAAATTGAGTATAGTAAAATTTACTGTTCTAAAAATGTATTTACCTAGTTTTTTGTTTAAAAAAAATGTAAATGTTTTTTTTCAAAAATGTAAATGTTTTTTTCAAAAATGTAATTTTTTTTTTAAAATGTAATTTTTTTTTAAAATGTAAAGAAAAAAATTTTTTTTTCTGCAAGAAAAAAGTAATAAGAGCAAAATATTTAAGAAATAAAAAGTTTTTTTTTTTAGATAAATACATCGAATTTCACAATTTCCCGCGTGGAATCCGATTCCGGTGAAGTCCATCATATTTTTCGACGTCCAAAAGCAATTCATGGGGATTCGGGATTTTATGGTTGTTTGAATCTCAAGGATGCTCGTAATCAAAAATTCGTCAAACGAAGACCCTTTAATTTAACATATCTCTACGTAAAATGTAAGTTATTCGAACGAAAATCCTAAAATAACTGCGATAATTTTAAATCCTCTTTTTTAAATTTCAAATTCAGTTTAAAAAATACTTTTAAAAAAATTTAAAAAAAATGAAAAAATAAAAAAAAAAAAATTTTTTTAAACTGAAAAAAATTAAAATTTTTTTTTTAAATTTAGGAAAGTTTATAAAAAATACTTCACAGAACATTAAAAAATTTATCTGTATTCGAATATTAAAAGAAAATTCAAAATTAATTAAATACTTTAAAAATATATTATTAAAACTATATTTTAAAAAAGTTTTTTTTTTTTTTTTTTTTTTTTAATTATTAAAACTATATTTTAAAAAAGACTTTTACACAAAAATATTTATTGAAAAAAAAGTGTGAAAATTAAAAATTAATTAATTAAAATATGAAAAAAGTATGAAATAGTATTTAAAAAATTTTTTTTTAAAATAAAAATTAATTTGAAAATATTTAAGAAACCATATGAAAATGTATGTTAAAAAATTAGAAGTAAAAAATTTTTGTTATAAAAATTAATTACGAAAGTACTTTTAAAAATTTTTGAAAAAAGAAAAGAGTGAAGAAATCAATTTAAAAAAATAGAAATATAATAATTATAATTCGAGAAATAATGAGAAAATAATTATCGTTTTTGAATAATATGAACATTTAGCGAAAACGAACGCATTTGTGGAAGAGTTATCTCTTAGTATTCATTATGGTCCAGAAGGATCAGATTTGCATATAAACTGTAGACCAACTTCACCAGATTTGCATGTCAAATTGGAACATTATTATCGTGGAAGTCGTACAGTAAGCTCTACTTCTACAATATACTTTATACATTAAACAGCAATATTTATTAAAATGATTTAAATTAAAAAAAAAAATGGTATTAATAATTTTCTCCTTAGAAAAAATTTATATTTTCTTGAATTTTATTATCATAATACCTACAGTATTATTTGATAATTCGTGTTTTATTGTTTATTGAAAAGAAATTAAATTTTCGAAAAATGACAATTTTTTAAATAATTAATAGGTGTTAACGTCGGATCCTAGTGTGGCATTTAATCCAACGTACGGTTTCGAATTAAAAAATGCGACATTCTTAAAAAATAATGGAGTCTATGTATGTAAAACTGTCAGCGAAGATGGTAGACCTCAAGAACTTATTCATACTTATAAAATTCATAGTAGGTACAAAGCTTTGTTTTTCAATTATTAACATTAACCTAAATAATAATTTACGTAAATTATTTATTTTGTGAATTAATTTGAAATTTTGTCCTCATGTATTTTTTTTTCGACAGAAAAGACAAAAATAAATGAACCTCAAATTGGAATGGAGGAGGCAAATCAACATATTGTACGTGGTCAGACGTTACGTTTAAAATGTTACATAATGGTAACTAATGTCACTAACTACGTTGTGAATTGGGAATCCCCAATGGTAATATACTTATCTTTGTAGAGGCGCATGATTATTCCCCAAATGTCATTTGACCGAATTCCATTTATTCGAATTATTATTTTAACGAAATTCCACTTTTGCAAATCGACATTTTTACGAATTGTCACTTTTGCGTAAAGTCATTTTTGCGAAATGTCATTCTTACGAATTGTCATTTTTACGAAATGTCACTGTTACGAATTGTCAATTTTGCGAATCGCCATTTTTACGAATTGTCACGAATTGTCATTTCGAAAACATCACTATTCGCAAAAGTGACAATTCGTAACAGTGACATTTCGTAAAAATGACAATTCGAAAAAATGACTTTTCGCAAAAGTGGCAATTCGTAAATATGGCGATTCGCAAAAGTGACATTTCGTTAAAATAACAGGTTCGGATAAATGGAATTCGGTGAAATGACATTTGGGGAATAATCATGCGCCTCATCCTTGTAAACAAAATTCTTTTAACGTTGAATTGTAACCTTTTTTTAATTCTAATATTATTTTCCACTATTAGATTAATCGATCCAGTCAATTTGTCAATTCCGTGCAAATGGATGCTAACAAATTACTTGTTCAAAATCATTTGGTGAAGACAAATGTTCAAGATTCGGATGAAGGGGATTACAAATGTTTGTTTTGGAATTATGACACGAATGTCACTAAATCCGATGTGGCGTATGTGAAAATTAATGGTGAGAATTTTTTAAATTAAATTAAATTTTAAATTGTTCGCGCACTTGTGCACCAGTTCTATAATATGTATAACTTTCGTTTTTTAGATCCGTCTTTGAAATATTTAAATGTAACTATCCATCGGACAAATGAAACATTCGTACGATATTCAGGAGATGAAGTACTTTGGATTGCTGAAATTGACGCTTATCCAGAAGCTACTATTAAATGGTTAAATTCAACAGGAGGGAATATTGTCGATAGCAAAAAATATAAATTATTTAATTTACATTCAACAACTGGATTACTGATTAAAAATATCAATTCTAATGACTCTGGAGTATATTTACTAGAAGTGTACAATGATTCCAATAGAAAGTTTTTTAATTTTCGCTTAGAAGTGAAAAATTTTCGTAATTAATTCCCAATTTATGTAAAATACTGTATTTTTTAATTTGATTAAAAAAAAAATAAAAAAACACCAAGTAATTCTATTATCCTGTGTTGAAAAATGTTAATATACAATTTTATAAAACATACTAGCAACAAATCGCGCGCTAAAGCGCGCGGCTAACTTCTTATTACTGCCTTTTTAAAATAAAATTAACAATTTTAAAAATAATAAAATTTGAAAATTTTCTAATTTAAATTTTTGTTGAAAATACTAAAAAAAAATTCAATTTTGTAAAATTTAAAAATAATTGCAAAAATTCTTAAAAAAAAAAAAATAAAATTCTTCTTATTAAATTCAACTATGTTCAAATCTTGAAAAACATTCTCGTAAAAATCCCAATTATCTTTATAAATAACAAAATTCTTCTCCAAAGTTCAATTATTTTCAGAAATTTTTCTAATTTTAATGATTTTCAATATCTACGATTTTAATAAAATATTTCCCAAAATGAATTTAATTATTTAAAAAAAAATTTAATTTGAAATTTTAGAAAATGACAATTTTGAATGAATGAATTAAATAATAAAAATTTCAGAGGAATTCTATTATTTACAAATTTTTTATAAATTTCTTCGCAATAATTCAATTATTTTCATGAAGAATAACATTTTTTTAACCAGGAATTCAATTATTTTCATAAATAATAAAAATCATCGCAGAATTTCAATTATTTTTGGTACAATGTTAGTGGAATTTCTCGAAAAATGTAATTATTCTTAAAATTTTTATTAAAATTAATTTTCAAAGATTTTAATGAAATATTTTTTAACAATTCAATTTTTTTTCGAAATAATTTGAATTAAATTCTTCGTAGAATTAAATTAATTTCAATAATATCAAAATTCAATTATTTTTAATATCTACTATTTTAATAAAAATTCACAAAAGAATTCAATTATTTACAAAGAAATATATTATTAAAATTCATCGCAAGAATTAAAGTATTTTTCATAAATAATAAAATTCTTCTCAGGTATTCAATTATTTCAATACAATTATTAAAAAATTCGATTGTATTCAATAAATTAAAGAAATTTTTCAAAAAAAAATTCAATTATTTTCCAAAAATTTTTAATAAAATTCAAAAATTAAATGCTTAATTTCAATTATTAAGAAAGAGGATTATTATAGAAACTTGAAAGAAATTATTCATATAGAATTCAATTACTTTGAAAACTTGTAATTAAAATGATTAAAGAAAGTCCATTATTTTAAAGAAACTCAAAGAAATTCTTCAAAAGAATTTAATTAGGATTATGTAAAATTTTAATAAAATTCTTCCTAAATTCAATTATTTTCATAAACAATAAAATTCTTCGAAGAAATTCAATTATTATCAAATTTTTTGATAAAATTCTTTGCAAGAATTCAATCATTTGCAAATTTTTTATAAATTTTTTCGCAATAATTCAATTATTTAACAAAAAAATTAATAAAAGTTCTTCATAAGAATTCAATTATTTTTGCAAATTTTAATAAAATTCGTTGCAAAAATTCAATTATTTTAAAAAAGTTTGATAAAATTCTTCGAATCAATTCAATTATTTTAAAAAATTTTTGAAAAAATTCTCGGCAAAAATTTCAATTATTTTCAAAAATTTTCCTCAATTCAATGATTTTTATAATATCTACTAAAATTTTTCAAAAGAATTCAATTATAAAAAATTTTATTGAAATTCTGCGCAAACATTTCATTATATTCATAAAATAATTAAAATTTCACAAGGAATTCAATTATTTTCATAAATAATAAAATTTTTTAAGGAATTCAATTATTATTTTCATAAAAAATAATTTAAAATTCTAGAAAATAATAATTGAATTAAAATGATGAAAATCGGAGCAATTAATATCTTCATGTTTTATAAACAATACTTTTATAAGTTGTTTAATTTAAAAAAGTTTTGAATTTTGATTTTTTGAATGTCTTCATTTCTGTCGAAAATCCTGTTCCATAAATAAGATTAAAATATAAATTGTGCAAATATTTGTCTTCTTTTTCTAAAACAAAATAATAATTTTCTTAAAAAAATTGTGATTCAAAAAGAAAATAATGGAAAATAAATAAATTTTCTATTTCCTAATCACAGTTGTTTAATAATTTTCTAATTTTTTTAGAAGTAAAGAACAAAAATAATTTCAATTTGACAAAACATAATATTTAACAAAATTTTAGTCTTTTAATGAAAAGAAGTAAAAAAACTTCTGATGATTTCTATTTTCTATCTAAAGTTAACAAAAAACAAAAGTATAAACAAAAGACAATTCTTCAGAGTGTGAGGGACAGAAAAAGTGAATGAAAGAATGAAAGAACATTCAAATTAATATAGTTAATTTTTTTACTAAGCTGAAATGGAGAATAAAAAACGAAATATACAATATGTATAGTAAGCTATTAAAATAATGTCAAACAGGGAATTATGAACTTATTTTATTTTTCTTTGTTCAACAATTTCAAAATGAGTCACTGCTTTAATTTTCTCGGAGGTTTTGCGCTACAAGTTCACACGAGTTTTAACGGTCCTTATGGAACTTGAAATTCGCGACAAGTTTGCGGGTTCGGTGTATATAGCCAACCCGCATTATGTGAGTTTCAAAGTTAGTGTTAATATTAAAGTTCAAAAAGCAATGAGATGTGTTTTTGATTTTCAAGTCCCTTGATATTTATAATCTTGTTAAATAGAAACTGGGAAATAATTAAATTTCATTTTTGAGAATAACAAAATTGACGAATATGATAATTACACTCAACTTATATAATATCTATTTTAGTAGAATGAAAAATAATATAAAATAAAAAAAATATAAAAACTATTTTCAAATAATTTTGTTCTTCAATTTACAAAGTTGACTATATATAGAGAATTTACATTGCAGACAAAATATTACTATCGATTCGAGTAATTTAAATCGAAATAGACCCATGGGATACATTGAATGACTCTAAACGTTCTATTAATCTTGTATAATAACCGAATTAAATACACTTTAGGGAATTTTCATTCGCTCCTCCTGTTTTTATTTATCGAAAAACATTTTCCAAAGAGGTTTCTTGATACTTGCTGATACTTGTGTTAAACTTAAAATTCTAAATATTTCAATTTTAAAATTCATACTTTTATATTAAGAGTTCTCTATATTAAATAAATTGCAAAAATAATTATTAATTAATTTAATTATTTAAAAATTCATTTTCTAAAGTTATAAATTTCTTATTAAGATAAAATAATGAATGTGAATTCATCAGTTGACTGTTATAATAGTTTTCATAAAGCACGCAGTAAAAATATCACAAAGCCGTTGAGAAACTTGCTTTTCAATTTACGTCAATATTGGTCTAACAGTTGAGCTATATTTAAATAACGAAAACGTTACATGCTTTTAATTAAAGCAGCTTTCGTGTAAATATGAATAAAACCCCCTTCTCGAGCTGAATACATAATAAACGTTTCTTTTATAACAGGGTACCTCCATATATTCGAGAATGTTTCACCTTTTAATAATAAATATAACAATGGTCTTATATTTAAAATTTTGAATCTATATTTTTAAACTATTCTTTCACAGTGAAAAGTTTAACTTTGTTTATTTTAAATGTTTCTTTTTTTATTTGACTCAAACTATAAAATTACCACGAATTTCAAAATAAAACCATCAATTTTTTCAATTTGTAACAAAAATTTCCTTTTAAATAATACTTAAATCAATGAACAACTATCATAAAAAAAATTATTTAATGAATAATAAATAAATAGTTACATAAATATTTCAAAATTAATTTAATTTTCAAAGAGTTGCGTTTACAATTTTCATAAATAAATGAACTATTCAAACGCAACGGTCTCAATTCAAAATTTTATAAAATTTCAATGTTGAATGAATTTAATGAGAAAATTTAATGAACTTAGATTTTTGAAAAATTTTAATAATTCAAAATTCTTTTGAAATTAGTTCAAATTTGTCAATATATAATTAATTAATTATTAAAAATAATAAATTTTTAAAAGAATTTTAGTTAAAAACACTAAAAAATGAGAATGTAAAAATGGAATTTTGAAGAAGTAACGAATGATTGCAGAAATTCAATTATTTTCAAAAATAAAAAAATTCTTATCACAATAATCAATTATGTTCAAAATTTACAAAAAAATCTCGACAAAATCCCAATTATTATATCTTGAAATAAATAAATTATTCTTCGAAATTCAATTATTTTCAAAAGTAGTAAAATTCTTCTCAAAAATTTCAATTATTTCCTAAAATTTTAATAAAATTCTTGGCAAAATTTTAATTATTTTCAAAAATTTTCCTCAATTTAATGATTTTTAATAACTACTACATTAATAAAAAAAAAAACCCAAAAAATTCAATTATCTAGTTAAAAAAAATGTTAATAAAATTCTAAGCAAACATTTCATTATTTTCATAAATAATAAAACTCATCGCAGACTTTTAATTTTTTTTAATACAATTTTAATGAAATTCCTCGAAAAATGTAATTATTCTTAAAAATTTTATTAAAATTTAACAAAGAAATGAATTATTTTAAAAATCTTTGATACAATTTATTTATTAGAATTTAATTATTATTTTCAATACAGTTTTAATGAAGTTTTTACAAAAAATTATATTTATTTTAAAAAATTTTAATGAAATTCTTTGTAACAATTTAATTTTTTTCAAAATAATTTCAATAAAATTCTTCATGGAAATTTAATTAATTTCAAAAATTTGTCAAAATTCAATTATTTTCAATGTCTACTATGTCAATGAAATTTTACAAAAGAATTCAATTATTTTCAAAAAATAAAATAATTCTTCGCAGAAATTCAATTATGTTGAAAAATTTACAAAAAATTTCATCAAAATTTCAATTATCTTTATAAATAATAAAATTTTTCTCCGAAATTCAATTATTTTAAAAAATTTTAATAAAATTTTTGGCAAAATTTCAATAATTTTTAATAAAATTTTCATCAAATATCTTGAAAAATGAAATTATTCTTAAAATTTTTTTTTAAATTTGTCAAGACAATTCAATTGTTTAAAGATTAATAATTAAAAATCTTCTGTGAAATAAGTTAAATTTGTCAATATATATTTAATTAATTATTAAAAATAATGGATTTATAGAAGAATTTTATAGTTAAAAACACTAAAAAAAATTGAATTTTGAAGAAGTAACGAATGATTGCAGAAATTCAATTATTTTTAAAAGTAACAAAATTCTTATCACAATAATCAATTATGTTAAAAATTTACAAAAAAATCTAGACAAAATCCCAATTATTATCTTTAAATAAAAAAATTATTCTTCAAAATTTAATTTTTTTCAAAAATTTTAATAAAATTCTTGTCAAAATTTCAATTATTTTTGAAAATTTTTCTCATTTCAATGATTTTCAATATCTAGGTACTATTTTAATAAAATAGAAAAGAATTCAATTAGTTAAAAATAATTTTAACAAGATTTTACGCAAACATTTAATTATTTTCATAAATAATAAAAATTTCACAGAAATTCAAATGATTACAATATTTTTATAATTTTCTTCTCAATAATTCAATTATTTTCGTAAATAGAATTTTTCACATGGATTCAATTATTTTCACGGGAATAAAATTCTTTTGGCAGAAATTCAATTATTTGCAAAAATTAAAAAAAATTCTCATCATAATTTCCATTATCTTTACAAACTGCAAAAATTTTTCGTTGAAATTCAATTATTTAAAAAAATTTTAATAAAATTCTACGCAAAAATTTAGAATTATTTTCATAACTAATAAAAATTTACCAGGATTATCAATATTATTTACAAATTTTTTATAAATTTTTTCGCAATAATTCAATTATTTTCATAAATTGTAAATTTCTTTACAGAGATTCAATTATTTTCATAAATTAATAAAACTCATCATAGAATTTCAATTATTTTCATGAATTAATAAAACTCATCATAGAATTTCAATTATTTTCATGAATTAATTAAACTCATCATAGAATTTCAATTATTTTTAAATTTTTAATACAATTTCAATCATATTCCTCTAAAATATGTATGTAATTAATTATAAAAGTTTTATTAAAAATTCGTCAAAAGAATTCAATTGTTTGAAAATTTGTTGATAAAATTCTTTATGAGAATTTAATTTTAACAAACATTTTCAATTATTTAATAAATGGTTTATTTTTGAATTCAAATACTTGAATTTTCGTAGAATTTTCTAATAAAAATTGGTTTAAAAATGAATTTCCGAATAATCGATTTATTATTTATTAAAATAATTAATTCTTTTGAGAAATTTTACTACTTGTAATTCCTCTAACAATGTAACTATTAAAAAAAAAATTTTATTAAAATTCTTCAAAAGAATTTAATTATTTAAAAAATTGTTAATAAAATTCTTTATAAGAAATAAATTTTAAAAACATTCAATTATTTAATAATAGATTCACTTTTGTATTTAAATAATTGAATTCTCGTAGAATTTTCTAATAAAAATTGATTTGAAAATGAATTTTAATTTAAATTTTAGATAATAATTAAATAGGAAAATAATTTTTTAAGATTAACTTAAGATTAACTTTAAACTGCGGACAGAATGAATGAAAAAATACGGAGGTTAATATAGTTAATTATTTTAAAAATTATTATTATTATTATTATTATTATTATTATTTTTAAAAATGTGCAAAAAAGTTTGCAGAATAATTTGCAGAAAGTTTACAAAGAAAATTATAAAATAAAAAAATGTTGAAAGTTTAGAAAAAAGAGTTATTGTATATGTATATATTTTTTTAAATTCCTCTTACAATGTTTCGTGCAATCGTTGTCTTTTTTTTTTTTTTTTTTTTTTTTTTTTTTTTTTTTTTTTTTTTTTTTTTGAGTTTCGTTCAGTACAACTTAATTGTACAGGAGCAAATATTATCAGAGTAAAATTGATCATCACTTGTTTCCATGTGTATTTATAAATATATATGAAATGAGTGCGTGTTAAGTGTTTGGCGAGTCGAGTGAAAAGCAGAATTTAATTAAGAACTCGTTGGCTCGATTCTTTAATTTGATTATTTGCCACGCGATGAAAGAGAGGTCTCTTTTATGCGTAAGTAGAAATAAAGACCAGTGCACACAGGTATAATGGATCTGATTGGAATTCGTGGTTCACTAAAATGTTTATTCCACGCCTTTATCTCCGTATATCGTTTCGCAACGATTTTTACTTGATTCTTAATTGCGTTTAAAGGGGTAAAAAAATGCATCTGCAAAGTTGCGTGCCACAGCGAACATATCATCTTTAAACTGAAATTATATATCATGAAATTCTCAATTATGAATAATTTTTCAAATGAATTTCAAGTCTCTTGATATGTCTACAGTTTATTGAACTTTTTAACACTTTATTATTTTTATTTGTTAAAAGTTAAGAATTGTAAAATAAATTTGAAAAAAAAATTAAAAAAAAATAAATAAAAATAAATTTCAATTTTACTACAGTTAATAGCTAGATAAGTAGGTTTAGT
The DNA here is from genome assembly GCF_015476425.1 of Leptopilina heterotoma. Classification (NCBI taxonomy): domain Eukaryota; kingdom Metazoa; phylum Arthropoda; class Insecta; order Hymenoptera; family Figitidae; genus Leptopilina; species Leptopilina heterotoma. The sequence continues at coordinate 537,427 of NW_025110973.1, forward strand.
TTTAACGTTATTTACACTGCGAATTAATTTATAAAATTTTTAAAAATTATTGTTATTTTTGTAAAATTTCAATTTTGAATGAACTAATTAAATAATGAAAATTTCACAGGAATTTTATTATTTACAAATTCTTTATAAATTTTTTTGCAATAATTCAATTATTTTCATAAATATAATCAAATTTTTTACAGAGATTCAATTATTTTCATAAATAATAAGAAAGTTTACAGGTTTTCAATTATTTTCATAAATAATAAAAAACATTAAGTACAGTTTTTCAATTATTTTCATAAATATTAAAACTCATCGCAGAATTTCAATTATTTTTAATGCAAATTTTAACTTAATGTCTCGAAAAATGTATTTATTCTTAAAAATTTTATTAAAATTCATCAAAGAAATTCAATTATTTTAAAAAGCCTTCCTACAATTTATTTATTAGAATATTTAAGTATTGTCAATACATTTTTAATTAAATTTCTTGAAAGAATTAAATTATTTCCAAAAATTTTAATGAATTTCTTAATTTAACAATTCAATTTTTCTCAATATAATTTTAATCAAATTCTTCGTAGGAAAAATAATTTCAATAATAATTTATCAAAATTCAATTATTTTCAATGCTATCTACTATTTCGATAAAATTTCACGAAAAAATTCAAAATTAGGTATTTAAAAAGAAATATTATTAAAAAATTCGTCTCAATAATTCAATTATTTTCAAAAAGTAATAAAATTCATCGCAAAAATTGAATTTTTTCAAAAGTTTAAAAAAATTATCGTTAAAATTTCAATTATCATTATAAATAATAAAATTTTTCTCCAAAATTCAATTATTTTTAAACAAAAATTTTTAATAAAATTCTTGGCAAAATTTCAATTATTTTCAAAAACTTTTCTCAATTCAATCAAATTTTCTACAGAGATTCAATTATTTTCATAAATAATAAAACTCATCGTTAAACTTTAATTATTTATAATTCAAATTTTATAAAGGAATTTCTCGAAAAGAATTCAATTATAGGTATTTAAAAATTCGTCTGAAAAATTCAATTATTTTTCAAAAGTTAATCAAATTCTTCGCAGAAATTCAATTATGTTCAAAAGTTTAAAAAAAATGATCGTAAAAATTTCAATTATCATTATAAATAATAAAATTTTTCTCCAAAATTAAATTATTTTCAAAAAATTTTTAATAAAATTCTTGACAAAATTTCAATTATTTTTAAAAACTTATCTCAATTCTTTTACATTTTTTTTTACAGAGATTTCAATTATTTTTAATAAAATTTTAATCTAATTTCTCGAAAAATGAAAATATTCTTAAAAATTTTATTGAAATTCGTCAAAAAAATTTTAATTACCTAAAATTTAAAAATTTGTTGATGAAATTCTTTAAATGAGAGTTCAATTTTAAAAAACAATTCAATTTTTCAGTAAATTATTTATTTTTTTATTTAAATAATTGAATATTCTCGTAGAATTTTCTAATAAAAATTGATTTATTGTATGAATTTCAGTTAAAATTTTAGATAATAATTAAATATTAAACTCTCTAAATTTGAGTTAGTAAAAATGTTTTCTAATTTGAATTATATTGACTGACTTTTTGCTTTTGAATTAACAGATTTCACTGATACCTAAATAATTATTTCTATTAATTTAATAGTAAAATTTACTAATTCAAAAGCAAAAATTCAGTCACTAATTCCAATTAGTAAACATTTTTACTAATTATAAAATTTAGAGAGAATTTAGATTGAATTTTTAGAAATAATTGAATTTTAAAGAGGTTTCAAATCAAAATCTTTGAATGTTTAAATTTTTCATACTCTTAACTAACAATTCTGTGGAATTAATTTTTTTGAAAAATTTAAATGGAATTTTTTTTTAAAATTATTTCAAGTTTTTATTTTCTAATATACAATTGAAGAATTTCTGAATAATCGATAAAATTTCGTAAAATTGAATTGTAAAAAAAAGAATTTTGAAAATTATCAAAGAAATTTTTCAAAAAATTATTAAAAATAATTAATTTAAAGAAGAATTTTCAAAAAAAATTCTGTAAAACAATAATTGAACTGAAGTGTGATGAAAGTAATTTTGAATAAATTTTATAATAATTAAAGAGGATCAAGTGTTAAAATAACTATTTTATATTATAAGTGTGTTTATATATACAATATATGTGTTTTGTTCATATGTGAATGTATTTTGTGTATATGTATAAATTTATATGTTAATGCGTTTTGTGTATATGTGGAAGTTAATATGTATGTGTGTAAATTTATATGTGAATGCGTTTTGTAATGTACACATGTTATAACTTACATGTGTAAGTTTATATGTGTACGTTAATATGTGAATAATGTGTTTAGTGTATATGTGTAAGTTAATATGCACATGTGTAAATTTATATGTGAATGTGTTTTGTGTATATGTGTATAAGTTGATATTTATATGTGTAAATTTATATGTGAATTGATGTGAATGCGTTTTGTGTACATGTGTCAGTTTATATATATATATATATATATATATATATATATATATATATATATGTACGTTTATATGTGAATGTGTTTTTTGTACATATGTGTTTTGTTTATATGATTTAGTTTATATATGATAATGTGTTTTGTGTGCATGTGTATATATGTGTAAGTTTATATGTGAAATATGTTCTGCGTATATGTGTAAGTTAATATGTATATGTGTAAATTTATATGTGAACGCGTTTTGTGTACATGTGTAAGTTTAAATAAGTACTTTTATATGTGAATGTGTTTAGTGTATATGTGCAAGTTAATATGTACATGTGTACGTTTATATGTATATGTGTTTAGTGTATAAGTGTATGTTAATATGCACATGTATAATACATGTGTACATTTATATGTACATGTGCACATTTATATGTACATGTGCACATTTATATGTACATGTGTCTTCTCTATAAAGATGGAAGTTTATATGTGAATGTGCTTTGAGTACATGTGTTCAAATGTAGAGGCACACATATAAATGCGCCAAACGACTTTTGTACAAAAATACACGAAATCTAACAGACCACAGTGTTTTGACAGGACCAAAACAAAGAATAATTTTCATCTTCCTGTGGTGCTCTTGAATATTCAGGATTCACATCCAAATATTTACCAAGAAGCTCTTCGCCTGCTGACTTCCTTGAAATATTATATTCTGATTACATACTATTAATTTAATTCGCAATGATTTTTAAGCCAAGAGAATATAGGATACAACAAAAATTTATATATATATTAATACAGAGTTTGAATCTCTTCCCAATTCCATAGGTCTTCTTTTCCATCGCAGTTAATTTATTTAAATTGAAATAAAATAGAGAGCCACTATATAGATTCGCGCATTTATTTACTATATCAAGCGAGAAATTTATTTGTGAAAATACGACTAGTAAAAATGGAACAATGCAAAGGAAATAAAAGTCGTCATAAAATAAGCAGGAAGACTATTCAAAGATGTTGAGCACGTAATAGCGAACTCATTGAAACAAATGGGCAAAGCATTATTTTGTATTTTAGAGCCTCACAGTTTAAGAATTGCGGTTAAGGTTTATATAGATACACTTTTTGTCTCTAGTTTTACAGTTTCTTAAACTGTTTTGCAGTCGAGTTAATTTTTTGATGATTTTTTCATGTCAGTGCGCAAGTGAAAACTGAATTACTGAAAAATTAAAATTTATTAAATCAAGACTAGTTATGACTTTCCATTAAAGCTTTTCGAAATCGTATCGACATTCCCTTGATGAAATTTTTCTTAGGGGAGTAAAAAATATGATATTAAAAAATGATTAGTCGTTTAATATTAAAAACCTGTTTATATATTTGTAACTAATTTTAAAAATCTCGACTCCAATCGCGGCGATCATTTTGTAGGCATAAAACTACAGATATCATTACCTACTAAGATCGAAATAATTCGCCAATTGGTAAAGAACAGACAGTCATTTGAGTTTTTAGTATCGTCTTTTATGACTCACAAGGCGAACCACTTCTACTCAAATTCTCCTTAAACGATCTAATGGACTGCATTGGAAACAGTTGGAAAGCATCTTTACGAAAAACCTTTCAGACTAGAGTAATAATTCTGGAATGCACTAAAATTGAGCTCAAGAATTAATTCATAATATAATGTTTCATTGATCCTCCTATAATGGAATCAGTTCTTCAAATTCGTAAATTATTACGTATTTTAATTTTTTTTGTTAATTATAACAATGAATTTAAAACAATTAAGATAACGTGACGGTTCACCGCAAAATATGTTTGTATGTTACCCATTTTTTCCTTCTACTAGATGTATAGAACCTACTATGTAGGTAGGATTGTATAAAAAAACGTCGTTTTTTTAATGTAATAAAATAAATTTATTGACGCTTTATGCACATTGATTACTCTTGATCTATTATGGCTTTATTATAACTATTTAAATAGATAGAAAAGAACAAATTTCATTAACATCTTTACAATATTATCTCTACTGATGACAATAGATAAAAACGAATTGCATATTTACAAAAGTTAAATAAATACATATTCTACTTAAATTAATGATTAAATAACACGTTCAGTATGTGTAATAAATTAAAATAAAAATAGTTTCTGTCTAAAATTTACACTCCTATGAAATATTCACCTACCCTTGATTTTTTTCATTCAATTTCATAATGATATTCACTTGCCAGTTAATAATGTTTGGAAAGTTCCACCACTTGAAACTCCATTCTTGACAGTTGGGTAATTACGTAGGCAATTAGTAGCTTCTCGACTGAAAAAGAATTTTTAAAATTGTTCAACTTTATTTCACTTTATTTACTTTAGAACGTTTTTGGAACGTTCCAAAAAATGTCTTTTTGGAATGTCCTTTGAACTGGCTTGGGCATTATGGGTATTTCTTATGTTATGTTATGTTATGTTATGTTATGTTATGTTATGTTATGTTATGTTATGTTATGTTATGTTATGTTATGTTATGTTATGTTATGTTATGTTATGTTATGTTATGTTATGTTATGTTATGTTATGTTATGTTATGTTATGTTATGTTATGTTATGTTATGTTATGTTATGTTATGTTATGTTATGTTATGTTATGTTATGTTATGTTATGTTATGTTATGTTATGTTATGTTATGTTATGTTATGTTATGTTATGTTATGTTATGTTATGTTATGTTATGTTATGTTATGTTATGTTATGTTATGTTATGTTATGTTATGTTATGTTATGTTATGTTATGTTATGTTATGTTATGTTATGTTATGTTATGTTATGTTATGTTATGTTATGTTATGTTATGTTATGTTATGTTATGTTATGTTATGTTATGTTATGTTATGTTATGTTATGTATGTTATGTTATGTTATGTATGTTCTGTTATGTTATGTTATGTTATGTTATGTTATGTTATGTTATGTTAGTTATGTTATGTTATGTTATGTTATGTTATGTTATGTTATGTTATGTTATGTTATGTTATGTTATGTTATGTTATGTTATGTTATGTTATGTTATGTTATGTTATGTTATGTTATGTTATGTTATGTTATGTTATGTTATGTTATGAAATATAAAAAAAGGGAAATTAAAATTAAATAATAGTAATAATTACTTTAAATTGTAAGTGATGGATTGCTGACTGCATGGTGAGAATTTAAATTGATTTCTGTTCATAGAAATTGGACTCATTATATAACCATATTCTGAGGGACATCCCGATGCTCCTGGAAGATCTTGACTTGGATCACCGGGATCACCATCGTGGTAAGCACCAAGTCTGTATTTAAAATGTTTTTTTTTATCAACAAATTTTAGATTGTACAGAACTAGAAAATAATAATAATAAATTGTCTACACAGTCTTATTATTAATAATTAAATAATTAAATAATTTCCACTTACATGTGAGCTACTTCATGAGTTGCAGAAACAACACCACCATAAGAGCCATCATCTTTTATAATCGCTGCGCTGTAAATCATATTTGACACTTGTTTACAAGCTCCGCCTGTAAATGCTACACCTAGAAAGGAATATTAAAAATAATTTTTACTATCGACGAACATTTTCTTTTATGCTTAAAATTTATTTTTGTTTGTATTTAGATGTAAAGAATTAAATGTAATGTAAATTTACCACCAACATCGCTGCCGTAACCGATGTGCATTAAATTACTTCCCGTCATAAGAACGGCAATATCATAATCAGTGTGGAATTTAAAGCTGTTTTGATTGTATAAAAATCTACTGAATTCATCTAATACGAAATTGTAAGAATAACTTGCTTGATAGTTAGAGAACGGCAGTTGATCCTGTCATTTGAAAAATTGTAATTAAAATTTAACAAAAAAAAATTGATGTTAAAAATTGAAATTTAACAACAAGAACAAAAATTAAAATCCGAAAAGAAAATAAAAAAGAATAAAAAAAATAAGAATACTATAAATAAAGGTACTGACAAAAAATAACTGTACCTGAACTATAACAATTCCAGCAATGTTTATTAGAATTCCAGGACTCCTCAAATTTCCAAATCTTATGTCCACTTGCTTCCAAAACGACACAACATATTCTACTGTTCGATAAATATCATTTCCAAAGTGGCTGAAAAAATAATTCTAATTTTTTACATAAAGAATTAAAATAATAAATTACGAGAATTGCACTTATTACGATATTCGAAAAAGAAAATATTTTATACAAGATTTTATAGAAGTTTGACCGTAGATTACGAATGTGATGTTAGTTCTTCAAAATCCAACATGGCGGATCCAATATGGCGGGCGATTTTTTAAAAATTAAATGCATTTGCCTGAAACTTGTTACATGGGGGTTTTCGAGAAAAATTTTACTCAAAGATTCGTAATCTACTGTAAAAATTCAACAAAAAATGATAATTAAAATTTAGAAACAGAAATAAATTTAAGAGCTTATCAAAAAGCAGTCAGGACTTAAAAATTAAAGGAAAAATAAAATTTAAATGTTTCAGTGAATATTTACCTAAAAAGCAAACTGTCGACCATAACAAGAATTTCTGGATAAACATTATTTACGCTTGATCCATAATAATCACACGATTGATAGTATGGTAGACCTTCTAAAAATCACGAGTTTACATATTAGAGTACAATCATTAAATTTTTCATTATTAAGGTAATTATAAAGTAATCGAATAATGTATATATAATTAAATATAATTAATTATATAAAATTAATTAAATATAATTAATTATAATTAATTATATAAAATTAATTTAAATAATTAAAATTACATTAATTATGTATTAGTAATTAAATAGAATTAATTCAAAATAAATAAATAAATAATTAAAATCTCATTATCAGTAATTAAATAAAAATACATATAAATAAGGTAATTAATATAAATAATTAGAAATATATGTGACGCGCTTTCAAGAAAGGAGAAGCACAAAGTTTAAGGTTATGTTTATAATTTTTGGAGTAAAAATACAGAAAAAGAATTAATTTCTATTGCAAATTATTTATAGTTAGGTCTTTATTAAATACTAAATATTGAATATAAATATTTTTTAAATTTACATAATTAAAAGGAATCATTTAATTAAAGTAAAAAGAACATAAACATAACCTTAAAGTAATTTTCTTCTTAGGTGTCTTTATAGGGAGAACGCCACATATAATTATATATTTAATTATTTTAATAAAATTAATTACAATAAAGTAATTGAAATTAAAGTACCTGATTAAATTAATTTTTATGAAACATTCGGTAAAGTAAAATTTAACGATTAAAATTAGTTACCAATTATAGCTCTTCTGCGCCTCTTTCCGGCAGTATTTGTTTTATAACAATCCTAAAAAATAAAAGTAGAGTGTAAAAGTCAAAATAAAAGTAAAGTGCTTATTAATTTTAAATTATTATTAAAAAAAAAAAAAAAAAAATTATTCTTATTATTATTATTTTGAAATAAAAAATTTAATTTTTTAATTTTAGTTAAAAATTTTCTTACATTGTAGTCTTGACCACTGTTATAAACAGGAGGAATATTTTGCATAATCTAAAATCAAAAATTAATTTAGTATTAATATTTATAGGTAAGTGTCAAAAAAAATTATGAACTTTAAAATTATTATTTAATTCTTTTATAAGAATTTTTTTTTAAACTTCTTACAAAATGAATCATATGATCGATGTTGTGGGAAATTTTTACATTAAATTATAAATGAAAAATATTTTGAAAAAAAATTTATAAATGAAAAATATTTTTAAAAAAATTTATAAATAAAAAATATTTTTTAAAAAATTTACCAATAAAAAAAAATAGATTATATTAGAATTTAAAAAAGAAAAAAAGTACTTGCCCCTGACTGTAAAACATACTGTATATTGTTTGGATACATATAATTTGACTGGGCAATGTAAACTGGCGTATTCCAATTTGCTAGAAATCCTCCACTTGTAACTTTATTATTATGATTATTATCCTGATTAACTGCATATTCAGTGCCTGCAAAAAAAAAATTTTTTTTAAATGAAAAACAAAAAATTGTTATTAGTATTATTTTTTATTAGTGTAATAGCAATAATTATTATAATTAATAATAATAATTAAAAAAAATTTTTTTAAAATTATTATTAGGTATTAATAATAATAATTAAAAAATAAATAAATTCCTACTAAATTATAAATTAAATTTAATAATAAAATTATAATTATTGTGTTTTACAACAGTGACGTCATAATGGTGCAAATGCCCCTAAATAATTATAATAATTATGATAATAATAATTATTTATCATTAGGTATTATGAACTAATAATGAACTTTATAAATAATTTTTTTTTTTTAAATAAATTACTTATAAACAAATAATAATGAAATTTCTCTGTTTATTACAATTTATTATTTATTTATTATTTATTTATTATTTATAATTATTTTTTATTATCATTCTTTTATATTAATTGTTATAATTGTAATTATTATATGATCATCTTAATTATAAATACTATTATTATTTTTTCTTTATTATTATTATTATTAATATTAATTTAAAAATTTTAATTTAAAAAATAAAATTTACCTGTCTGTTGTGACACTTGATAGTATGGCATACTATTGCTTTGTGAATCTGGATAGTTTATCTAAAAATTTATGATAAATAACAAATATAAACTTCACTTTTTGATAATAAATAAAGAATTTAGTATTTAAATAAATTTATAAAAAAATATAATGAAAAAAAATTTTTCAAATATAAAGTAAAAATTTTACCTGATAATAATCAGCCGAAGAAGTGTGAATAAATAAAAATATAGCGAGTAGATACATATTTGGATTGAAATAAAATTAATATCACTGAGCGTTCACAAAAAATAATCACCGTCGTCTGAAAAATTAATTATTAACTTTATATAATTATTAATTATTAATTATTATAACTGTTAAACAATTTTAAATAAATATTAAGTATAAAAATAGTAGTAACAGAAAAAGAACGGAATTAAATTTTTTTTAAATAATTAATATAAAATTATTAATTTAAATTAATTAATTAAAATAGATTAATTAGTTTATTATTTTAGTTTTCTAATCGTTCTTTATTATTTAACAAACAAAGTGACTATTTTGATTTTCATAAATTTTTTTTTTTTTTTTTAATTAGAAAACAAATAATTGACAATTATTATTCTTATTATTTAGAATTTAATTTTTTTTTACAAAAATAAAGAAATTGAATTAAAAAACTTACCAATTTTCGATGATAAAAAACACTTTTAATATAAATTCACTCCACATATATATTATATATATATATTTAAATATATAAATATTGTGATAAATTCACAGCAACTTATATTTTAGGACGGTAGAAGAAAAAGTAACTGCGCATCACGTAAGCCAAATTTAAAATGCCATGGTATTGGAAATTTTTTTTTCAAATTTCATTTCAAAAATTTTTGTCGTACCTAAATGACTACCTTATTTTTTTTCTGTTAATGACCTGCACACGCATCAATAATAATTACGTACGGATAATCCTTACGACTAGACTTGAAAATTTTTCCAAGTTTCAACAGTATTTAAGCAAATATTTTTCTCTAATGAATTCAATTATCTGATAATAATGAACCATTCTTCTTGTTCAATTGAACATTGTGCTTAATTATTGACTATGTGGAAATTCCCCATTTCACATATATAATTATATTGTATACAAAGTGAAATTGGAATTTTTCTCTTATTGTTAACAATATTAATTAATTAGTTATTAATTAACTATAATAATCGACAAAATTCTTTCATTCATTCTTTTTGTTTATACCTCAAGTTAGAATTTTGTGTACGCCTATGTTTTTTTGTTTTTATAGATCACTTTTTTTTAATTAGTAACTTTAAAAAAAAAATTAAAAAAAATTTTTTTTTTATTTATTTTTTTAATTTAATTTTATATTATAATAAAAAAAGTTATTCATTACTTTAGTTTACTTTTGAGCTGGATGCATTTTGTTTATAAAATTGTTATAAACAAATAAGAAAGTTAAAAATTGTTATAAACAAATAGGAAAGTTAAAAATTGTTATAAACAAATAGGAAAGTTACAAAATTGTTAATTAAACAAATTAGAATTGATTCTACGATTAAAATCAAAAAGTGAAGAATAATAGTTAATAAATAATATATTATATATTTTTAATGAATAATATTTAGTGTAAAAATTAATTTTGTAAGTCATTTGTTTATAAAATTGTTATAAATTCAAAAGAAAGTTTAGAATTATTTATTACAATAAGAACCATTTATTCTATTAACAAATTTGAAATAATAATTAGTATTCATAAAGTTAATACAATAAAATAATTATTTTTTGAAAAATGCATTTTTTTATATAATTGTTATAAACAAATAAAAAGTTAAAAAAAATTTTTTATGCAAATAACAATTGATTCCTCAAATAAATTTTAAAATTTATAAAAATTAATAAAGTTAATAAAATATTTATTCTTTAAATTTGCATTTTGTTTATAAAATTGTAATAAACAAATAAGGAATTTAAAGAGTGTTTTTTTTATACAAATAACAATAAATTCAAAAAGTGATTAATAATAAAGTTCATAAAGAATATTTAATATAATAATTATTCTCATCGAAATGCATTTTGTTTATAAAATTGTAATAATAAAAAAAAAATTTGTTTTTTTATGAAAATATATTTTGATTCCATAAACAAATTAAAAAATGAATAATAAAGTTGAGAAACAAGATTGAATAAAATAATTTTTTTTTCCATCATGCATTTTGTTTATAAAATTGTTGTAAACAAATAAGAAAGTTATAAATATATTTTGATTTCATAAACAATTTAAAAAAAGAATAATAAAGTTAACAAATAAGATTAAATAAAAATAATTATTTTAATTCAAACATGCATTTTGTTTATAAAATTATTATAAACAAATAAGAAAGTTATAAATTGCTTATCATATAAATAGCAATTGATTCATTAAACAAATTCAAAAAATAATCAATAATAAAATAAATAATATCTAATAAAATATTTATTTCTTTAGAAAGATATAAATTTTATTTATAATTTTGTTATAAACAAATAAGAAATTTGTTTTCCTTTACAAATAACAATTGATTTTTTAAATAAATTTAAAAATTGTTATTAAATAGTGAAAAGTATAAAATATTGTTTATTAATAATAATAAGAAAAAATAAGTAAATATAATAATAATATAACAATAAAAAAATAATAATGATGATAATAGTAATCATAATTATTATTATCATTATTATTCTTACTGTTTTTATCTTAATTATTTTTTATCCGTAATTAGCAGATCTTTAACTACAGAATTCATTAAAGATAGAAAGCTTGTTTAGATGTCATTACGACAAATTATTATTGGTCAATGACCATTTATCTCATTTTGATATTCACAATTTTTATGAGATATTATTATAATTTTCTAATCTTGTGTCAATCAGAAACATATATTATTTTATTTTTCATCAATCTCTGATTAACAAAAAAAACTCTTCATTCTAATAAATGATAAAATTATGCATTTATTAATTAACGTATAATATTTTTAAAACAATAAAACATATTTATTATTTTATGATGTAATTTTTTAAAATTTTTACAACTTTTTTTAAAAGGTGAAAGTAATTTTCTTTGTTTATTATGTTAGTTATTAAATTTTATTGTTTTATTATTATAAAAAAATGCTAAAAATAAATTTTAAAAAATGAAAAATTAATGAAATTGTTGCAAAAATTGTAATTTACATTAAATTAATAATTATGTTTATACAAAAAATCAATTTCAATAAACTTCTTATATTTTATATTATTTTCTTTATTTTATTAATTTTTAAATTTTATTTTAATTTCATTTTTTTTATAAATACAGAAATTAATAAAATATTACAATTGTTAATTAATATTGTTTATAAAATAATTACTAGAACGGACATTTTTCACGCAATAAATATTTTCTAGTAAATTTTATTTTACTATACTTTTACAAAAAAATAAAAATACTTGTTGAATATTTTTTTTTAACATTTTCATTTTATGACAAACACACACATTACACATTTCATCTTATCTTATTATTTATTATTTTGAAAATTCAATAAATTGCTTTTAAAAATTCCAGAAGTCCTATTTTTATTGATTAATATTTTACTTTTACATTACCATATGAATTAATTATATTAAAATTTTCTTGAAAAGTAAAATATTTATATTTCATAAAAAAAAATTTTTTTAAATTAAAAAAAAAAAATTTATCGTCAAACAAAAAATATTAATTACTTTAGTGATTATTTAATTATTAGTAATTAATTATATCGAGTAAGAAAAGAAATTAATATAATTAATTTTTCAACTTTATTAATAGTAATATTTAATTTCGAAAGATTAAATTAATAATGATTAAAATAAAACAAAAGAATTGATTATCTCTAAAAATCATGATTGGTTTATAAATGCAGCTTATCGTTAAACTCAACTATTAATGTCTTTTTTATTATATATATATATATTATTTGAGTTCAAAATTATAATTTCCATAATTAATTTATTGAATAGAAGTAATGCTTATTGACAGTAAATTAAGAAATTTTTATAACTGCTAAAAAATATTTATAAAATGACCTTAATATATTCAAGAGACTTGCAACTTTCAACAGTAATAAAATATTTTATATGTTAAAAAGTAATAATGATAATAATAATAAAATGCATTATCTAAATGTAAAAATAATAAAACGTACAATTACACGAACAATGTTTATGACTATCGTTAAATGAATATATTTTAAAAAAATATTCTAAGTAGGAAAAGAGAACAAAATTTTTCGTAATTTATTTATATAGATATTTCTTTGTGTTGAACTAAGTTACCTAATTTATAAATAATTCAATTATTCAATTATTTTTATCACAATAATTTAAATACCTTCACTAATAATAACATTTTTCCTGGAAATTCAATTTTAAAAAAAAAATGTTTAATAAAATTCTAAGCAAAAATTTAATTATTTTCGTAATTAATAAATACTCATAGAAAAATTTCAATTATTTTTAATACTATTTTAAATTAAATAATTGAAGAAATTTAATTTTTTTTTAAACATTTTATTAAAATTTTTCGTAATAATTCAATTATTTTTATAAATTAATAAAATTCTTGTGAGGAATTTAATTAGATGAAAATTTTATAAATATTATTAGCAACTATTTCATTCTTTTCATAAATAATAAAATTCATCGCAGGATTTCAATTATTTTAAATATAATTTTACAGAAATTACTAAAAAAAATTTAATTATTCTTAAAAATTTCATTTCATTTCCTCGAAAAAATTAATATTGTTTAAAAAAATGTTTTTTTTTAAATTCTTGAATTTAATTATTTACAAAAATATTAGAATTTTCCACAGAAATTCAATTATTTTCAAATATTTTAATAAAATTGTTCGAAAGAAAGCAATTATTTTAAATACAAATTTAATACAAATTTGTTGATATAATTCAATTATTCTTTTAGATTTTAATAAAATTCTTTGGAAGAATTCAATTATTTACATAAATAATACTTTGAAAGAAATGAATTATTTTAAAATATTTTATTAAAATTGTTCAAAAGAAATCAATTATTTTATTAAATACAATTTTAATTAAAATTTTTTTGAAATAATTTAATTATTCTTTTAGATTTTTATGAAATTCATGCCAAGAATTCAATTATTTTCATAAATAATAAAACTTTTCTGAGGAATTCAATTATTTTTGAAAATTTTAATAAAATTTTACGCAAACATTTATAATTATTTTCATAAATAATAAAATTCATCGCAGGATTTCAATTATTTTAAATACAATTTTACAGGAATTACTCAAAAAATTTAATTATTCTTAGAAATTTAATTTCAATTCGTCGAAAAAATCAATTATTTAAAAAAATGTTTTTTTTTAATTCTTTGGATGAATTCAAAATTTTGACTTTTTCAAAATATCTTTTTTTAATTTTAATATATTAATAAGTAAAATAAATCAAATTACAAATATAAATAGTGATTTTTGAAGGGTTTTTTACAAGCTACAAGCTGGTGATGCAAAAAAATGATTTTCATTTAATTTGACCTTGAAATTCAAGGTCAAATTCTTAATTTCAATATATCTCAAAATCGGTTTTCTATTTTTTTTCTAAACTATCCCAATGGAAAGCTTACCTTTTTTCCTATGAGTCATGTAAAAATCAGAGTGGGACCTTGAAAAGTTTTGCAGAAAATTATAATTTATTATTACTTAATAGGGAAAATGATGATTTATAATTATTTTCTGCAAAACTTCTCAAGGTCCCACTCTTATTTTTACATGTCTCATAGGAAAAAAGGTAAGCTTTCTATTGGGATAGGTTAGAAAAAAATTTAAAGAATAGATTTTGAGAAATATTGAATTTAAGAAATTGACCTTGAATTTCAAGGTCAAATTAAAACAAAATCATTTTTTGTCACAACCAGCTTGTAGCTCGTAAAAAATTCTTCAAAAATCACTGTTCACATTTGCAATTTGATGAATTCATCAATTATAAATCACAATTTTCCTAATAAAATAAAGATAAATTATGATTTTCTGCAAAACTTTTCAAGGTCCCACTCTCATTTTATCATGGCTCATAGAAAAAAAGGTAAGCTTTCCATTGGAATAGGTTTATAATATATTGAATTTGAGAATTTGACCTTGAATTTCAAGGTCAAATTAAAAGAAAATCAAAAGAAAATCGTTTTTTGTCATCCCTAGCTTGTAGCTCATAAAAAAGCCTTTAAAAATCACTATTCACATTTGTAATTTGATTAATTAATCAATTATAAATCACCATTTTCCTTATAAAATAATGATAAATTATGATTTTCTGCAAAACTTCTCAAGGTCCCACTTTCATTTTTACATGGCTCATAGGAAAAAAGGTAAGCTTTCTATTGGGATAGGTTAGAAAAAAATTTAAAGAATAGATTTTGAGAAATATTGAATTTAAGAATTTGACCTTGAATTTCAAGGTCAAATTAAAAGAAAATCATTTTTTGTCACATCCAGCTTGTAGCTCGTAAAAAATCCTTTGAAAATCACTATTCACATTTGCAATTTGATGAATTCATCAATTATAAATCACCATTTTCCTTATAAAATAATGATAAATTATGATTTTCTGCAAAACTTCTCAAGGTCCCACTCTCATTTTTACATGGCTCATTGGAAAAAAGGTATGCTTTCCATTGGGATAGGTTAGAAAAAAATAGAAGACCGATTTTGAGATATATTGAATTTGAGAATTTGACCTTGAATTTCAAGGTCAAATTAAAAGAAAATCGTTTTTCGTCATCACAAGCTTGTAGCTCGTAAAAAACCCTTTAAAATCACTATTCACATTTGTAATTTGAATAATTAATCAATTGAAATTCACCATTATCCTTATAAAATAATGATAAATTATGATTTTCTGTAAAACTTTTCAAGATCTCACTTTGATTTTTACATGGCTCATAGGAAAAAAGGTAAGCTTTCCATTGGGATAGGTTAGAAAAAAAAGTAGAAATCGATTTTGAGATATATTGAAATTAAGAATTTGACCTTGAATTTCAAGGTCATATTAAAAGAAAATCGTTTTTCGTCATCTCTGGCTTGTAGCTCGTAAAAAACACTTTGAAAATCACTATTCACATTTGCAATTTGATTAATTAATTAATAAAAAATCACCATTTTCCTTATAAAATAATGATAAATTATGAGTTTCTGCAAAACTTTTTAAGATTCCACTTTGATTTTTACATGGCTCATAGGAAAAAAGGTAAGCTTTCCATTGGGTTAGGTTAGAAAAAAATTTTAAAGAAACGATTTTGAGAAATATTGAATTTAAGAATTTGACCTTGAATTTCAAGGTCAAATTTAAAGTAAATCAAAAGAAAATCGCTTTTCGTCAACTCTAGCTTGTAGCTCGTAAAAAACCCTTTGAAAATAACTATTCACATTTATAATTTGATTAATTAATCAATTATAAATCACCATTTTCCTTATAAAATAATGATAAATTATGATTTTCTGCAAAACTTCTTAAGGTCCCACTCTCATTTTTACATGGCTTATAAGAAAAAAGGTAAGCTTTCCATTGGGATAGGTTAGAAAAAAAATAGAGAACTGATTTTGAGATATATTGAAATTAAGAATTTGACCTTGAATTTCAAGGTCAAATTAAAAGAAAATCATTTTTTGTCACAACCAGCTTGTAGCTCGTGAAAAATCCTTCAAAAATCACTATTGACATTTGTAATTTGATTTATTTTACTTATTAATATATTAAATCGAAATAAAGATATTTTCAAAAAAAAGTCAAAAGTAACGTTCTACAGAAATGTTACAAATATTCCCCAGTAATATTTCATGCCACTTGGCGAGTGTTAAGATAAAGAATAAGAAGAAAAAGATATTTGCGAGTTTTAGTGGCTGCAAGATTAATTCAAAGCATGAGGTATTGTATAGCGCATTGAGCCATAAAAGAACTTGAAACATTTGGTTTTGACGACCTGAGTCGGTGACTACCATTACTTATAGGTCTAAACTTAACCTTGCTACACAAAGCTTAAAACTGTTGTTTTAAGTCTCTCAGTACTTAAAAGCAAACAAAGTCTTAAAACTTGTGTGGATATACAGCGAGGGAGACTTTACTCTTCGTTCTCGTAAACGAAGTGATTAAGGCGATGCAATGCTGATGCTGAAGTTCTGATGGGCAGAAATTTCCAAGAGATTCTATTGTTACCGTTTCATATCGTATGCAGCAATGTAACTTTTGGTGAATTGCGCAAAACAATCTTTGCAACATTATTCAAAAATTTTTTCTGATAACTTTTAGAAAATTTTTACTGCTGATGCTGTTAGAAATAACAAAATTTATTTAAATGTTTTGAGGAGATTTTAATTTTACTTTCTTGGGGAAGAATCTATCTGGTAAATTCTAAAACCATGTAACTGATTTTCTCAAAGGGAGGACTTTTTGAATAATTTAATTCATGTAAAAATTTAATTTTAATTTTACATCTTAGTTAAAAATAATTTTTTTATTTGACAGTTTGAGCTTAAATAACTTGTTATCAAAAAAATGTCCACAGGATAAACGTCATCACTTGTGTACCCTAGAGATCTCGAAAAGAAAATGAAAAGCTTATTCTACAGAGAGAGAAACAATTTTATTGTTCAACATTTACAGATCATTATTTTCGTTACAAAATTTAATATTCAATAAATGAAAATAAAATTTTTTCGAATTGGACTTTCTAATCGAGTTGAAGTAGATTGTTCAGTTGAAAAGTTTCCTCCCTTCACAGTGAATCGCATCACTTAGTAATTCTCCTAAATTGTGCGACTAAAGCTGAATGAAACTCGTGCGAACTAAGTAAAGTATGTCGGTGACGATATCTCTCCAGTCTAATGGGATTGCAGGATTGTCTTTCTTGCCAAAAGGAAACGGACGCCAGGACTTTCCTTCTCAGAGGGGGTGAAGTGTACCACCCTTCATTTCTCCTTCACTCCACTAAACAAAGACTTCAGCTTCACTGACAGAAAACTGTTATCAAAGAATCAACTTTTTCATTCACAAACTTTTATGTTAAAACTTTATTTTAACAGCTTTCTATCACTCTTTGACAAATTTAACTTTCATAAAAGCGAATAAATTTATATTTCTATCTTGAGAACATAACAAAAAATTCTTTCAAAGTTATTGTATTCTGATAAAGTGAAAAAAATAATAACAATTATTAGATGCTAAATACTTTGGTCTAGACAGTTATTCATATGTTATTACATCCATATGTTTATCGATAAGTGATAATCAATTTCTAAATTTTAAATTCGAAAAATAATGCAATTATTTTTAATACAATTGGAAGAGGATACTTTTTTTAAAAGTGATTCTCTCGTTAATGTTTCATTCTCTTCCGCAGTTTGCAGACTCAAAGATGTTTTAAAGTACTTTTTATGGTCCACCTCAGGCACTCGAAAGGAGAAATATTAAATTACCCGAAACTCAATGGTTTAAGTACGACAAAGAGAGTTGAAAAGAGGAAGAGTAAAAAATTTATGCACTGTACACGACGAGGGCAGTCTGTATATGGCCTTATCCAGTGCACTGGCGGCACATCCGTGTTTCGGCGGCTCAGCACGCTACGATAAATCTTGCAGTCCGATCTCATGCATTGCGGAAGCCGTAATTCAACCTCGAACTGTAATAACGGCGCTACTCTTCGAATCGCTATTACTTCTTGTTTTTGGCGCAAACTCATGATATCCATTTTATGTAATACTGTTGATTAGGGTATTTTCAAAAAAATTTTTTTTCCCCTATCCAATATAAATGTCAAAATTAATTTATTTTATTTATCCTGTCGACATTTTTTGGGATACCCTACTTTTTAGAATATTCTTTTCTATTTTCAGGGTCTGGGAGTATTATTATAGAAAATTATCACAACAAAAAGCAAATAACAAGTTATTTAAGCTCAAACTGTCAAAAAAAATTATTTTAAACAAAGATGTAAAATTAAAATTAAATTTTTACATTAATTAAATATTTCAACAAGTCCTCCCTTTGAGAACAACAGTTACATGATTTTGAAACTTAACATGTAGGTTTCTCCCCAAAAAGTAAATAACAGGTTATTTAAGCTCAAACTGTCAAATAAAAAAATTATTTTAAACTTCACGGAGAAAAAAAGATTATACAATTAGGAATTTAGAAAATAAGATCATACTGAATATAATCTCATTAATACCCTTTATAAGCTATTTACAACATTTTAATCTTTTAGAATTATTTCTGGTATTTACAATGGATTATACATTTTATAATCCAAAATCGAATCAAATTAAAATTCTAAATTATAACTATACGGGTAAAGGTGCTACTACTTCAAAAAAGAAATAAAATTTTCTATTCTTCAAGATTGAGTAAGGCTCAGTCCCTACTTGAAATCTGGCAATTTTCAGATGATTAGAATTCTTAATTTGAAAGAAATAAATTTTTATTTTCGTTTTTACCAAATTTTGATTGTCTGATGGCGTTCGGGTGAGGGTGCTACTACTAAAAAATTAAAAAAAAATTCTCTATTCTTCAGGATTGTGTAGGGCTCAGTCCCTACTAGAACTCTGGTAATTTTTAGATGATTAGAATTATTAAATTTGGTAGAAATAAATTTTTATTTTCGTTTCTACCAAATTTTGATTGTCTGATGGCGTACGGGTGGACCTGCTACTACTTAAAAATTGAGATAAAATTTTCTATTTTTTAGGACTGTGTAGGGCTCAGTCCCTACTAGAACTCTGGTAATTTTCAGATGATTAAAATTATTAAATTTGGAAGAAATAAATTTTTATTTTCGTTTTAACCAAATTTTGATTGTCTGATGGCGTACGGGTGAGGGTGCTACTACTAAAAAATTAGAATAAAATTCTCTATTCTTCAGGATTGTGTAGGGCTCAGTCCCTACTAGAACTCTGGTAATTTTCAAAAGAATAGAATTGTTAAATTTGGAAGAAATAAATTTTTATTTTCGTTTTTACCAAATTTTGATTGTCTGGTGGCGTACAGGTGGACCTGCTACTATTTAAAAATTGAGATAAAATTCTCTATTTTTCAGGATTGTGTAGGGCTCAGTCCCTACTAAAACTCTGGTAATTTTCAGATGATTAGAATTATTAAATTTAGAAAAAATAAATTTTTATTTTCGTTTTTACAAAATTTTGATTGTCTGGTGGCGTACGGGTGGACCTGCTACTACTTAAAAATTGAGATAAAATTCTCTATTTTTCAGGATTGTGTAGGGCTCAGTCCCTACTAGAACTCTGGTAATTTTCAGATGATTAAAATTATTAAATTTGGAAGAAATAAATTTTTATTTTCGTTTTTACCAAATTTTGATTGTCTGATGGCGTACGGGTGGACCTGCTACTACTAAAAAATTGAAAAAAAATTCTCTATTCTTCAGGATTGTGTAGGGCTCAGTCCCTACTAGAACTCTAATAATTTTCAGATGAATAGAATTGTTAAATTTGGAAGAAATAAATTTTTATTTTCGTTTTTACCAAATTTTGATTGTCTGATGGCGTACGGGTGGACCTGCTACTACTCAAAAATTTTAATAAAATTCTCTATTCTTCAGGAATGTGTAGGGCTCAGTCCCTACTAGAACTCTAGTAATTTTCAGATGATTAGAATTATTAAATTTAGAAAAAATAAATTTTTATTTTCGTTTTTACCAAATTTTGATTGTCTGGTGGCGTACGGGTAAACCTGATACTACTTAAAAATTGAGATAAAATTTTCTATTTTTCAGGATTGTGTAGGGCTCAGTCCCTACTAGAACTCTAGTAATTTTCAGATGATTAGAATTATTAAATTTAGAAAAAATAAATTTTTATTTTCGTTTTTACCAAATTTTGATTGTCTGATGGCGTACGGGTGGACCTGCTACTACTAAAAAATTGAAAAAAAATTCTCTATTCTTAAGGATTGTGTAGGGCTCAGTCCCTACTAGAACTCTAGTAATTTTTAGATGATTAGAATTATTAAATTTGGAAAAAATAAATTTTTATTTTCGTTTTTACCAAATTTTGATTGTCTGATGGCGTACGGGTGGACCTGCTACTACTTTAAAATTGAGATAAAATTCTCTATTTTTCAGGATTGTGTAGGGCTCAGTCCCTACTAGAACTCTAGTAATTTTCAGATGATTAGAATTATTAAATTTAGAAAAAATAAATTTTTATTTTCGATTTACCAAATTTTGATTGTCTGGTGGCGTACGGGTAAACCTGCTACTACTTAAAAATTGAGATAAAATTTTCTATTTTTCAGGATTGTGTAGGGCTCAGTCCCTACTAGAACTCTAGTAATTTTCAGATGATTAGAATTATTAAATTTGGAAGAAATAAATTTTTATTTTCGTTTTTACCAAATTTTGATTGTCTGATGGCGTACGGGTGGACCTGCTACTACTAAAAAATTGAAAAAAAATTCTCTATTCCTCA
The DNA here is from genome assembly GCF_015476425.1 of Leptopilina heterotoma. Lineage (NCBI taxonomy): Eukaryota > Metazoa > Arthropoda > Insecta > Hymenoptera > Figitidae > Leptopilina > Leptopilina heterotoma. The sequence continues at coordinate 559,049 of NW_025110973.1, forward strand.
GGATTGTGTAGGGCTCAGTCCCTACTAGAACTCTAGTAATTTTTAGATGATTAGAATTATTAAATTTGGAAGAAATAAATTTTTATTTTCGTTTTTACCAAATTTTGATTGTCTGATGGCATTCGGGTGAGGGTGCTACTACTAAAAAATTAGAATAAAATTCTCTATTCTTCAGAATTGTGTAGGGCTCAGTCCCTACTAGAACTCTGGTAATTTTCAGATGAATAGAATTGTTAAATTTGGAAGAAATAAATTTTTATTTTCGTTTTTACCAAATTTTGATTGTCTGATGGCGTACGGGTGGACCTGCTACTACTCAAAAATTTTAATAAAATTCTCTATTCTTCAGGAATGTGTAGGGCTCAGTCCCTACTAGAACTCTAGTAATTTTCAGATGATTAGAATAATTAAATTTAGAAAAAATAAATTTTTATTTTCGTTTTTACCAAATTTTGATTGTCTGATGGCGTACGGGTGGACCTGCTACTACTAAAAAATTGAAAAAAAATTCTGTATTCTTAAGGATTGTGTAGGGCTCAGTCCCTACTAGAACTCTAGTAATTTTTAGATGATTAGAATTATTAAATTTGGAAGAAATAAATTTTTATTTTCGTTTTTACCAAATTTTGATTGTCTGATGGCGTACGGGTGGACCTGCTACTACTAAAAAATTGAAAAAAAATTCTCTATTCTTCAGGATTGTGTAGGGCTCAGTCCCTACTAGAACTCTAGTAATTTTCAGATGATTAGAATTATTAAATTTAGAAAAAATAAATTTTTATTTTCGTTTTTACCAAATTTTGATTGTCTGATGGCGTTCGGGTGAGGGTGCTACTACTAAAAAATTGAAAAAAAATTCTCTATTCTTCAGGATTGTGTAGAACTCAGTCCCTACTAGAACTCTGGTAATTTTTAGATAATTAGAATTATTAAATTTGGTAGAAATAAATTTATATTTTCGTTTTTACCAAATTTTGATTGTCTGATGGCGTACGGGTGGACCTGCTACTACTAAAAAATTTAAAAAAAATCTCTATTCTTCAGGATTGTGTAGGGCTCAGTCCCTACTAGAACTCTAGTAATTTTCAGATGATTAGAATTATTAAATTTAGAAAAAATAAATTTTTATTTTCGTTTTTACCAAATTTTGATTGTCTGGTGGCGTACGGGTAAACCTGCTACTACTTAAAAATTGAGATAAAATTTTCTATTTTTCAGGATTGTGTAGGGCTCAGTCCCTACTAGAACTCTAGTAATTTTCAGATGATTAGAATTATTAAATTTAGAAAAAATAAATTTTTATTTTCGTTTTTACCAAATTTTGATTGTCTGATGGCGTACGGGTGGACCTGCTACTACTTTAAAATTGAGATAAAATTCTCTATTTTTCAGGATTGTGTAGGGCTCAGTCCCTACTAGAACTCTGGTAATTTTCAGATGAATAGAATTGTTAAATTTGAAAGAAATAAATTTTTATTTTCGTTTTTACCAAATTTTGATTGTCTGATGGCGTTCGGGTGAGGGTGCTACTACTAAAAAATTGAAAAAAAATTCTCTATTCCTCAGGATTGTGTAGGGCTCAGTCCCTACTAGAACTCTGGTAATTTTTAGATGATTAGAATTATTAAATTTGGTAGAAATAAATTTTTATTTTCGTTTTTACCAAATTTTGATTGTCTGATGGCGTTCGGGTGAGGGTGCTACTACTAAAAAATTGAAAAAAAATTCTCTATTCTTCAGGATTGTGTAGGGCTCAGTCCCTACTAGAACTCTGGTAATTTTTAGATGATTAGAATTATTAAATTTGGTAGAAATAAATTTTTATTTTCGTTTTTACCAAATTTTGATTGTCTGGTGGCGTACGGGTAAACCTGCTACTACTTAAAAATTGAGATAAAATTTTCTATTTTTCAGGATTGTGTAGGGCTCAGTCCCTACTAGAACTCTAGTAATTTTAAGATGATTAGAATTATTAAATTTAGAAAAAATAAATTTTTATTTTCGTTTTTACCAAATTTTGATTGTCTGGTGGCGTACGGGTAAACCTGCTACTACTTAAAAATTGAGATAAAATTTTCTATTTTTCAGGATTGTGTAGGGCTCAGTCCCTACTAGAACTCTGGTAATTTTTAGATGATTAGAATTATTAAATTTGGTAGAAATAAATTTTTATTTTCGTTTTTACCAAATTTTGATTGTCTGATGGCGTACGGGTGGACCTGCTACTACTAAAAAATTGAAAAAAAATTCTCTATTCTTCAGGATTGTGTAGGGCTCAGTCCCTACTAGAACTCTGGTAATTTTCAAAAGAATAGAATTGTTAAATTTGGAAGAAATAAATTTTTATTTTCGTTTTTACCAAATTTTGATTGTCTGGTGGCGTACAGGTGGACCTGCTACTATTTAAAAATTGAGATAAAATTCTCTATTTTTCAGGATTGTGTAGGGCTCAGTCCCTACTAGAAATCTGGTAATTTTCAGATGATTAGAATTATTAAATTTGGTAGAAATAAATTTTTATTTTCGTTTTTACCAAATTTTGATTGTCTGATGGCGTTCGGGTGAGGGTGCTACTACTTAAAAATTGAGATAAAATTCTCTATTTTTCAGGATTGTGTAGGGCTCAGTCCCTACTAAAACTCTGGTAATTTTCAGATGATTAGAATTATTAAATTTAGAAAAAATAAATTTTTATTTTCGTTTTTACAAAATTTTGATTGTCTGGTGGCGTACGGGTGGACCTGCTACTACTTAAAAATTGAGATAAAATTCTCTATTTTTCAGGATTGTGTAGGGCTCAGTCCCTACTAGAACTCTGGTAATTTTCAGATGATTAAAATTATTAAATTTGGAAGAAATAAATTTTTATTTTCGTTTTTACCAAATTTTGATTGTCTGATGGCGTACGGGTGGACCTGCTACTACTAAAAAATTGAAAAAAAATTCTCTATTCTTCAGGATTGTGTAGGGCTCAGTCCCTACTAGAACTCTAATAATTTTCAGATGAATAGAATTGTTAAATTTGGAAGAAATAAATTTTTATTTTCGTTTTTACCAAATTTTGATTGTCTGATGGCGTACGGGTGGACCTGCTACTACTCAAAAATTTTAATAAAATTCTCTATTCTTCAGGAATGTGTAGGGCTCAGTCCCTACTAGAACTCTAGTAATTTTCAGATGATTAGAATTATTAAATTTAGAAAAAATAAATTTTTATTTTCGTTTTTACCAAATTTTGATTGTCTGGTGGCGTACGGGTAAACCTGATACTACTTAAAAATTGAGATAAAATTTTCTATTTTTCAGGATTGTGTAGGGCTCAGTCCCTACTAGAACTCTAGTAATTTTCAGATGATTAGAATTATTAAATTTAGAAAAAATAAATTTTTATTTTCGTTTTTACCAAATTTTGATTGTCTGATGGCGTACGGGTGGACCTGCTACTACTAAAAAATTGAAAAAAAATTCTCTATTCTTAAGGATTGTGTAGGGCTCAGTCCCTACTAGAACTCTAGTAATTTTTAGATGATTAGAATTATTAAATTTGGAAAAAATAAATTTTTATTTTCGTTTTTACCAAATTTTGATTGTCTGATGGCGTACGGGTGGACCTGCTACTACTAAAAAATTGAAAAAAAATTCTCTATTCTTCAGGATTGTGTAGGGCTCAGTCCCTACTAGAACTCTAGTAATTTTCAGATGATTAGAATTATTAAATTTAGAAAAAATAAATTTTTATTTTCGTTTTTACCAAATTTTGATTGTCTGATGGCGTTCGGGTGAGGGTGCTACTACTAAAAAATTGAAAAAAATTCTCTATTCTTCAGGATTGTGTAGGGCTCAGTCCCTACTAGAACTCTGGTAATTTTTAGATGATTAGAATTATTAAATTTGGTAGAAATAAATTTATATTTTCGTTTTTACCAAATTTTGATTGTCTGATGGCGTACGGGTGGACCTGCTACTACTTTAAAATTGAGATAAAATTCTCTATTTTTCAGGATTGTGTAGGGCTCAGTCCCTACTAGAACTCTAGTAATTTTCAGATGATTAGAATTATTAAATTTAGAAAAAATAAATTTTTATTTTCGATTTACCAAATTTTGATTGTCTGGTGGCGTACGGGTAAACCTGCTACTACTTAAAAATTGAGATAAAATTTTCTATTTTTCAGGATTGTGTAGGGCTCAGTCCCTACTAGAACTCTAGTAATTTTCAGATGATTAGAATTATTAAATTTGGAAGAAATAAATTTTTATTTTCGTTTTTACCAAATTTTGATTGTCTGATGGCGTACGGGTGGACCTGCTACTACTCAAAAATTTTAATAAAATTCTCTATTCTTCAGGAATGTGTAGAGCTCAGTCCCTACTAGAACTCTAGTAATTTTCAGATGATGAGAATTATTAAATTTAGAAAAAATAAATTTTTATTTTCGTTTTTACCAAATTTTGATTGTCTGATGGCGTACGGGTGGACCTGCTACTACTAAAAAATTGAAAAAAAATTCTCTATTCTTCAGGATTGTGTAGGGCTCAGTCCCTACTAGAACTCTAGTAATTTTCAGATGATTAGAATTATTAATTTTGAAAAAATAAATTTTTATTTTCGTTTTTACCAAATTTTGATTGTCTGATGGCGTACGGGTGGACCTGCTACTACTCAAAAATTTTAATAAAATTCTCTATTCTTCAGGATTGTGTAGGGCTCAGTCCCTACTAGAACTCTAGTAATTTTCAGATGATTAGAATTATTAAATTTAGAAAAAATAAATTTTATTTTCGTTTTTTCTAATTTTTGATTGTCTGTGGCTTACGGTGGACCTGCCCCATACTTACCAATTGGGCTAACTT